>NW_004955431.1:19025662-19056703 GCF_000276665.1 Chinchilla lanigera | reverse complement strand
TTTATGAAGATTTTTTAATGTATTCTTTTTTTTATTTTTTATTTTTTTGGTTTTTCTCCGGTACCAGGAACCGAACTCACGACCTTGCGCTTGCCAGGCAGGCGCTTTTGCCGCTGAGCTAAATCCCCAGCCCCTTTTATTTTATTTTATTTTATTTGGTTTTTCGCTCTTTACTTTTGAGCAATTTCCTTTTGTTGCACAATGGTGGGACCAATATTTTTGTCTCAACCTAAGGAAGTGTGAAGTTGTCTAACTTGAAAAGAGCAGTTTGAGCTCAAGCATTAATGTTGGTGGTGCCCTGGGAGAGCTCCAGAGCTTTGTGGTTCAGGACAATCATGTACCGATGTGGGCAGATCTGGATGACTTCTAGATACCTTTTACCTCTAGAAAGCCATAAATAGGTGATGCTAATTAAGAAGTCTCCCAGAAACATGAGTGAACAAAGCAGTCTATGACTGAATGCTGAACCGTAAGTACAGACAGTGCATGCAAAGGGAGCCAGGCAAAGAGCATGCAAGTCCTTAGGCTGAGTGCTGTGGAGAAGCGGGGTGGGATGGCCCAGGGTGGAAGGCCTTGGCAGGTCTCTGCACCACGGTGAGGTGGAACTGGGTGTTCAATGGAGAGCAGGTGATCTGGAGGAGTGGGGATGTTACACTGGGCTTTGAGAGTTTATCAGAGGACTTAAAGTAGCAAAACCCAAAACAGATCACATGGTGGGTTTGAAGTTCTAGCTCTTATTTCCATCCCTTACTAGCTGAATGACCATGAGGAGCCCATGTTCCCTGGACCTTTGCTTCCCTGCTTTGTGAGTGGGGCCCGGATGCCATGGCTGAGAGTCCTTCTTCTTGGTGAGGCTCTGGCTCTTTCAGTCATATTATTAGCTGCCATTCTGCCATTGTAAATTCATGTGCGCAGGAGCGCTATGAGAGGAGTATTTTAGGAAGATTAATTTAATATGCAGGCGAGATGGGAGTTGGAGGAGAGTTGGAAAGAGTGACCAAAAGGCAGCTCCAGCAACTGTCTCAAATGATGTCATTCAACTTTAATATTGTTTACTCAGAGATTTATGTCAAAGTGTCAGGAAGCACCAAGTGTGTGCCTCCATATGACAACTTCGTTTCTAGGGCAAATTAATTTTTCTTCCTCCTCCTCTCCTTCCTCTTTCTTTTCTCTTTCTTCCTCCCCCTTCCTCCTTCACCTTTTCTTCTCCTTCTCCCACTACCTCCCCTTGTTTGGGTGTGTGTGTGTGTGCGCACGCGTGCATGCATGTATGGATCTGTCTAAACAGGATCCTAGCCCTCGCTGGCCTGGAACTTGTGAGCCTCTCGCTTTAGCCTTCCAACTAGCTAGGGTTATAGACTTGCGCCACCACACTTTTTTTTTTTTTTTTTTTTTTGGTTTTTCTCCGGTACCGGGAACCGAACTCACGACCTTGCGCTTGCCAGGCAGGCGCTTTTGCCGCTGAGCTAAACCCCCAGCCCCCTGCGCCACCACACTTGACTCTTCTGTCAGTGTGAATAATGTTTAAAACACCAGGCTGATTACAATCATTTAAAACAGTACATCAGTAACCTAAATCTGGCAAATACTTCTCTTTCCTGTCCTTTTATGAGGATGGTTGAAATAGCAGCTCACTTAGCAGAGAATTTCTCGCTACTTGTCCTGAAAAATATTCAGCACTATTCCCAAAGTATTGAGACATACACAGGAAAGTCCATGTGGCGTATTTTTTTCTCAGCAAACCTGGCTGGCCATACAGTTGAGAAGCTGACCTCGTACTCCTGTCTCCTTTGGCAGGCACTCTGTTTCATGATAGTGTCATCGCGCACATTGTAGATGAGTTCTTGCCATGACAGTTTGCTCTGTTTCTTAAAATAAAATGTTTTCCACAGAGAGCTGAATGCCCGGGGCTGCTCATGGGAGGCAGTGACTCCTCTCCAGGTCACTGGTTTGCTGTTGGACACAGATGGAGTGAGAGAGAGTCATGTCTGACTGCCTTCTGGTGACTGGAGCTGCCAGGGGCGTGGATGAGGCCAGGGGGTGGGGAGGACTCTTCAGTAGCCTTAAACTGGCAGGCTGGGCAAGCTAGAGACCCTAACAAGAGAACCATTAGCTGTAGATTGGTGCTGGAATCTCCCCCAAGTGGCTTGACTGTGACGCTATAGGACTGGACCGGTATCACTCATGACTAATAAGGGAGATACAGCCTAAACAGGAACCTACAGCCTAAACAGGGGTTGTGGGATAAGAAAACAGGAGGTGGCCTGAGGGATGGGATGGGAGGACAGCCACACCTTTAGCAATTCCCTCAGCATGGGTCTCCGCCACTCCAGAGCCTCACACCTACCTTTCTTCTTTCTTCCTTTTCTGTCTTCATTTTTTTTTCTCCTGCAGTGACTGAGTAGAAAATAGATGTTGGAGAAAGAGGGCTTGGGAAGCAAACTCCCATCTTTGGGGGTGGGGACTGAGGGTGGGGAGTCACTGAGATCAGTTTAGTTTCATCCTTGCAACAGGCTCTGGGTTTCGTGGGTGAACCAGGTGGAAACTGTGGGCTTACACTTCTGGATCCCTGCAGCACGGCATGCTCTCTTCCTCCTCACTGCTAAATTGTGGTCTGTGACTCACCCTGATCTGTGGGGTAATTGTGATTATTAGTCTACAATGAAATAACCACAGAAATTGAGAGAAAGCATTTAAAAACTTGTAAAGCCATTTGGTATTGTTGTGACATCAATCTCATTTTTATTGTATTTTACCAAGGTGTTGGTCTCCAGTGGATTAGGAATTTTCAGAAAGGTCCTTTCTTACAGAGAGTTCTGGAAAGCACTGGGTTCCAGCAGTTCATCAACAAAATGTTTCTTTAGGACCTACTATGTGCAAGTGTCAGCTCTAGGAACAAAACCTTGCAAGGAGCTAACAATCCAAGCTTTGTCAATGATCTGCTACCAGCCTGAGGATTTAGGGGTGGTTGTTTAATCCTTCCTTGTACCAAGACAGACTCTGGAAGAACAGATGTCATAACTTGATCATCTTTGGTTCTACCAAAATCTCTGGAACAGTGCTAAGAACAAAATAGACATACTGCAATCACTCAGTGAGTGAAGTTATTAATCTGCACTGTGGTAACCAAAAATGAGGAGAGAATTTTAGGGCAGTATTGACTCAAGCAAGGCTTGAGTTGCTTGTCTTTCTGCTCCCTTGGTCTTTCTCCATCCATCTGGAAGATAAACTTCTAGGGTCACAAACGTGGACTGGAGAAGGCTCTATTTTCTTAAACAAAACTGAAATAATTGGAATCTGAGGAATTGTCACAGGAAGCCAAATTCTTCAGAGAGAAATTGTGTAATTTTGTGTGCTTCTTAATTATTTCTTTAAAATTATTTTTGGGGTGTTTAAAGGTCATGAATGTCAAGTAAATATCTGCCTTTGGTGCCAGCAAATGGCTCATGAGGGATTTCATTGCGCTGTTGAGTGGCACAGTGGCACCCACGGGTCTCTACAGGAAGCAGAGCCCGTGAGAGCCTCACGTGGCCTCAGCCACTAGCTACTCTTCTTCGTGTGTTATTTCACAGCCAAGGACTGAGATACAGAGAGCGTGAGTAGCCTCTTGGGTAATAGATTATAACCCTTTCCAAGGACTTATGATGTAAACATGACTTACTTTGGGCTAAAATTTGATAATACAAAGTCTCACCACGAAATGAACTTGGTCACAAAGGAAAATCTCAACAAATTGACGTTGATTCCTATTAAATACAGGGCCAAATACCTAAGTCAGCACTAGCATGTGTCTAAACTTGAGAGAGAGAGAGAGACAGACAGACAGACAGACAGACAGACAGACCAACAGACAGAGACAGAGCCAGAGACAGAGAGACAAAGTGGGGAGAGAGCTTATCTTGGAGAGTAATAAGCTGAGGGCTATGAACTTGAGTGCACACTGAAAGTTCAAAACCACTTCAATAACCACTCAAAAACTGTTTTCTAGGTCATTTTTATTTAGTATAAATGTGGTATAACACACAGAGCTCTTAGGATCTTTGAGGGCCCATGTCTTGAAGTTTTCTAAGTTTCTTGGCTTTGATATTATTGACATTTTGGCATGGGTAACTTTGCAGTTGCGGCTGTCTTGTGACCTGTGGGATGGTTAGTAGAATCCTTGGCCTCCCTCCACTACGTGCTAGAGTACCCTTCCGATTGTGACAACTGAAAATGTCTCCAGACATCCCTCTGTGACCCCTGGACAGCAAAATAGATTCTGGTTGAGAACCACTGCTGCGGTGGTGTTAAAAACTTAGCAGTTTGATGAGAATATGCTCAATATTATGCAAACTAAATCAACACTGAGATCTCCCTCACTGAAATGGCTAAACTCTTTTAAAAATGACAACGTCAAGCGCTGCTAAGGATGCGGAAAAACTGGAAGTCTTATGCACCATTGCTGGTGGGAAGGCAAAATGTGATCACTGGAAAATTTCTTGGCAGTTTTTAAATGAAATTAAACATGTACTTATTATATTGTGTGAGTTGGTAGTTACATAGTTAGAAGTGGGACTCGGCCTACGTATGTACACAAGTGAAGTGAAAACACAGATTCACACAAAAATCTAGGTGTTGATGCCTACAGCAACTTTGTAACAGCGAAAGAAGTAGAATACCAGAGATGTTCTTCAACTCCTGTATGGCAAAGCACACTTTGGTTCGCCTATAGAATGGGATACTACTCACTAGCAAAATGTAATGATTTACAATACATGTAACAAGATCAACACATCTCAAGTGCTGTATGCTAAGTGGAAAAAAAGATTAAAAAACTACAGGAAGTATGACTCCATTTATGTAACATCTGGGAAGGGGGAAATTGCACGGAAAGAAAGCAGATCTGAGGTTGTCACAGAGTGGAAGAGAGTGCCTACAAAAACCACAGGAGAATTTTTTGAGTGATGAAACTTCAGTGCTTTGATTACTGTTGCAGTTATATGACAATATGCATTTGTCAAAACTTCCAAGATGGTGTGCTAAAAAAGGTAACTTGTTCTGTATTATATTCCTGTATGTAAAGAAATGTACCCTATTCCTATGAAAAAAATATATCAGTGTTACCAGAATAAGTAAGAATCAGTAATCTAAAATAAATGCATTTCTTGATTTTTTCCAAGTTAAAAACACAGTGCTGTTAGCAACCCGGGGAGAAGACAAATAAAGGTAGATTTTGTTTCCTTGGCAAAGTCCTAGACATTGTTATCTAGTATCCCCCTCCTCCAAGTGGCCTGGGCATGAGAGAGTGTTCTAGAAGGGAGGTAGTCCTTGCCCTACAAGAAAAACCTACCTTCAGCATCAAGCTCTGGCCATGAACCAGCCTCTGACACAGCGGATCTTTCTTTCTTTGTACAGAGTGATATTCTTTCCTCTTTGAATTTCAGTCTCAAGAGTCATTTCTTCAAGCAGATCATTTTGTATGCTCCAAACTATAGTCTTGTTTTCATTTCTCAGACCTCTGTGGTATTTATTGCTCACAGCATTCTCCTTAAAGCCCTTTATTTTTTCATTTTATGTGCAAGTATGCATGTCTTTTAGTCAAGTACTATTACAAATACTTTTGAGGAAGGGATTGCATCTTATATTTCTGTGTATGGTAGGGATTCCCCAAAGAACAGGTGTTTAATAAATGTTTTAGATGATGATGATGACAATGAAGATGATGATACCAAGGCCAGGGATGGTCTGCTTTTCATCTAGTTTAAAGGATATATTTCCACCTACATTGAATTTTTTTTTTCCCCCCCTCCGGTACTGGGAACCGAACTCAAGACCTTGCGCTTGCCAGGCAGCCGCTTTGCCGCTGAGCTAAATCCCCAGCCCCTACACTGAATTTTTAAAAGGCCGTATTGGAAGGATGGCAGGATCATCCAGCACTCTCCTCTATCACCTCAGTGTGAGAAAGTTACGCATATGAGAAACCAAGAATTTTAATTTGGTAAGCTTACTCTTCTGGAGATAAGACAGTGTTACAGGCTTCACTGAGACATCTTTGGGGCTGGGGTTACAGCTCCCAGGAGGGAATATTTTAGCATCTGTCTCCATGGAGTTGCCAAGAATAATGATTTTAGGTGTGAGACGATGAACTTCTCCCAGAGGGCTTCTCCCAGATTTCTTCAAGGTCGAGGGAACCATCTGGAACTGAAACAAGAGATCTACTGATAGGCAGGGCAAGGACTGAGGGAGGCAGAGCTCGCCGCGGGACAAATGGCCTCTGGCCCCTCTTGTGTGAAATTCTTCCCCTTATTCTTGCTGTTCTCTAATTTTTTAAAAGACAAAAATGAAGACAAAACACAAGTAAAACAAATTGTAAGAGAAGAAATAAAAAAAGGTAATATTTGAAAAAAATATTTGCAATTCAGTAAAAAATGAAAATCTGCTAAAGGTCAAGAGGAGAATTTTCTGTGGAATTGGAGTGTCCAGAAAATGCCAACAAATGACCCAGGCTGTTGAAGCAAAAAGTTCAGGAAGATTCTTCTTGGGAGAAATGTGGAAGGCTAAATACAGTGTCTGCCAAGGCCTAGCAGAGGGTTTAACAAAGGGTCTCTTAGGGTCCTGGTTCCTCAGCTTCAGTTCCAGGTACGCATCAGGGGACATCCAGAAAGATTTCCTTTGATGCTCCACACCAACCTTAAAATTAAACCAAATCTAAACAAACCTCAATTCTGTCTCTCTGTCTCTCTCTGTCTCTCTCTCTCTCTTTCTCTCCCTCTTTCTCCTCCCTCTCTCCTTCAACCCTAAGCAAAGGTAGACCCAGCTTATCAGTACCACTCCTATTGAAATACTCTCCATATTTTTAAGGATCTGTGTCCTGTTTTTGTTGACATCCACCAAAATACTCACTGCCTTGGTCAGAAGACAGAAGGCAAAATAAAAAGTGCATCTCAGAAGGAGTTGTGGATGTCCTCTAGGAGGGCAAGTTTGAAGTCAGCGCCTTGAGTGTTCATCTCCCTTGAGTTCCCTCTGGGGCCCTCCCAGAGGGAACTTGACCTCCCAGAGATCGAGTTCATCAAAACCCAGGAGTTTGCTTTCCTCCAAAGCGGATGATATACTCGCATTGTTTACTCTGAAGCAAAATGGGGAAGTCCCTCTTGGAGTCCCAGCTCTCACCAAAGTTGAAAATGGCAAAGTGACATGTTGGCGTTCAGGCCCACAGATCTGTACTTACACGTGACTGGTTAATAACAGATAGCCAGGGTTCAAAGCACATGTTTTGGAAATTATGTAAATATGTATATTTATGCAGTGGATTAGGAAAAGCTTTGAAAAACAAATGGGTATTTACATCACAGACCTGGAGACTCCAAAAGAGTTGTTATGCTCCATTATGTCAACTTGCATTTGCCAGCACGAGGTCTTTTAAGAAATACTGCCTTGCAATGACATAACGAAAGTGAGAGGAAACCACAAGAAGAATAAGGTCAGTGAGCTCTCTTATTCAGACCACCACTCTGCACGATTTAAGGGTGGAAAGAGCATGTCTCTGTGCAGGGAAATTACAAACTGTGACAAGAAATAAGGACAGAAAATTGGAGCAAGCCCCAACATAAGAAAGCTGAAACTCCATAACAAGGGAGGAACAGAAGTATCTACTTTTTTTCTACTTGAGTGAACTTTGTGGGATGAAGGATGGAATGATTTAATTCTAGGAGGGGGAAAATAGTGTGCTTTCATCTTTAGAGCACTTTCATTTGAATAAAAAAGCTCCATGAAGTAAAAAACAGAAGTATCTAGACTGATAGTACTCTCTGCAGTTTTTAAAAATGTGATTTTAAAATGTAATTTAATAAATGAAAAATCCTCATGACACTTTGTAGGTGGAGTTGAGTACTTTTAATGTCTCCCTTTTATCCATAACATGTGTCACCTTAATCTTTCATTATCTAACAGGAACATTTGCCCTATAGGAATCATCTTTTTTAAAACAGTACTTTTTGAAATTAGTCACAGCGACTCTTTAAGATTTCAAAATGGATTGCTGACCAATAGCCAGATGTAGGTCTGCACCTATACAGAATGTTATATGTATGAGCTAACACCTATAACATAATAAAGTAATGAATTTAAAAAATAAGACTATGTATGCTATAGCTCTGTGTTTAAATAGATGGTATAGGTGTCATGCTTTGCTAAAGGATACTTACAGAATTCATGATAGAGGTTGATTCTGGGGAGGAAGAAAGGGAAATGATCCCATGTAGTAAATCAAGAGGCTTCAACTCTATCATTTTATACATATGTAACTATGTATATCTAATATATACATGTATATTTAAAATATACATGCATCTATTTTAAAAATACCTCCAGCAAATACAGCCAAATGCTAACCTTAATCAATTCTAGTAGGTAAAGACATACCTGTTTGTGATTATGTTTTTTTATTCCCTCTTCCTGTTTAATAAAATGTAAAATGTTAAGGAAGTGGAAAACCCAGTTAAATTCATTGGAACTAAACACTGAGTATGTCAGCCATAAATGAAACAGCTGCTGTCAGAGGGACACAAACATAAATTCCAGTGACAGAAAATAAAATCTGATCATTGCATAAGGTCTGTTTAATTTTCAGATGGCAATGAATCAGGTGCCTCTAGACAGATACCTGGTGTTGCTGTCGAAGACTTCAGAGTCTCACTAGCCATGAAACTAGTTTTCCTTCTCTATTTCTGGAATCCCTCTTCCATGTGTTTTTTTGTGAAATGAACATAATAGTTCCTATCTCCATCTCTCTGTCTGCTTGTCTATGTATCACATACCTACTTATTGTAGCATATGTCAGATTTGTGAATATAAGCAATAGGGAAGTATATTACAAGTAATTTTTTTTTTTTTTTTTTTTTTTTTTTTTTTTGGTTTTTCTCCGGTACCGGGAACCGAACTCACGACCTTGCGCTTGCCAGGCAGGCGCTTTTGCCGCTGAGCTAAATCCCCAGCCCCTATTACAAGTAATATTCTACCTTTGATTCAGCTTCATTTGCTGATCCAATCTCTGTTCTGAAGTCAGGTGTTTCTCCCCTTGTTCTGTCCTCAGCCTGAGCCAGAACTCTCAGTTCTCTTGGACACCGGGTAGATGAGAGCTTTCTTTCTGGCCAGACCTTACACCAAGTAGTTACTGGACACCCGAAGTCTGAATCTCTCCCTGTCTCTGACATGCAGAAATCAACTTGAGGTAGCTTCCCTTTTTCTGAGCACGTGTCTGCTGGAACAAATGAGCAGACCTGTTTGTGCGGTTCCTTGTGTTTGAGCTTCATGCCCAGCTGTGCCATTGCCAGCTCATGCATTTTCTCTGTTCTGGCTGATTTTCCAGCCCTGTGATTTGAAACTACTCATTCTATTTCATGGGTGGCTGGCACAGGGACTTTTCAATTCTGCATATCCTTAGTGGAGGTTTATTTATTTGTTTACTTATTTGTGTCTGTTTGAGACAGCGTTTCGCTATGCAGTTCAGGCTGGCCTTGAGCTCACTTTGTAGCCCAGGCTGGTTTTGAACTCACAATAATTCTCCTGCCTCAGCCTCCCGAATGCTGGGATTACAGGCGTGTGCCACCACACCCAGCCTTAGTAGAGGTTTAAAACAAAAATATGAACACTAACATTTTCAGAAGTATAGACTTTTGTAGGGAAAAGAAAAATACAGAGGATTAGATACCTATAGATAGCTAGTGATTGGATGACAAAAAAATTAGTTTCTAGTTTGCCATATTAAAAATCTCTTTTAATCTCATTAAAATGGCTAGTCTCCCCCACTGTTTTTCTTTCTTGAGATTGTTAAAATATTCTAGCATGTGGGGCTGGACATGCTGGTGCATGCCTATAATCCCAGCATAGTAGAAGGCTGAGGCGGGAGGATCACAAGTTTGACCCCAGCCTTGGCAACTTAGTAATTTATTGAGATCTTGTCTTTAAAAAAATTCTATTAGTAGAAAGGACTGTGCGGCTTGGAAACCCAGGCAGCCTGGATTCAAGCTGTGCTTACTTAAGGTCTCTGAGCTTCAAATGGAAGTAGAAATAACAGCACTGGCATCTTTCTTTAGATGTAAGATTTTTTAAAAGTCTATACTTTCTTACCTCTCAGAATTTGGCCACTACCCAGCAAGAAAACTCGCCAATGAGATGACACCCATACTGAGCAGCCATGATGGGTTGGGGAGGACATTCAGGCCATGTGACTCTGGGACTGCAGGGCCGCGGCTTGGGAAACAGACTTCTTTAGAAACGAACCACTCAAGTGGGAGACTGGTGTTTGGACTGCGAGACGGTGAAGGTCCTTCCAACTCCGGGATTCCACAGTTCTATGACTGTAAATTGTTTTCTAGGAAGAAGTTAATGTGTCAAGTTGAATCTGCACCCAGTTATGCAGAGACACCAGACTTGACAGAAGTTCCAGTTAGTTTACTGATTGTTTAAAAAAAAAACAACAGGTCTTGCAGCGACAGAGGTTGGACGGCTCCATGGAAAAACTTATCTGCAGCTTGGCAAACTGAAAAAGGAATTCAGAAGTCCTCTGTGCAGGCCTCACCCGCTACACTTGTCTCTCTACTTCTAAGTTGGCTGTCGGCTGCAAGTTTCTGGGGTATCCTGACTAGAAGGACGTCAGCCTTTGTTTTGTGAGATCAGGGCTCCTAACAGAGGCATTTCAAGGGAAAAGAAGTTTCCAAAATTGGGTTCCAAAAAGCAAAACCCGCAGGACTATGTCATCCTCCAGAATGCATTTTTGAAATAACTTCTAAGAAGCAAATAGGTAATAGGAAAATAATTTTCATGTGAAACCTGAACTATTTCTGACTATAATGACAGCATTTTGAATTAACTATTTCAAAGATATTAAAAGAAAGGGAAAGACTAAATGCCAGAAGGAAAGCCCTGGCTGATGTCTTCAGCAGGATATCCTATGTTCCAATAGCAAATTGTGGATTTTTCAGTTTTAAAGGAGAACACAGAAGCTCACTTCTACTACAGGTGAGTGTCTGAAACAATTTCATCAATCGAGCCACGCTCTATACATCTGAACACTTGATTTCACATAATATCATGTTTTCTTCTGCCAAATACAATGAGACTTGGGAGTGATCTCGGGCTTTAGTATTCAGCACATGCATGTCGATGAGCTTCAATAAGCACTCAACAATTAACATTTCAGAGATGTTTTATCATCATTTCTGAGTGACTGTCAATTAGCAAGACTCTTGCCCTCCCCCCAGGTGGCTGTCACTGTGGAATCCAGCGTACGAGGCACTGCTATTTAAAGGTCTTCTGCTCAATTGAACATAAGAGTCTACCATGTCCTAGGGTTCTGTGGATGTGTGGGTTTGAATTTCCCTAAGTCAGGGGAAATAGTGGAAAAACACTCTAGGGGTAGGACCTGCTGCTGAAGAAAAGCACATATTCCACCAGGCATGAGAAGAGAAAAAGAGTCACTGGAGGGAAACAGAAGCTGTTAATGTTAAAAATGTGATCTGGACTTCATCTGTGCAGATGGACCTTTGGCTCATGCGTCCTTCACGTCCTGAGCATCTACAGTTATTCTGGGCATCACGGCACCACTGAGCGAGAGAGAATGGAACTGCAGAACAAACGTTAACCTTCACTCCCTTTGAAGGTGATTTGGAGAGTTTCAATCTCGACTGAAACCCAAGCTTCCACCACCCTCCTGGCCAGGTGTGGCTTGAACCAGAGCCGAGCGGAGGCAAGGAGAGTGGTGCTTCTTTCATTTCCGTAAGAGGGATTCTGGGTCCCGGGTGGGAGACAGTTGTGAGCCTTCCAGGATAGTGTTAAGGGAGCGGGTTCTGAAAGAAACACCTGAGTTTCTAAACCCTATGTGTCAGCTCTGCCTTCTTGGGCAAGTTATTTGATGTCCCTAAGGCACAGTTTCCTAATCAGCAAAATGTGGTAATAACCCAGTATTTATGTCACAGTGTCCTCTCGGGTCAAGTAAAGTGACACAGCGCAGTCAGTGAAGTGCGAAGTAAAATAAGAAACACTAACAATAAAAGCTATTGCTTCAGAGCCTTCTTCATTTGAGTTATGCATCATTCTCGAAATAGCCTATTTGTCCAATTGTGACACTGGGACAGCTCTGAAAAAAAAAGACTGCTGTGGTTTATGCATAAGGGTCCACAGGGATGTAGTTGCTGTGAAAGACAATGGTCCTCCATCTCCTTAAGAACGGCCATTGACTTCGGTCCTTTCTAAACTGAGGTTCAGCAATGCATTCCGGTGTCATTAACCTGTGCTGGTGCTTGCTTTTCCTACCATTTATGGCTTTCTGTCATTTCACGGCTATATGTCTGGGATGCCTGTTTTTAACAAACACTTAAAACCTGACAGAAGACATCTCTTAGGTAACAATTGTTGATTAATAAGATTCTCAACAGGTACCTGTTTAAAAAAAAAATAAAAGAAGGGAAACTGACTTATTAGGGAAGGTTGCCCGACAGACTGTGATTATGATGACGTGGATTGAGAATGCTATGACAGGAACAGAAAATGCCAGGTCAACACAGCACTCTTAATGGAGGGGACTAGGGGCTGTCAGTTACGCAACCGGCACACACAGCCGCCACTATGCCAAGAATCTGCTTCAGTCAAATGGAGTGACCTTCTTGGAAGTGGGTGAATTTGCCTGGTTATTTCTGGCAACAGTTCCGGTTCTCAGGCTCTTTATGCTACCAGTTGTACTTCCCAAGTAAGAAATATGCTGTCTGCCTGATAACAAGACCTTCATGGCAAACACACTTTTTGAAGAGGGAGGGAGAGCCCGGCATAAATTGTGCGTAGGAGGACAAAAAACTAAAATTCTGCAGGAAAGCAATCTTTGTCCCATCTTTTCCAAAAATGAGAAAGGAGACGTGCACACAACACGTTGAACACACACAAGCACACGGGCATGTATGTTTAATAATATTACAGTCTACAGTCCTATCCGTCATTACAAAATGTCTGCATTGGCTATGAGGAAGAGCTATTGATATTTGAAGATATAACCAATATTGCTGTTTTGGAGAATAGCCTTAGGGGAATTAGAGAAAAGACGGTTTCTTCCCTCACTTGCCTTTCCCTCGCCCTTGTTTTCTAACTTATTGTGTGGTGCTTTTGTTAGTGATGTTAGGAAACTTGAACTTTTAGCTTTTCCTTAGAGGCAGGCCGACGAGTCCCTCATCTCTGTTGCCAGCCCCTCAGGTCACAATTTATTTTCCTAGCGCTCGGTGGACTTCTCTCCCCATATGCCTGCACCGACCCAAGACGTTCAAACCACACATCCAACTGTGTCTGCTCTGGATTTCCCCCAAGGAGTCCTGCTGCTAGGCCTACCACTCTCGTCATCCGGACTTTTGACCGGCCTTTCTTTCTCCATTTCTTTTTCCACAAGTTCACCTCCCCTCTTCTTGTGGAATGTGTGTGATAAAACCCAGATCTGATGTGCTTGTTCTTTACCTTGAAACTTTCAGGGATGCTTCTCTTCAGAATGAATTCCAAGGTTCCTGCTAAGATGTATAAACTCTTTCCTGATCTAGCCTTTGCCTGCTTAGCAGGAACTTTTCTATCCTACTGTGGATCTGGAAGCCTGATGCTCCAGCCCTGTAAATTCTCTTGCCCCCTTTATGACATACTCTGCTCTTTCTTGCTTTCCTGCTTTTGAAAACTTCCTCCTGCTGAGAAGGCCCTTTTCATCTCGGCCAAAGCTACCTGTCATCTAAATTCCAGTTTATTGATACCTGGTATGTGACGCTTACAATAAACCCCATGTGATTAAATGAGAAGCTTCCATTGGTCATTGTGTCCTCCAGGCTCCAGGCTCCCTGGGGGCCTGCACTGACCACTGTTTTCATTACCTAACATAGTCTTGGCCTCTAGTGGTACTCAATAAATGTTTATTGATAGAAAAACATAAATTAACTTGATTTTTATAAAAGCTCCTTAGGAAGTAGGCTTGCCTTCAAGAATAGCCTGAACTTTTAAAAACATATCAGTAGTGAAAAGTAGTTAATCAGAACTAGGACAAGACCTTAGCAGTGACCTGCTTTGATTGACAGGCTTACACCTACAATATTGGAGATATAAAACTACCCCCTGAACTTACTGGGGGGTAGAAGGCATTGGAACTCATGCAAGTTCCAATTCCCAGTTCCAGAGCTTTTCCTGATGCGTCCCCTCAAAGTGTCTGAAATAGATATGACTCACAATACTCTCACATCACACATGCAACCTGCCATACGAGTGTGGGTAGTGCTGCAGGTCAGAAAACTGCCAGGGAATACAACTGAATTCTGAAACTGAAACACAAACTGTTGTATTTGACCCCTAGACAGCAAATTGGTTTGAAAAAGACTGGTTACACATTTCAACAGTGCAGCACATGAGGAGGGTTTTGGGATCATAGGAAAAGACAAGAGGCCAGGAGCCACAAGCGAGAATTTAGCGATGATCACATTCAGACCATCAGACTAAACTTAGGGCTGCCTATTTAGGCAATGTGAACACTGGGAGGCTGAGGCAGGAGGATTACAAATTCCAGCCCAGCCTGAGCAACTGAATGACTTATGGAGACTCTGTCTCAAGATTAAAAAAAACTCAAAAATTAAAAAGGGTTGAGGTTGTCATTCACAGCAAAAGCCTGGGTTCAATCCCTTGTACTACAAACAACAATGACAAAACAACACGAAGTCCTTTGGTCTAAAAAAAATCTGTCCATGGGTGCCAGTGACCGGCCTGTCCCATGGGATCCCCATGTTCTTTCTCTGAGTAGGTCAAGCTCAGGACTCCACAGCAAAGGCCGGTCTCTCAGTATCTATGGATCCTCTTGACAGGTCTTCCTGGAAGGCCAGGGACATCTGAAAGCAAAGAGAAACAAGATTTTAAAGCTCCATTGTTGTCCAGTCTTAGGGGAGGAGATTAGAATTTGGGAGTAAGAATTTTTTTAATTTTAAAAAGATGGTGGGAAATAGGGTGCGAGATCTTTTGTAGAAAGCAAGGGGATGGAGAGATAGAAGGAGGGGAAGGGGCTGAAATAAGAATTAAGACATGTCGTGTACATGTGCCAGTTCCTCGGGAGGAATCATTATGTACTGCAGACATGTACCAATAAAAATAGAACATTAACTAGGAAAAAATTATGTATGTTATGCTCAGGCTTGAGAGTATACAAAAATTCATAGTATAATTAAGGAAAGAATTTATTTTCTTCATTTTAAAATCAGCTGAGCATGTAGCACCTGCCAAGCACATCACCCCAGATGAAGAGGGAAGCCCGCAGTGGCAAAGAATAGGCTCAGGCTCTCAGCTGCAGAGACCAGGCGTCCGGGACCCAGGTCTGTGAGCATCAGAATCCCTCTCTGCTCTGCTCTGGCTTTCCTCAGAGTGGTGAAAGGACTCGGGCTTTTTATGGTAGCAGAATTAATTTGCTGGTGCTAGAAGAAGGGGGAATCCCATCCAACAGTGCCTGGGGGGATGGTGCTGCTCTGGAAGACAGAAGACTCAGTTCTAGTTCTGGCGAAGGCCTGGAACTGTTTTAGTGGGAATGGTGGTGAGAATGGGAGAAAAGAAAGATTTAAAAGATGCCTGGGCTGTGTGCTTGGTATTTCCACACAGTATCTCTGGGAACTCCCAGTTCCTGCATCAAAGATGGCAGAGATCTGACCTGAACAGGGATGTCCTGCATTAACATGAGTTACTGTTTATTCTAGGAGCCCTTACCTTTGGAGGGATAAGACAGTACACCAATAAATAGCTGTGCAGTTTGTTGCAGGAAATTCCTGCTGAGCAATTTATCTAAGACAACAGGCAAGCCACTCGCTATTCAAATAACACTGTACTCGCCAAGACTTGCTTCAAGATCCTTGCGCTGCTCTGCCCACCACTTCTGCGTGATACTGTAACGCAGACTGCCAATCTCAACCGTCCTACCCAGAAAGCCCTGCTGGAATCACCTGTGCCCAAACCCGAAAGCACCATAGCCATTTACACTTCCCCCTCCGGAGACATTTTAGAGACTTTCTCAGGATGGGGTTCCTTCTCCAAGCAGTTGGGCTTTAGTGGATCCACAGATGACCTGGAGATACTGTGGAGAGGGCAGCACTAGGTATTTTCAGTCTCCCTTTATTAATGTGGAAGCTGAGACTCTGACGGACGAAGTCACAGTGCACTTACTGACATTCTATGCCAATAAACCTGGCAGAAGCAGAGTTATTAAATCTTGATGTCTGCTCCCCAAGACCGCATTACTGCTGAAGCCTTAACTTCCTTGTCTGTAAAAGGAGGGAACCACATGGGCTTGTGAAGAGTAGGATTTCGCCTTGCTAGTTTTCAACTGATCACAACAAATTCAACCATTATTTAAGCCACAGTATTTTTCTGTCCTCTACTTTCTTTTGTCTTATGTGACTTTATCTAAATAAATTGCAAGCATAGAAGAAAAGGACCCTATAAGATTTTTTTTATTGTGTAAAGACACCTAATATAACACCACTTAAACCACTCTAAAGTGCATAGTTTGGTGACATTTAGAACATTAAAAGGCTGCATGACCATCATTAATATCTACTTCCACAACATTTCCATCACCTCAGAAGGAAACCCTGTTCCCACTAAGCAATAACTCTCCATTCCCCTCCTGCTAGCTCCTGACAACCACTAGCCCACATTCTGTCTTTGTGAATTTGCATGTTCTGAATGTGATGCATGACATTCTGATCACATCTATGACAGTGATCCTATAAGATTATATCACCTAGTGAGAGTGTAGCCATCTTAGTTTGTGTAACTGCCCGCCATGATGTTCTTACAGCCATGAAATTGCCTGAGGACACACTTCAAAGATTGTACCTCAGTCATCTAGAAGTAGGTGGTTGTTTTTCATATACATGGAACAATGCAGTGCGGGTTCTGGCTTCTCTGACTTAGCGTAGTGTTTTCCAGGTCATATCAGATTCTGTGTTCTGGAATATTGAAGGTATATTTTGGACAGTGATTAGCAACAAAGGAGCAGGCCAAATGCATTAATTATTATGAGTGAGAGTATTTTTCTTACTGGCAGGGGAGAATTGGTCCTTCTTGGTAACAATGAGAGAGGAAAAATCTCCGCATCCCTTGGCCACTTGATCTGAGGAGGAGCTCTCCATCACTCCCACTCAGCTCTGGGCTAAGGCCAGCACTGCATAAGGGGTGAGAAGCCAGGCACCCAGGTTTTTGTAGGCTTACCTGGCCTTCTCCTTACTCAGCCCTGGTATGTACCCAAGGACAATGGGGTGGCCTGTGGGATGAAGTCAAGAGGCAGGGCGAGACTTCAGGTGGATTCTACTGCACTGGACAAAATGGAAAGAAGCTGCTGGGAAGTTTTTCTGCCCATGCCTGAAGGGAGCCGCTGCTCCCTTCACTGCTCCAGTCTTTTCAATGAGATCATGAAGTTCATATCCTCTTCCTGTGATGTGCCAAGACTGCTGCTGGTGAGCCTCCTTGATACTGAGACTGAAAAGGATGCTCTAAGCGTTCTGATAAGAGTGCGGAAAAAGGGGCTGGGGATTTAGCTCAGCGGCAAAAGCGCCTGCCTGGCAAGCGCAAGGTCGTGAGTTCGGTTCCCGGTACCGGAGAAAAAACAAACAAACAAAAAAAAACAAAAAAGAGTGCAGAAGAAGATGTATACTGCAACTCACCCAGAATTCTCTCCTATCAGATGCCTCAAAATGTCAAAAAAATAAAAATAAAATTGTGTGCTTAATACCATCAAATTTAAATTATGATTTGATGCCAGAGATGAATATAAATCTTTTCTTCCAGTGACAGCTCAACACTTAGAAAATTTACTTCATAATTTCCTTTCCCAGTTAATGTCAAATTGAAAATTGATGCTTGATATATTTATGAGTAGGAAGTTTTATGCCTTTTCCTTAGAGAATTTCTTTTTCTTTTTTTTCCCTCTCTGAGTTTTGTATGATATGGGAAATAAAAATATAAAATGAAAAACTAGTAAATTCATTACTTCTTCTCTTTTCAACCTTTAAAATGAAGGCAAAGGGTCACAATGAGTTCAAAAACTGCATAGAAAATCATAAATTGAGATAAATGTCACAGGAGCCACGGAGGCATATGACCAGTCAATTTATGAAGCAGCTTAAAATACAGGCACTCTCTGCTGTGTTAAAATTGCTGTGAAACTTTAAAACATTCTGTCTTCTCAAATACGGCAAACATCTGAGGCAGTTCTCAGTGGACCCCTTGAAAATGACTGCGACACTTTTCACACGTAGATGTATGTGCATCATTCTGAGGTGACAACCATAATCTTTTACCGTTTGTAATCTTGAAAGAGTTGGTGATTCAAGAATAAGATTTCCTGCTATAGGAAATGGATGGACTACTACAGTGAGTTTTAGAAGTTTCTTCCTTTCTGAGATTCCATGAAATTAGCTCTGTGTTAATCAAGGATTTTTTTCTTAGCTAATAGGTTAATTCTAGCAAACAAAGATTGCTTATATAATATATTAACTGTTGATGATGAGCAAAAATTTCCTACGAAATGCTATTATGCCTCTGGCTATTCATTTCTCTGACTAGAATGCAGCCTGTTTTTCCAAAATCTCTGTTTAAAAAAACATGTAAGGGGCTGGGAATATAGTTCAGCGACAGCACCTGCCTGGCAAGCGTGAGCTCGAGTTAGATTTCTGGTTCAAAAAAAAAAAAAAAGTGTAAGCCTTTATTTTAAGTATATGTAATATTATTTGGTAAGTTTATATATGTTTCATTATCACCCTTAATCAGCAGGTGACATTCTATAAAAGAAGGTTCCATAGCACAAGTCTGCAATTTCATACCCCAAATTCCCCAGTCCAGAAAGCTATGAAGATAGAGTTTTTCCATAACTCACTTGGCAGTTAACCTGACCTTACTTGAACTCATTTGGCAGCAAAATGTGACTTGAACTGGCACAAGGCTATTTATAGTCACTATTTATCTACCCACTTAGTATTAACAATCATCTATTTTGCAGCAGAGATATTAATGTTTGATTATAGGACGCTGACCTAGACTCTGCTTAGGTGTCACATAATATCTCATATGTTCTATATCACCTCCTCAAAGTTCAGAAAAGTCTGAATTTCAAAACACATTTGGCCCCTTGGGTTCTCAGATAGAGCTTGTGGACCTAGTCCATATATTTGCCTAAAAAAAATACATTGTATAGATATATGTAATATTAACTTTGATATTTTTAATACTTGTGAGTTTATGTGGTCACTCTTAAAAAAGAACAAAATATTTTCTCATCTTTCCAAACAGGATTTACATATGGCAAGTTAATTCTGATTTTTTTTGGGGGGTGGTTTCTGGTACTGGGAACCAAACTCACAACCTTGCACTTGCCAGGCAGGTGCTGTGCCGCTGAGCTAAATCCCGAGCCCCAATTCTGATTTTTGAAATAATGAACCTTTAAAAGTACTTTACTTCTTCTCTGTCAGCGTTTCAAAAGTATAGGTAGAGGAAACAAGCAAGAGTAGCTGCCTACAGAAAGATAAATACTGCATGATCTCACTATAGTGAAATCTAAAAATATCAAACTCTTAGAAGTACAGAGGGGCAGGGAAGGGTCAAACAAGGAAAAGGGAGATGTTGGTTAAAGGGTACAAAGTTTCCAGTGAGACAGGAGGAATAAGTTCTAGTAACGTACTGCACAGTATGGTGAATATATTTAGTTATATTGTATTGTGTAATTCAAAATTGCTAAAACAGTGGATTGTAAATGTTTTCATCACCAAGGAAGAGTAAATATATAATGTGATGGATATGTTAATTAGTCTAATTTAGTCACAGCACAAGGCAAAATATATATCACATTTTACCCCATAAGTATATGCAATTATTATTTGTCAAGTAAACAATAAAAATAAATGAACACAAAAATAAAAATAAACAACAGAAAAGAGGCCCTGCCTGATTAGGAAGATTGTCTATCTCGGTCTATAGTCTGTACAGCCTAGCACATATATATAAAATAAGTGAATAAATAATTATATAGTAATTGCAACATAGTAAAATGACAATAATTACTACATTAGTTGGAAACAAAAACCTAAGAGTATAATAATAACATTTTATGACATTGAGTTAAAACTTTGCTCTACAATTGTAGTCTAAAATATATTAGGTTGAACCCAATTCCTCAGTGCCATCACAAAAGTCCACAAAAGTTTCTTCCCTGGGTAAACATGACTCTACTGTCAGAATCCCGATCAGAGTTCCAGGTTAGGGTGACCCTACGTGGCATTTTTGGAGGAACAGTTAGCTAAGATGGCTCAGGAAAGTGTACTCAGTCTACTCAAATAGGCAAATCAGAGCAAGAAAGATTTGAATGATGGCTAGAGATATAGCTGATGTGTTTCAGGGAAAGGATCATTGAATGAAATGGAGGTAATGCTATTTATCTGTTAGTTAGACCAACAGAATCAAATACGTGATTCCCATAATGTAGAAAGTGAACCAGGGGCTTTTCTACAGAAAATGTGCTTCCATTTCAGAATTACAGGGGAGGCAGTAAAATATCTTCCTTTCCCCAAGACGTCTATTAACTCAGAAATAAGGGATGAGAGCAGAGGTATGAGGCCCTCATAAAAATGCAGCCAGGTCAACAAGACTTGACCATGACTTGCAGAGTTGTCTTAATTTCCAAAAAGGGAGAATGTGTTGGTTGGAAAGTCTGGCAGCGTAAGAGGTAAACACGTGACTATTGGTGATAGTAAAAGGAGAGAGAGAGTCAAATGTTGGCCCTGCTCACACAAGCCCTATTTAGGGGAGAAAGGCATGTTGGTCTCTAAGCCAGCGGACTGCCAACATTCCAAGCTATAGGAGAGATGGGAGCATTGGTAAATCCATACAACCAGCTTTGTTCTGACCCTGTGCTTGATAATATCCTTTTCATTATAATTCTCTTCCCTGGATGTAGAGGGAGGATGTCTGATGGTGCTCAAGAGCATGCCACAGGTCTTGGGACAGCTACAGTGTGAATTATCAAAGTGGGTTTCTGATTTTATACACCAGTCTCTGGAACTGACGCAGAGAAATGCATCTGTACCAAATAGGTTTGAAACTGTCCACAGGCCTTGCCCCTCTCCCCCATGGAGGTCTCCCTACTCAGCTACCTTGCTCCCAGTTTCCCAGTGCAAAGCTCCATGGGAGGTGTCTCACAAACAATCCCAGTACGATAACACAAATATAACGCTACTTTAAACAAATTCTGCTTTACTGAGAATATGTATACATACAATATACAAAGGAAAGAATAACAGGTAAAGCCTTTTGTCCAAAGGAATTTTGGCAATAAAATTTCCCTTGGAATAGCTACAGATCCCACACAAACACGCTCTCTCTCTCATTGAGAAGGAAAGATAATATCATGAAAATAATGCTTAGGAATCTGTTACAAGTGGAAAAGACCTGAGAGGGACGTGTGAACTTTGAGAGGTTTGCGCTGTTTGTTCCAGTTACATTGTTAATGGATATATCAAAATTTCTTGCCGTGCAGACTACAGAAATAAGATTTAAGACAGTAATGTAAACATTAGTGAAAGGTCATCTGATTCTCTTAGACATGTTGACTTTTGGGTTGTAGTGAGAACACTTGGTCAAGTGACAAGGGATTCTTCCCCCTGTAGTATTCAGGGAGAAAAATAACTCTAGATCTCTCTGTTCAAAAGGAAAAAAAGCCCATGTGGAACAATTACAATAAGTGATCAAAAAATCAAGTATTTTTGCACATGGGTTAATGGCCTAGAACCTAGAACATGTAGTTCTTATTTAACAGAGCTGGTGAGAAGACTATTTTTCAAGAAAAGAGATGGGCATGAACCGCATACTACCTTCACACTCACTGAATTTATGTTGCTTAGGTAAAGAATTCCAGCGGTGCTCTTTCTAGAAATAAACTTGTTTCTTAGAAATATTTGGATAACAACCCCATTTCCTGTGACACTAGCAGAGGTTACCCCATGTTTACTGCAACTTGAAGATTTGTACTTTTCTTGGAGAAACTGTTGCTGGATAGTGAAAAATTGGATTCACAAAGAGAACAGTGCTATGTCACGTCTTTTTGTAGAGTACAGCTCTAGTTAAGCCTTGGTGCTGTTCAGATCTGGAACGGCTCCCACAGCTGCGTGTGTTAGGAGCTCAGTCCCCAGCCTGGCACTAAGGGAAGGTGGTGGAACCTAGGTAGGGCTTAGTGAGAGAGCAGTAGCTATTTGGGGGATATGTGCCCTTCGAGCCCATCTTGTCATCTCTTTCCTTCTTTCTTGATTATGAGGCAAACAGCCTTGTTCCACGGAACAATCCCCACCAGGATGTGCTACCTCTGCACAGGCTCAGAAGCAGCAGGGTCAACCGATCATGGACTGGACCTCCTAAAGCTGTGAGCCCAAATCAACACTTCTCTTTAGAAGTTGATTAGTCGAGGTATTTGTTACAGTGATGCAAAGCTGGCTAATAAAGGCCTGTCGCCGCTATGTACCTAGATTATTGCCATAGTTAATAATCTAGTTTCTCCAACTCTAGTATAATTCAATGTCTATTCAGAGTATACATAATGAGCCTAGGGAGGTCGAAGGAAAAAAAAGATTAGGCCTTTATACTAAAGGAGCTTCTAGTCCAGCGAAGGACAAAGACAGCTCGGTGACATGAATAAGACTAATTTAGGAGTCAGCCACCTCGACTTGCTCTCTGCTTATTTGTTGCCCTGAACAAGCTGTTTGAGCTCAAATGTCTTAGCTCCACAGGGGACATAACCTTCAGCCTTATGTATTTAGAAATCTGCTTGACAAGGGTGCATTTCTCTAGGCCAGCTCCTGAAACTGATATAATAAAAAGTATAAATCCCATTTAATAATGAGTTCACATATAAGACTACACAACTATTAGTTTTTGGATTTGCATGATGAGATTATTAAACTTAGAAATATTTTGAAGATTTAGTGAGGTGCTATATTTGCCAATCATGTCTTCTGATGACAGGTTAATCTTTCTAAAGCACTGTTTTAATCCTGACAGTCTTATCATAAATCTCGATGCTTTCAGGAAGGATAGAGTTCAACATTTTTGCATAAAACTTCTGGTCTGTCCTAAAACCACTTTTCTAGTTTTATTTCTAATTACTCTATCCAAATGAAATATCTGCAAGTTGATATTCCTTATCTGAATATTCATCTCTGCCACCTAGTCTTCTGTGCAGTTTTATTCCTCTTACGGTGGATTAGCTTTTTGTGCCACTGTATCTGCTAGATTATCCAGCCTCTAGATTATGTTGCTTTATCATCTGTTCCTTCTTCTGCTGCTAAGCACTTGCCAATTGAGATGGGTTCTAAGGGTAAGATACACACCAGATTTCCAAAATTTCACATATACTTAATACTGCATATAAAGTGAAGCATCTCATTAATGTTTTACACAGATTATATACCGAAACATTAATTTCATCTTTATTTTTACTTTTTCTTTAAGAAGAGACTACTAGAAAATAAAAACAAACAAAAAAAGAGACCACTGGAAAATATAAAAATAAATACAGGGCTTGCATTCTGTTGCCCTTGGATAGCCCGGTGTAGAGGCCTTACTTCTAGCCTATCTGGCAGGCAACCATACGTGTCTCTTTTTTTTGGTACCGGGAATCAAACTCACAGCCTTACCTAGTAGGCGCTGTGCCACTGAGCTATATCCTCGGCCCACTTGCTTCTTTTTGTCACACCTCACAGGTGGATGTCTAACCTCCCCACTCAGAGTGACTGCCTTGGGGACAGGCTCAGAGTGTTAGGCTGCAGCTAGCTGTCCCATACAGCAGAGGCACTCAGTATGTAGGCCCTTTGGTTAAGACCAGATCAACATATGAATCACAGAAGACTAATCACAGCAATTCTCTAACAGTTAAGCTCCCAACGTGTTTTCTGAGTGCATCCAATGTAAAAAAATGTACTTGTCTTTCTAGGTACATTAACACTCAAAAGATTTGAGGAGCACTGTACACATGTGCCTTGGTCAAGGAGTTATACTGATTGCTTAATCTGAGAAAAATTTGTATTGACTAATTTGTCCTATGCTTGCAGGGCACTTTTCAAAGTACTGTATTTTGTTTTGTGTTTTTTTTTTTTTTGGTTTTTCTCCGGTACCAGGAATCGAACTTACGACCTTGCGCTTGCCAGGCAGGCACTTTGCCGCTAAGCTAAATCCCCAGCCCCTCAAAGTACTGTAAAGATAAATTAGTTTCTATCTTATGCTTTTTCACTTTGCACAATACCTTTGCTGGTCTTTAGAGTTTTGCGTCTTTGGTGATACTAACAAAAATTACCAGCATCATCCGGGATGATGACTTGTTAATGCCACTGGACCAGGTACTGAGCTGAACATTTTATATATGTTGTGTTTGTTTTGGTCTCTAGCAAGAAGGAATGCCTGTAACTGGAGATGATTCTTAATTGAACAGAAAGAATGAAAGGATTTGAAGTTGTTTATAAGAACAAATGGAATTAATTACTGCCTATAAAACTGGTGTGTGTGTGTGTGTGTGTGTGTGTGTGTGTGTTTGTGTGTGTGTGTTTCATATATATCATCAGAAGGATTTTTAAACAGAACAGTGGCTCAGCATCACTTTTCAGATGCCACTGAGATCAACCAGGAATCAAAACTCCATGAGGGATTTGGGTTTGCTATAAAGAAAATATTTTCTGATCGGATGAGCTATTACAAAGGAGGTCTTTAACTCGGTCAGCCTTAGGGGTCTGCATGGATCTAAGCAGAACCCTGAACAAAGACAGTCTGCAAGACAGATCAACAACTTTCACATGCCAGGATCAGGAATGATTTCATGTGACTCACTTTTACTTAGGTTATCTATTTTAAGGAAAAGGAAAAAACACATTTTCTCAATTGATCACAAAATCATTTAAGCACAATGAGTTCTTTGAAAAGAACATCTTACTAAAGTATTGTCTACAAAGGCTTCTAAAAAGACCTCAGAGGACAGAAAATGTTATTGGAACATCTATTCATGTTTATTCTCTAAAATCATTTTTAACAAGGACCTCAAGATTGCAGGTGAGTACCTGTACTTCATATAACAGATATTTTAAGTCACTAAAGTTCCTGTAGTTTTGTCACCATTTATGAAATTGGGAACAAAGAAACCCTATACCCTGCAAACTACAAAAAGAAAGGTAAGCAAAAATACAAACCCCCATGGCTTTCAACACTTTTCATCTCTGAATTGCTATTCCAAGAAAAAGAGAACAACCTAGATAGTTGCTATTAGCTTTTACAACTCAGTGCAAAAATTGTAGAGTTGAGTAACTTTTCAAATTGACTTACTTTTCTCAAAGTGGCTGTGGGTTGAGAATCATTAAACCACCTCGTTTGCAAAGTACATAGCAAACAGGTTTTTAATCTCCTGTTTGGAAAGAAGATTATTTGATTCAGCTGTGGTTTCTGTGGAATTTTAAGTGCAATTAAAAAAAAAGAAAGACCATTTGTTTGGATGCATGGGGTATTATATATATTCCTGCAGTTCTTATTTGTTCTTTTTCACTTTTAAAACACTGAGGGATTTTTGGGGGTGGAGCTGCTAGGAAAGGGAAAAGAAGGTCAGGAGGAAGTATTGAAAGGATAGACACAGCAAAGCAAAGAACTCCTTCTATCAGAGCATCTCAAAGGGATTTACAAGCAAAAGCTACTGATTAGGCTTTGTGGGAAGTAAACCCGAATCACAGGGAAACAGAATGAGTTTCCCAAGGTCACCAGGCACAGCGGGAACTACAGTCACAGAAGGAGCCAGAATGGCCAAAGTTGTTCATCTGCTTGAAAAAGTTTTGTTCTTTCAAAGGTTCACAAATTCTCACAAGTGAGCTAGTCTAATAATAACTAGTAAAACTACTTTAAATTTACAAAGAGTTGAAGGAGGAACAACTAACATTACCCTCTGAGACTGGGATAGACTGACAGGGCTAAGAAGAGATGGTGCTAGAAAAATAAAGTCTATTAAGGAACCTCCACCCCCCAAATCTTAAACCCATCATGAAGAATTTTTATAACAAAAGTACAAACAATAATTTCAATTTTTTTCTGCTTGGAGTTGCTGCATAATTATGAGCAGTACTGAAATTCTCAGGCAGAAAGGCAAACTTGACATTTAAAATGCATCAGAGGTATAAACTTTGTGTCATAAATAGGAAGAGGAGAGGGTGACATTGCTACTACCGGTTAACAGTTATGGGCGTGGGAATGTGGAAAAGAAAGGAAAAAAAAAACCTGCATGTGCTGAAAGATGTTGAAAATCGGGTCTTTAGGAAACCACTCATGAGAAACCAGTGCTGCTAGGAAGAGACTTTATCTGAATGTTCTAGACGTTTCAAGCTTATTCAAGAAGACCTGAAAAAATAAATGCTCAGCAAAGGATGCTAGAGAGTACAGTGGGTCCCTGACAAGAATTGTGTTCAGGTGAAGAAGGTGCAAATGTGATCTCTCCCCAACAGCCAAGTGAAGATGAAAGTTTTAAGGCAGTTACTTACAATGCTTTTTTGGGTATTGCTAACATTACTGCAAAGACCATGATCTAATCAGCAGCTTAGTATGGGCTTCTCAAGGCTATATATATATATTTTTTCCAGTCTGTCATTAAAGCAATTGGATTTGGAAACCTCTTATCTGCTTGCTGATCAAATGACTGAATCTGATAGATTCTGAAATGATCTCTCTCTTCCCACAAAAGGAGAAAAGACGATTGATGTGGTGAATTAATCCGCAAAGCATCTATTTATAGTAATAATACTTTTATGATTACATCATAAGGAGTATCTGGTAGAGACTCTGTAAATGAAAGGAGAGTGAAGGTAGATATTTCAGGGGAGGGGCATGCCCTGCAAAGTGGTTAAATGGAGTTTGATTCAAGATCACTGCAACGTAGCAATGCTATTTGGGACAGACTGACTCTAAAACCATGAGATTCGGGAGGAATATTCTAGATGGAAATTTAAAGAACATGTAGGGTGTGTATGAAGGGTAAGAAAGAGAAATTAATTTAATTCCATTTGCTGATGTGACTGTAGCACAACTATTTTTAGGTATAATCCAAACAGTGCATATCTTCTCCATTTTGATTAGTAGAAAATTGGCAGAGAGTCAAAAGAATTAGTATTTCTCAGCACATTATGCCAGAAATGTACAAATAAAACTAGGTTATCTGTGCCAATGTGTTTAAATTTAAGTTAGTGCTAAGGTTTTAATTTTTTTTTTCTTCAAAAGAATGAACAGGCCTAGCTTTGTCAAAGACATTTAAAAGAAAATGAGGCTTTTACAACTAGCAGCAAAAGTTACAGAATAATTTTTCTTTAGATCTTTCCTTAGAAGCTCTTACTAAAAACTTAAATGTTAATATTACATAGATACTTTGGGTGCAGAATTTCCACCTGGAAATTTTACATACTGTCAGAGCAGGTCAGCACATTCAACAAAATGTGAAATTAAAATAAGCCTGGAAAATGTGCTTAACAAGGAAAGGTTTCACAATGGTCACACAGAGGTTAATTCCAGTTCCAAAGAAAGCACAGGCCAAAAAATAAACTCTATCGCAAAGTTTTACGTTGACAAGTTTACCATGGGACCAAGCTATATGCTATATCAAGTCCACATTTCTACATAGGAAGAGGAATTTATAGATCCTGGGAGCTTGTGATTGTTTCACATTAGAGGACTTTACACTGCTCAACCGAATTTCCAATGAAAAGCAAGTCAATGAATCTTGATTACATTTTAGTTCACTGCTTTGATCTTAAGTTTTATGCCCTTGGTTCTTTGACACACACAAACCCCCAGGTAAGGGTGACTCTGCATACTCATTGCCCTCCTTCTGCCCCATTTCTGTGGTTTACTATTTCACCAGGCTACACAGGATTGGCAGCTTTCTCTTCCTACTTCCATAGTTTTTGACACTGGCAGACTAACTTTCATGTTTCCTATTACAAATCAGTGGCTACCTTCCTCAAAAAATAAGAAAGAGTAGTTTTTATGGGTATTTGGAATCACTGACGTGGTCTGTTCCTGAATCCTTATCATCTGCAGTTGCAGAATACAGATCACACAAAAATCTTTTTCTATTTCCCACCAATATATATAGACTGGTCCCAAGATTATAGTGATTTCCTCTCATTCACTAAAGAAACTTAATCTATTGACTAAGTAGTTAAATTACACACATTTGTTCTAATAGTTGTAATGATGTTCCTAATTTTAAAACCTGAAGTTTGATGGGCCTGTGATATACTTTTAGAGGGCAATTTTAAAAAATTTAAATGTGAAGACTTATCTAAACAGAATAAGTAAAATAATCAGTAAACCAGAAAGAGAAGCAATAACGTGGTAACCCAGTATTCTTCAGAGAAAACTAAAGACATTAAGGCTATGAGGTTAAAATAAAGAGATAAAACTCATGACAACTGCATCCTACCTGCACAAAAGGGAACAAGACTAGAAATGACTTTGGGTCAAAGAAAATCATTGTAACATTTCATCCTGAGGCTGATTTTACATTCTCCAAAATAAGTTTTTAAGTATTTGCCTTTATTTTTAATCTTTGTCATCCTGGTCCTCCACCCACCTTTTTCTTCTTTTTGCTGAGAAAGGGGTTAAACTTGGGGCAGCCTCTGTGGAAAGTGCTGCTGTTGCTGTCACCTCCTGCTGGACTCCACAGCAGACTCCATTAACCTTTCTCAGAAGACTGTCCCCTGGGCTTCAGGATATGCCACTGTGAAAAGGGATGATCAGTCCTGACTTTCCCTGGAAGAGAACTCTCTATTCCTGTTAGAGGGCAGCGTGAGCACAAACTTACTCTTCATGTGATATTTTTACTGATTAGAAAAAGGAAAAGCTGTTTAAGAATATAAACATTAAATAAGTTATTTTGAAGAACATATAATTAACCTCAGGATGGAATTTCACTGTACTTTCCTTACAGACTAATTGTATAAAAACATCTTGTTCATTCATATTGTAATTGTTAGGAAATGAAATGATTTCACATTTGCTTTTTTACCTTGAGCTGCCCACTCCAAACTTCTGCTGAAATCATCTACTGAATTACACAAGAGACATATTTACTTCAGAAGCCCTTTGATAAATGTTTGCTTAGTTATAAGTTTTTCTTAGAATATGCTAAACGATCACTACAGAATCTGCACATATGGATGGTCTGTAGGCCCTGATTTTCAACTGGAAAAAACAAAAATAAACTGTGGAAGCCACTTACCGCATTTCCGTCAGCCGGCTGTTCCACGAGTGTCTCCTTTCCTGTTTTTCTCAGCAAAGTTGCAGCGGAGTTACCTGGTTCCGTCACTTTTTTTTTCCCCCAACAGACACAATCCCAAATGTCACTTCGTAAGTCAAGTGCAGCAGATGGAATCTTGAAAAGCGCCTACAAGTAGTCTGGAATACCTTGAATCCGGCTGTGAAAATTTAGGGCAAATCTGCAGCTCTCAGTAGGTGAACGCCATATTTGGTCTAGAGGCATTTTGCTATGTTATTGAGTCATGAAAAGCTGTTAAAAGAGGTCTATGAGAAATGCAGTCTAATGAAAAGACAAATCATCTTTGTCACTGCCACTGACACTTTACAGACACAATCTTGCTTGTGCTTCATTGGTATTTATTGCACATGGACCAATTCCTCACACAGTAGTTAGTTGCACCAGAGTAAAAATACTTGGTAAAACATACAAGAGGAAATAGAATTTACACACAAGTGCTAAACTTTACCAGCAGACTCACATGGGCACTTGGACATAAAAAAATAATAAAAAAATCCATAAGATAATTATATTTATAATACGGATAGTTACAGTACCATGATAAAAGAGTATAAAAAGGTATTTCCCCAATAAATCATTAGCGCAATAACGTAATAGACAACAGAAGCTGAATTTGAATTTTATTTTAGTTTTTAAGATCTGCCCCCTTCCCACCCCTTTAAAAATATTGAATTTCTTTTTGTGCAAGTAACATCTGTGGACTTTACAATTCCTAACACTGTGCAAAAATGGCATTGGGAACCACTCCTGTTTAGTGTGTTTTGTTTTTTGTTTTTACGCACATGTGCAGTTATCTGAGCTGTTTCCTTTTTTTTTTTTTTTTCCTGTCCTGTCTTCAATTGACAGAGTCACATGTCACAGAGAGAGGCTCAGCGCCTGGTCCTTCCGACTAATATTGATACATAAATAAGCTGTTTAATATAAACAAGTCTTTCTATCTTGCTGTGCAATATGCACAGGGTGAGGTAGAAAACCCTCAGCAGGACCACCGAGGCGCGCAGGTGCAGGGGTTTGCCCTACAGAAGGAAAGCAAGGTGAAGCTTGTTCTAAGAATAGTTTAAAAGTTGCTTGAAACCAGATTGTTTTGCCTCCATCCTTTCCCTTTGCTTTAAGAACAGGAGAAATCATTACTCCGGAATTAAAATGCAATTTCTCTGGAAAGCAAAAAGAAACACGTCCCGATAGATTGCCACCCTTCCCCCTCGCCCCCGTTTGACCGCTCCTGTTCCCCGGAATGGGATGGAAGCCAAACTGATAGGCTTATCTCCCTTTCCCTACCCGCCCAGTTTCCAATGGGGTCTTTGCAGAAAGTGTCAAAACCCACCTGGAGAAAAATCTAAAGATGCATCACACACACACAAGAATAGGGGCAGGACCACACACAGAAAAGAACCCAAGAAAAATCAGCAAGCCACTCTCCCAACCGCTCCTCAAACTTTCCTTTTCGTGCAACGGTCCGTGGCTTTTCTGTTTGTCTTGGACTCAGACGAGGTTTGTGGGCTTCGAGTTCACCTGCTTTCGGTCTTGAGTAAACAGAGCTCTCCTCTTTCCCCTGGGAAGCCATTCAGGGTCGACCCGCGGGGCGCAGGGGCGCTGGGGACAGGGGGCGCCCGGCATCCGCGCCCCGAGCGGGGTCCCTTACACCTTGGACTCCGAGGCGAAGCCCGCGCGGCCCGGCTCGTCCA
>NW_004955431.1:18991566-19024175 GCF_000276665.1 Chinchilla lanigera | reverse complement strand
GCAGCCACGGCGCGGGGCCGGAGGCATGGGCGCTGGGCGCCTTCCCTGCCGGAGCCGAGCGCTGTCGCCACCGCCGACGCCGCCGCTGTTGGAGCCGCTGCCGTTGCTGGAAGAGCCGCCCGGACCTCAGCATGTTTCTGAGCGCGCGGGCCCCGCAGCTCCGGCACCCAACACCCACCCCACCCGGCTCCCCCCACTCCCCAGGCCAACCCCCGGCTCGCGTCAGGCTCCGGCAGCCAATGGCTGCAAAGGCACGCCCCCGACTCCCCTCTGCCGGCCCGCACCCCCGCCCACCCTCAGTTGAGCGGCGCTGGAGAGTCCCCGAGAAGATCTCTCCAGCGATTCCCCGGCACCGCTGGTTGCCGCGAGCTTGCTCCTTCCCGCGCCAGCTAGTTCCAGCGCCCTCTTCTCTGCGCCCACTGCCGCGCCCCCCCTCCCAACCCGGCGGTCCCTGATCCAGCCTGCATTCCGCATTTTCTTGTGCCCCTTTGCCTCCTTTCCGCGCCCGCTGACTCCCTTCTGTGTCCTTGCACTCCCCGCACCCCTCTACGTCCAGTGCCGCGTCCCTGCAGCACGGAGCGTGTGCTCCCTTTAGCGCAGAGGGACTTCAGTGTTCCTGTTCCTGAAGCGCCAGAGCGCCTTGGACAGTCCGTTTGCTGGGGTTGGACGAATTTGACTGTGAGACTGGATCTCAGATCAGACAACCTAGCAGGGTGTGTGTGAAACGCTTCCCTAGCCTGAGTCCCGACAGCTTGGGGAATCGGAAGTGTGGTTAAGATGAAACTTTCCAGCGAAGCAGGTTGCTAGAGCAAACGGCACATCTGTCAGGGACACTTGGGGTGCTGTTCTTGCAAGAGGCTGTATTGTACCTCAAGCGCGGTAGACCAGGAAGGGAAGGCTCGCGCCTGTAACAGCTAGAGCGCAGGACCAGTTGGAAACACACACACACACCCCAGCCCCAGCTAATGTGTGTATGTTCCAAGTACGAAAGGAGAGGCACACGTTAGTGTCCCGAGTAAATAACAGAACACCTTTGTTGACATTTTAGACTTTTCTCACTCGGCGCGAACTCCCGTATTTTGTGTTTTATTATTCATATGATTTTGTCATGTGAGCTGGGTTAATAGAGACAAAAGTACTATCATTTTTGGTTGACGTAATGCAACTTAGGTTTCAAATTTTTTGGAACTGGGTGGCTGTTTCTCCTTTGCTCAAGTTCCCAGATTCTCAAACTTCTGGGATCAGCTTTGAAGGATTGAGAGCAGAAAAAGAGAAATACACGAGAGGATTAAATCTGAAAACATTTAAAGTTATGTCCGGGTGTTTGTTTTATTTTAAGTTGGCAAATGAATTGGTTTGCAATGAGCGCGCGGTTAATGGTTAGCCTGGCTGTAGGTGGCCACAGGGTGGTGATGAGATGACAGCCATGAGGCCCGCAAGCCCCTTCTCTGTCCTCTGGTCCTGGTAATATGCCTGAAACTCATGCCTGAAAATAATCTGGGATTAAGTCCCTGAGAAGTAAATAGCTTTCTGTCAGTACAGTATAAAGGTGCAAGATGGTGTTATATAATGCTCACACATCTTTTTTTTTTTTTTTTGCATTGGAATAAAAAGAATAGCATCTGGAAGGAGCACCAACAAGTGGACCAAACTCATAGTCTCACTTTGCAGAGACTGACTTCCATAGCTGGCCTGTCCAGGAGCCAAGAGTAATGCTAAGTTTATAAAGTCAAGCAGTTTTAACCACCTTGTCTCACATCAACCCAAACATATGAATTTGCTTTAGGCCTAAACGTGACCGTTAGAGTGTTACAACTGGGAAGTGATTTATTTGTTTATTCACCCTTGCCCTGGACTTACCAGCCAAGTTCTGCCAACTTGGGGAGGGTGAAGAGGGGGAGCCGGGAAACAGGAGCTAGAGAGGGAAGAAGACTGTACCCTCAGTCACCCCAGTCTTTGCCCGACTTAGTCTTCTCTTTCTCCTATCTCCCCTCAGGCTTCTTTGGGGGGTCTGGGTAGGGTCAAGGAGCAGCCACAAAGTAGCTGAGGCCTTACGAAGAACTGAAATGGAAGCCGCCCAGAAAAGGGTTCTGAGTGCCGCAGAGGGTAGGGAAGGTGGGGACAAGGCTCTCTATCGGGCGCCATCTTTCTGTCAAGTGGTGCTACTGGAATGGAGTGTGCCAGCCTTAAGTGCCCCCGTAGGCGCTGCATTTCTGTGAGTGAAAAGGCCGGCAGGGCTTGATTGTAGAGGTTCAGGGAAGAAACGGGATGCCAATAATTTTAACATATCATTATGAGCACAGCAGGCAGTGGGGCCGGTGATGCCGGCATTGTTGGGAAAATTCTCCTGCTCATTCAGAGATACAAGTCTCTCTGACTTTCTGTGGAATAAGTACACTACTTATAAACGTTCAAAATGAGAAGGGTTTTCTAACAGGAGCACCAACCTAAGTCCACAGGCAGAAAGGGATCCCAGAAATTTAGGGGGTTTTCCTTCAGTTGTCCTGACACCCCCACGCCCAAACAAACAAACAATGACAGAATAAGAAACTTGGACTCTTCAATGAGTTAAGTCTCTGATGAAATAAAATGTTCTCAGTTCTTTCTCCTTCAAGTCCTACACTTCATGGGGCCTTATTATTTGTTTTTTCCATTTTTCAGCCAATACTTTTTATGCTTAGATAAGGATACAAGATCAAGATGAAGAAATAAAGGTTCAGCATATCAACTGCCTGGGTCTGTTTTCTGATGCCCTAACAGAATGCTTTAGGTAATACAGAAAGAAGTTTATTTTGGCTCACGGTTCTGAAGGTCAAGATGTTCAAGATCAGGCTGCCACATCTGGTGAGGGCCTCATGATGTGTCATAACATGGCAGATGGCATCACAAAGGCAGAGCGTCTGCAGAAAAGAGAGAGCTTGAGGGGTAACCTTGTCATGTACCAATCCATTCTCAAGACGACTATCCTGCTCTGTGGTAACAATATTAATCCTTTCTTGAGCACAGAACCACCACTACTCCAACTGTCTCTTACAGGCCCCCCTGGCTCTCAAATAACTATTGCATTGGCAATTAAATCTCAACATGAGTTTTGGTAGGGACAAGCCATGTGCAAACATAGCATTACCTTACAAAGGTTTTTATAAATTGAAAGTGAAGATGTGTAACTTTTTCCTTTCTTCATTCCCCTTGCAACTCTATAAGTAAATCCATTCTTAGGAAATGATAGGTTTGACAGTACTTTAGAAAATAACAGAAAGCTCCAACAGTAGGTGTTCACCAGCACACGTGGGAGGTGGTGTGCTCATTCCTCAGATTTCCTGTTCCATCCCTTCCTTTCCTACCCCTTACCCTTACCCTACACCTGGTCTTCACCTTGGTTCTATTTAATCTTCCTGCTCCTCATTCTTTCTGCTGCATTTAATCAGACATACTGAAACCAAATCAATACGTCTAAAATGCTACTGCGACCGTGGTCCTTACTGGTTCAGAACCTTGACTCCTCAATTTGACATTCAAAGCCCGCCTCAGTGCAGTTCCTACAGCCCTTCCAGAGCTGTGTACAGTAAACTCTTCGCGCACCCCACCAAAGCTTGAAGTTTTTGTTTTTTTTTTTCCTTTTTGGACCTGTACTCTCTTTGTTGTATGTGTTCCTTGCACCAGGAATCCTCTCCTCCTCCATCTCCCTGGATTCAGCCTTGTTCTGGATTCAGATGATCTTACCAAGCTCTTATTTCTCTCACAGTCTTACCAGCCCCCTGCTTCTGGGACTCCCCCACCACCACCTGTAGTAGTTACTGATTGCACTTCTGGCGACGATTAGCAATAGATTGCCCTTGGCATCTCTTATATTGTTATTTAATTTTTATATGCTTTTCTCTGTTGTTCCCTTACAGATTATAAATTCATGGAGAGCCAGGACTGTCTTAAACATTTTTTATATTTCCCATGTTTACTGTAATTACTTGATATTAATTAATATTTAACTTTCATTCATAAATATGTGATATTTAACTTGTTAACATTTTCATTTTTACACACATGAGAAATAATCAAGTATTTGGAGATTTTTGTTCAGGCTTATAACTGATAAAATAATCCATATTTCTATAGCCTAGTCAATATTTCATAGAAGCAGTTCAAAACACATTACAAACACAGGATAGGCTCATGAGATGCATCAGTTTATACCATATCTCTTCAGTAATAAAGTAGAATACAGGTAAGAGATTTTCCAAAGGGGCTGTGGAAGTCCTTATCAATAAAAATACTACATACTTTTTACAAATGACCAAGGTAAATGACTTTTTCCTTAGCCTTCCTTTGTGAAACTACATATTCAGCCATTTCTTTCTTGGGAGAGTTGCTGACTAGGGTCAGATTCAGATTCTAGATCAAATTGACGATACGCGGAGCAGTGATGAATAGGCATCTAACCAAGCCGTAGTCATAAGCCATGAACCTGGCAATGACATTTTCATTCTTGAGTTGGCTTTGCTAGAAAATGAGTTGAAAATAAAAGTAAGCAGCCTAACTAGACAATTGCTGGGAGATCTGAGACTTATTTCCCGGGGGGTGGGGGACACAAGAATATATCAAATCTTGTTTGTTAGCAAAATTTGTTTTGAGGCTGATGATAGCATCAGTCTATTTGAAACCAAGTTATAACAAATCAAAGAATTTAATAATCAGAGCTCAAGTGGCTGTTTCTGAGGACAGATACACAAATTTTCACATAAAACAATACAACTGCTTCACCAAGCACTTGGTACTAACTAATCAAAGAATAGCCTATACCAGGGCTGGCACTTAGGTCATGTACTGGCCGTGTACCTGTAATTTACATAGCCTCAAGCAACTAGGCATCACAAGTACAGCAAGCACAGAGGAAAGTGTACATAGCAAAATGTGGACTCACTGGAAAAATCTAAAGCCTTCTCCTCCACCCATCCCCCTTCCTTTCGCTTTGCTGCTTTTTCTTCCTTGTGTGCCTAACAAGTGCACTGAACAACGATGGAGCCAATAATAATATTTTTCAAAATTTAGATGTATTGGAAAGTGTTCAGAACCAGGAGGCAGAAGATCCAGGTTTGCGTCCTTGCTTTGTCACTTTTTTCTATTTGACCTTCTGTAGTGGTTTTGCCTTTAAGGTGGACTCCCCATTTGATCTCTCACGGAGCTGTATATGAAGTAAATGAGATAATGTATGTGAAAGCTTCTTGAAATCTCAGCATCTTATGTTTTTTTAAAGCATCAAATACTGTATTATCTGATCACCATGACATTTCAAACCATGAGAGACAATAGGATTTGTTTTAATGAGGAACGTTGATTCACTTAGATGAGGTGTTCTTGATTAGTTTGACGCTTCTTCCTCACATTAGATACTAATAGGACGCAGAGGGTCGGTGACATTGAACTGTTTTTAAGTGTTGTTATCATTGGCAAATCATCTTTTAATTTTTTTTCTTTTTATGCCCTTCCTTAGGGTGTACCTTATCCTTTTGAAAAGTACTTGCTTATGTGATTCTCTGAAATAAATACCTTTGGCAGTATTTCAGTGATGAAATATTAGCAGCAGAAAAAGGATTTTTTTTTTTTCACCAAGCCAACTATTTAATGCCATGACTGGTAAGTGAAATAGTGTGAGTGGGAAGGAAGGCAATGCAGTGCAGAAGTTAAATCCACTTCCAAAAGTTCTGTTCTCATTCAGTTGTGTGATTAATAAAAATTGACCAGCTGAAATCTTATTTTAAAGCATAGATAAGCATAGTCCAAGTTTTTGGCTTACCTGGGCTGCACTGGCTGAAGAGCAAGAGTCTTTGGGCTACATATAAAATATATAATATAGTTAATGTTATTTTTATGACATTAAAAAAAGGGCAACACATAAATATAAAACTGGAGGGATATTTGACCATCAGTGAAACTAATGCATCACTGTCTGTTTTGATAGAAGTGGTTGCAATCCTTAGTGAGCTCTTAAGTGCACTTCAGAAATTTTTATCCAGTTTTACTCTTTTTGTGCTTCATCCTTGAAAATAGTTCTTCACAGATGCACATATTGCCAAAAAGTGATGGTGAATAAGGTGTGGTGGTGAAGCAAGGGGTATTTTTCTCTGGGAAGACTGGTCTTAGGAAAGTGTTGTAAAGAGACACGGCCAAATTTTGATTTGATTTGAGTATCTGATTGCAACTCTGTTTCAAAAACAAATAAGCGACCACTGATTTTTCTAGTGTATTGCTGATGTATATGTAATCACAATATCACGAGCAAAAATCTCACACATTTTTTGTATTTCCTCTGTCACAGCTGCTAAGAAACTATTTTATTTTAACTTATTAAATTATTTCATAAAATAACACAAGCCCGAGTTTAGTAAATAAGCAAGCTTACATGGCTGCTTAATAATAATAAACACCGGTCTTCCTGGGCACGTACTTGTTTAGGTAGGTAGAGAGGCTATTACTGGTAGTTGTGTTTCACTCACCGGGTCACACAGGGGCGTGTAATATCTGATACACAAAGATTTCGATTGTATTGTGTGTGGCAGGCTCAGGAGGTGGAGTTGACACGGTAGTGTGCCTTTCCCTACACAGCATTCTCTTGTCACCTACAGTCTGTGCTCAAGCACCACACAGTGCTAAAATCATATAATAACAGTAAAAGTTTATGATCTGGTGGGGCTGCTTTGCTGGCTGTCCAGAGCTGTGGGATTGGTTTGCCTGCCTTAGTATTAGTGGCATAGGAATAGTATCACTACCTGTGATAATAATTTTGGCTAAGAGTTGTTTGTCAGTCTGCCCAAGTCCAGTGCTTGTGATAACAAACTGTTCTAATTACTGAAAACATTGGTTTTATTTTAACAGTCTTTCTGTGTTCCAGATAAAGCAATTATGCTTGAGAGGCTGTGGAGTTTATGGTAACAAGAGTCCCCAAGCGTTTTGTTGTAAGTTTCTCAAAGATAGAATGATATCTTTTCAACATTTTACCTCCCATATGTCTTGTCCATTGTATTAGATACTTAATAGAGTCCTGTGGAGTAGAGGAACCCTTAAAATGTAATGTCCACTACCATCTCTATAATAAAAGGAGACACTGTGCCCTGCAGTCCGCCAGTGAAGATGTCATCTGAGCGTCTAACTGAAGGGGTTTGCCCAGAGGAGCCAGAGGCTGTCATCTGCTTTGCCTCAGAGTGGCAGAGCAAATCATTTGCATTTCTTTCTTTTCACTCCTGCTCTGAACAAGCCAAACAGGTGTCTTTTTTCATATGTTTTTCTACTTCTTTGTATTGTATAGATATTTTCGTAGTTAACTTACTCATTATTTGCATACTGTAAAAATGCTCCTCCGGACCTAGTGAGTAAGTGGAGGCCTGCCAAGTCCTTTGCCTCTGAAGGGCAGAGTCTAATGACTCTTGGTTTTGATAACCACTGTGGTCAGTCTTCTTGCTTTGAAAACAAATATCAAACCTTTGACATGACATTTATTTTCCATGATGTCTCAGCTCTGCAGCTCCTGGGATAAAACCTGTTGGAGACCTTTATGTGATGATAGCTTTTTCTTTCCAGAATATCAGTCCTTAATTAAATGTTAAAAGGGGCAATGACATTCTTTGCAGACTTCTTGTAAACATAAATTACTTTACACAGTGGTGGAGAAATTTTTTTCTCTCTCTTTTCATTTTAACATGAAAAACTGAAGCATAAGGAGAAGGATGTGAAGATTTCAAGGAAAGGGAATGAGAGGTCTCGACTTTCTTCCTGAGCAAATCTTTACTTACCAGAACCTGTATCTTTAAAAGATATTGGTCCACCTATTACTATTTGTCAGAATAATTCCACTGCATGATATATTTAGGGGCTTGGCACAAGTTGTGGACTAATTTTTAAAATAAAATGGTTCTAAACCAAGAGAAAGATTCTATCATGCAAAATGTTTATCTGTATTTTTCAATTAGTTTAGGTATAATATATCTGAAACAACAATTACACTTCTCTACACAGATGAAATTTTCATTGTGAATACCTATGAGTGTGAATTTCCAGAAGTGCTGCAAGAATACTGACTCTGAAGACAAAGAACTCTAAAAAAAAAAAAGACAAGCAATGAAGTAATTTAGTTTTCAGTTTTTTTTTTTTTAGGATTTCACAGAAAACTCTTAGTAAGAATCACAGGCTCAAAAGTTGCCACGACCTTGGGGATTTTATTTAAGAGCCATTGGGGAATATGGAACAGAAAATTAAAAAGCAGACTCTATTGTTTTTGTCATTTCAACGTCCTAGTAAGGACTGTTCCAAACCAGGTACTGAGTGCAACGCGTGTTAAGCTTGGAGGCTCTCTGAGCAGCCTGCAAAGCCCTGGAAATGCACTATAATGGTTTGGCATTGGTATTGGTATAGTCCTGGGTTTCTTTCTCATTCTGAAAATGTCTGAAGTGATCACTGCGCTCTGACTGGTCACCATTTGCACGGCCTGCCTTCCCTCTTCTGTTGCCAGTCAAGCACTCCACAGCAGGTGTGTTTGACATTTCTCCCATTACTAATGAATGGGAATTCTATACACTTTCATAGCTTCATGTTTAGGAGAATGCTCTTTGTTTAAAAAATGCCCTTCCATCTATACTGCTGTGTGTTTTCATCAGTACCCATCTGGGAGACAAAAAGTTGGAATAAAAGTTTCTTACTAATCAAATTAAAAACCCACAATAAGCCCTACCAAAAGAAAAAAAATCTATAGTTTAGAACATAATCTGTCTTGATAGATGACTTTGAAAACATCCTGGGGCTACACTGTTTTGTATTAGATATTTTTTCAAGGTAATTTCAGATAATACCATTTTGGCAAGATAGCACTAATTTAGTAATTCATTTTGACACTTACCTCCATATATACATGCACAGTACCTCCATATATACATGTATTTACCTCCATATATGTATATATACATTTACATTTTAATAACTAAGAAATAGGCTCTTATCCCAGACTACTTGGGATAAAACCCAGATTCTGCCAGTTTGTAGCTCAGTAACTAGTTATTTGAATCCCATAGGCCTGTGGTTTGTCATCTGTTAAATGAGAACAACAATATCTCTGCATGTGTGGGACATTCAATAAGATAAGGTATGCAAAACATGTAGCATAGTGGTTGATTCATCATCAGTATTTAAACATTAGCTTTTATTTTACTTGTTTGCATTCAATACAACAGCAGCAGCAGCAGAATAATAACAAGACGATCATGGCATGGAGCAGGAAAATCTTCATTCTACATGAAACCAAGAGTTGCAAAAGGGGCAGCTTCCAATAAGTGGAACATTAATAATTGAATGCATGCAGTCTTTTTGAAAGTGACAGGTTGTAGTAAGGAATCTTATTTGGTAAATAGATTTTTATTTCAAAGGCAAAGTTATTCCTTTGTGGTCATTTCATCTGACTATTGTTTCTTTTGGGGAATTAGAATTTCCCAAACTAATTTTGCATCGTAGAAAGGTCATTCCAGAGAGTTCTATCCTATGGCATAACCATATTCCAAATAAATGAAATAACAACGATGACACAACAAAACACTGCTGGACTCTTAGTAGGGAAGCTTATTTCCCAAGCTGTAATTGATTCAAACTCCTTTGTAAATTTAAATGTATAGGATCTTAAGGAGGCCAGAATACTCTTGTGACCGGCTTGAGGTCAAGGTAGCATAACATTGCATTATCTTCAGTACCAGGTATCTGACATTCTCCTCTCTGAGAACAAGAAGTAAATGTGTAAACAACCAAAGAAAAGAGTGATTTAACCCTTAGGAGAGTCTTTCAGGCTGTGACTCGGAACTATTAATTTTATTTCAGAAACAATCTTAACACCTTATTTGTCTGGTTTCTGTTCTTTCACAATAGATGAGCGTAAGTAAAGTAGGGTGAAAGAGAGAATGGGATGCAGGAGTTGGAGAGGCCATCTGGGAACTTCATACCGAAGGAGGAAACAAGGAAGCCGGGGAGGCTGTGTACCCAGAAACAAAGTGTTCTCTGCCCCAGTCAAGGCCAAACCCATGTCAAGAGGAAAGGATTGGATGATGTTCAACAGTTCTTATTTGAGAATGTAGAGGTTGCATTTTACAAACATTTTTATTAAAACATTGTGGAATGATAATTTTGGACTTATTTTCCAGAAGACTTCAGTCATCTAGAAAGTGAATTTATATGGACTCTTCCTTCTCCAGTGATGCTGGATCAACGAGGAATGAATTACTGTGCTAGAAGTCCACACTGGAAGAGTTGGCAGAGTTGCTTCCTTCTGACAGCTGTGAAAGAAGCATTTACTCCAGACCTCTGTCTTGGCTTGTAGCAGGCTCTTCTTTCCCTATATGTTTATCTGTTTCTGTGGCCAAACTTCTCTTTTTTATAAAGAAGGACTCCTGTCATATTGTATCAGGTTCCACCCTAATGATTTCATTTTAACTTGACTACCTCTGTAAAACCCTATCCTCAAATGAGGTCACATTCTGATGTGCTAGGGGTGAAGACTTTAACATACTCTTTTCAGGGGGACACATTTCCACGTAGTGTTTATAGATATGAGAAGACTTGTGTATAATCCCTAGTCATCTATGTCTCATACATGCTGTTTTTGTTATGTCTTTTGGGACAGAGGATAAATCCTACCTCACACTAGGGATAGCTACCCAGATAAATGGTATCCAGATCCTGGTGAATATAATTTATTTTTTATAAAGTTGCAGTATGTTACAAAATCATGAATAGCACAAATCTATTGTTGTCAGACCAAGTTCACATGCATGCTGGGTAAGCAGCTTGGGTCTTAGCAATGGGGGAAAGGATAGAGCATGTCTTTCTTAAGCATGTGCTGAAGATGGGGATGAAACTCAACTATTTTCTCATGAAGTGAGTAGAAAATATTAGTTTCCCTTTAATGAGTTGTATTTGAGGAGAAAAATGAGTCAATCCAGTTGACTGATTTAGTGTAGATTGCTTTTCAGCAGGCTGTTTTGACACTGCATACACATATTCAAGATCTCTTCTCCTAGCTGAAACATGGATGTTATTTTTTCCAAGTAAGAATTACTATAACAGACAGCAAATAACTAGGCAGGAAAGATACAACAAACTTTTGTAAATGAAGAACAAAGCTGGCCTTTGAGGCAAGGTAAAATCAGATACTCACATAGAATTCACTGAAAAGCAGGATTTTTATGACCTTGAAATCACGATTTTGATTGAGAAAATGCTTCAGATGCTAAAATATTGGTTAACAGAGGTTTGACTAAGAAATAGCTGCTTCTAAAATATTGAATCAGATTTATTATATATTCTGAAGCTCCATGGCTATCTTAGCTTTATGTGTTCCTAAGCTATTTATTTAATCGTCCTTTGCTCTATCTGTTTGTATACCAATGGCAAAGCTAATAAAATTTAACCTGCTCATGGCTATGGACCAAATGTACCTGACCATTGTGCAGAAGAACAAAATGCTGCAAACCTCACTGGACCAGGACTAAGAACTTACACCGATGACATGTCTTGCCGATTGATACTAAGTATGGCTCAGGCTGTCCTGGTTCCTTCCATGGCAGGAGCTGAATGTGCAAGCAGATGCCCATGCTTACCAAGTAGGAAAAATCCAGGAATCACGCTAGCATAGTATGCCATTCGATATGTACTGATGCCAACTCCTCCTCACAGATAGATCTGCTATCTTTGTGTTACATAAACAGCACAGATTTAGATGTATATGAATCCCTATTTTAAAAAAATGTCATATCTAAGTTTTTTTAATGGCTTGGCTAGTTCAGTTGAACAATCTTATATAAGACAGCTCTTAAAAGCTCAAATCTGTGGGTCTGAGTATTATTTAGTCATCTGTTTGTGCAACTATATTTTTAACTTAATTTATGATGAGCAAATAGTTTTTCTGAACTCTCAAGCTGTGTTTCCATACTCCAGTTTGGTTTATTTTCCTCTTGACTTCCTTCAGAACACATTACAGAACACTGTCTCTGGAAAATTCATAATGCACCCATGAAGGTAGGTAGCATCCCTCAGAAAACACCCAACCAAATGGCCCAAATTAAAGACTTGGAATAGAACCATTGAACAATATGTGTTCTTCCCGATGTAGTTGAATAGGAACATAGCTATATGCCACGTTCTCTCTCAAACCTCATGACAAAGTAGGAGATGTAGTGCTAAGCATGTCAATGGCAATATCTCCTTTAGTTCTTGTTTTAGTCTTGTCAGATATTTTTACTTTATAAAGGAGGAAACCAAAGCTTAGAAAAGTTGATTTACCTTAAGTTTCATAACTACTGAATGTCAGAACAGGATTTCAACCCAGATCAGTGTGACCCCAAAGCCTGAGCTCTTCATGGAAAAGATGGCTTCATCTAATTTTCTCTCTTTGAAACTGTATTTATTGGAAACTAAGATCTATGTTCAATTGACATTAAAAATCATAAGTGATGACTGCAGCTTCATCATATAAATGTTTGTCTATGCTTATCTTTTGTAAGATCTTCATTTGGAAGAATGTTTTCCATAAACGCATAAGATTGGGTCTACTATATTCTGTCTGTTTGGCATTTCCTGCCTTCAACTCTTGGCATGTTAAGTTTTCCTCTCAACTTCCTGCAAAATTAACAGCTATGCCCTTTCAATACCTTCAAGATCTTGGTCCAACTTTCTGTTAGGAAATGATTCTTACCTGGAAGCCACACCATCAGAAACAGTGTGGTGGAAGCTGCACTCGTGTCCCTACAACCTTGTCCTTACTCTGCTCCCTGGGACACAAGCCAGCCTCCCACCTGGAAAGTTTTTCCAGCATGGCTACCGTACCAATCTCTGTGTCCCCTCCACTCCTTAAGATGCGAGGTGGACTCACCAACAGATCCCCTTAAAGGCCACTGCCTGATTTGAGGGGGAAGGAGAGGACCACAGAATTCCCACAACTCTGCAAAAATTGCAAGATCGATTCTCTAGCCTCTTTAAAGAAGCTAAGTATAAGGCCAGGTGAGTCTGGGCAGCTTTTGAGAGTCAACTTCTGGAGTGTCTGCACAGATGTACTTCTGTTTAGAATGTGTGGATACCATCTAACACTCCTTGTTCTTACCTTTGAGGTATCCATTTGGACTGAGACATCACAAAGTCCTATTTTAACATCCAGTTATATACAGACTTGCTAGCTGAGCACACAGTTGTAATGAGAAATGCTGGGGAGGAAGGAGTGGGAGAGGATGCCGCAGAAGAGTGTGCAGTGAAAGGAGGCGGCCAGAGACAGGCAATGCTAATGTTTCAAAGGTACAAAGGCAAAAGCACCCACACCCACAAATGAACAAGAAATTCCAAAGTGCAGAGATGAGATCCTGGGAGGTGAGAAGACCTAGGATAGAGTATGGGTACAGGAACAAACAGGAGCGAGTTTCAAGCAGGGGATAATATATCACACAAGACCAACTCCATCGTACTTAGAGGGTTTTCAGATATTAGCTCTGAAAGTAGCTCACAACTTAGCTCCCAACAAAAGAAAGAGAAATGACCTTTGAATGTTTGAACTGATTCTCAGCCTTTCTTTCCATAAAGAAATTGCAAGTAAGAATGACACTAAGATACATTTTTCACTCTTGAGCTCAGCAAATGCTTCGACACTACTTCGTGTTGGCAAGATGAGAGGAAAAAGTACATCGTACATTGCCAAGCAGAGTGGAGCAAGGTTCCAGGCCTGTGGGGAAACCTGCTCATGTCTGCTTGAACCATGCGTGTATTTGCTCTTTAACAGGGGTGACCACTCTGCTTTGCTTGGAACTGTTTTTCTCTCTGATTCTAAGACAACAACTTCCCTGGTTTTCCTCCTTTATCACAAGTAGTTCCTTTTGAACCTCCTGTCTCGGCTTTCCCACCACTGCCTGGCCTCAAATAGCAGAGCATCCTGGGTCTACTTCTCCACCCAGGGACTCTCACTAGATCATTTTGTCCGGTCCCATTGCCTGTTATTTATTTATTTATTTATTTGTGTGTGTGTGTGTGTGTGTGTGTGTGTGTGTGTGTGTAGTAAATCACAAATAACATACATTCCACTGTTTGAAAGTGTACAATTCAGTGGCATTTTGTCCGTCCACAAAGTTGTAGAACCATCATCACTATGTAATTCCAGAACATTTTTGTTACCCAAGAGGAAATCTTACACTTACTGGGCAATCACTCCCCATGCCTCCTTTCTCTTGCTCTCTGGTAATGACTACTCTGCTTTCTCTCTACAGATTTGCTTATTCTGTGGAAGTTGAGTTATTGGATGAGTGTAATGCTTTCAAGGCTCATGTATGTTGTAGCATGCTTCAGTATCCCATTACTATGTATGGCTAGTATTTCATTGAGTGGATGCATCACATTTTCTTTATCTTACTTGATTATTGTGAAAAGTACTGTGAAAAACATTCATGCACAAGCTTTTGTTTGAAAACCCATTTTCAGTTCATTTGGTTCTATACGCAGGAGAGGAACTGTTGAGCCATATGGTATTTCTATGTTCTCTGAGTCCATTCAGGCTGCCATAATAAATCACCTTATCATTTACAAATCACCTTAGCCTGGGTGATTTATAAATAATAAGATTTTATTTCTGACAGTTCTGGAGGCCAGAAAGTCCATGATGCCAGCACATTTGCTTTCTTTTTTTTTCATAGTGGTGCCGTTTTTATTAAAGCTTCTGCAAGGAGAGCTGCTCAGAGCCTGTCTTCTGCTCGGGCCCTGGGCCCGGCTTAGGTACCGCTCCATTGGGTGGCGCCACGAAGCTCTTGGGGAAGATGCCAATGGAGCCGTCCCGGTGCCCCTCTGCTTCAAACGTGGCCCGTTCTTCCCACATCCCGTTTGGCAGAGGACAAGGAAAGGGCTCCGTCAGGCCTCGCTCATAAGGCTGCTGTTCCATTATGATCCGGTCACCTCCGGAAGTGCTTTCTGAATTCCTGCTGCCGTCACACTGGGAAGGAAGCTCTAACATGAATTTGGGGTGGGTCCCCAGCATTCAGACCATTGCTTGTGTTTGTTTAACAACTAGACCGCTTTTTAACCTCCGTAAGCTAGAATCTATATCCCTGGCCTGATCTGTCCCAACTGTCATGCTCAAGTATCCTCTGGCATCCTGGCTTACAAAGTTAATGTGTCCAGAACCAAGATTTTTGCTCCCAGCTCCCCCCGAACTCCTCCACCTGTCTTCTCATCCTACTTAGAAAATAGCATTACTCTCTACTCAAGATACTCAAGAAGAGACCCGGAAGGGTTATCCTTGTTGCCTCCTTATAATTCTCTCCTCATCCAGTCCATTAGCACATGCGGCCAAAATGTTCTCACCTTCTCCACTGCTGCTGCCTCAATGGGAGCCAGTGTCATGTCCATCCACACTGCCGCAGATGCCCCGGGTCCTCACTCCTGCCCCTAGAGTTCTTTCTCCACTCTGAAGCCAAAGTCATTTGTTACATGGAAGATCACTTAATTCTCCTTCAACCTTCCCACACCATAATTTCACACTGCAATTAGAATTTAATCCAAATTAATTTCCATGAGACAGGGTCTCGTTCCAGTTTCCCTTACCCTTCTGCCTTGAGTTGGATGTTTTGCCTCACTGGTCATGTTTATATCTTATAATCTGTATTTATTTTATGGCCAGGTAATAATTGTATAACTTTATAGATATAGTGCAATAATTTCAGTGTATTTATACATTGTGTACATTTATACATCATGTATTGATAAACTCAGGATATTTCAATCATCCATCATCTCAAATATTTATCATTTCTTTGTGACGAGAACATTCAAAATCATCTCTTCTGGCTATTTTGAATTAAACAACATCATATTGCTAACTATAATCACCCTTCTGTATAATACAATATCAGAACTCATTTTCCTATTTGACTGTGATTTTGTATCTGCTAAAGCGATCTGTCCCATAACCCCTTTCCCTTCTCTGGCCTAGCATCTGAGAGCCAATAGTCTTCTCTCTATTTATATGAGCCCAGCTTTTGCAAATTTCACACATGAGAGAGATCATGCAGTATTTATTTTCCTGTGCCTGGCTTAGTTCAATTAACCTTATGATATCCATGTGCACCCATATGGCTGAAAAGGACAGAATTTCACCTTTATTTTTTATGGCTGAATAATATTCCATTGGAATATGTATCACATATTTTCTTTATCCATCCATCATTTGGTGTTTTTTTTTTTTGTTTGTTTGTTTTGGTTTTTTTCTGGTACCGGGAATCGAACTCATGACCTTGCCCTTGCCAGGCAGGTGCTGTGCTGCTGAGCTAAATCCCCAGCCCCTTCCATCCATCATTTGATAGACACTTAGGCTGGTCCTATACCTTGGCTATTCTGAATAGTGCCAAAGTAAACATGAGAATGTAGGTATCTCCGTGATACACATTTCACTGCCTTTTGCTTTCTACCTAGTAATGAGATTTCTGGATCATAAAGTAATTCTACTTAATATTTTGGAGGAGGCTTCATACTGCTTTTTCTAATGGTGGTGCTAGCTTACATTCCCACCAGTGTATAAGATTTCCCCTTTTCTGTATCCTTTCCAGCATTTGCCTTTTTCCCCTTACTACAGCTTTTTTTTACTGGGGTGTTTATTTTTATGTGAACTTTCTCCCTTTCCAGTTCCCTTCTGCAATATAAGCTGCTAAAGAGCAGGGATTTTGTCCATTGTGTTCATGTCCAGAGCCTAGGACAGTGCCTGGCATAGAAAAGGCACTTTTTTTTTTCTCTTAGTGGGGGATAAAAAGTTCACATATCTCACCTGACTTTACACAAACCCTGTTAACCCTCTACAGTCTCTTACTTCTCTCCTTTCACTATCAGCATATTTCTAGAAAGTGTACATAATGCCCAGTGTATATATTCACTGTTCCTTCCCTCTGTAATCTCAGACCATCCAGTGTTTGCCATGGCGACCATTCAAAATGCTTCCTCAAAGATGCCTGGTAACTCCATGGAAGTCAAAACCAGTATCTTTCTAATAATAGATAGGTGCTTTCTTTCTGTAGCACCTGACACTATTAACCCTAATCACACTCATGAATCTTCTTTAGCAAGTTTACCTGTCCTGGTATGAGACCTGAGTCAATATAGTAATCCTGGGAATCCATTGTGCAAACTCCAGGTAGTGCTGGTGACTTCCGGAATGGGCCGGGGCTTCCTGGCTACTTTCCCTTGGTAAACAGGCTGGCTTTCGCCACAGCCCGGAGTAATTGGCTAGTCTAGACCAGTAGCAAAAGCCACTCATGAGAACAGCAAATGGAGCTGCTCAGAGCTTATTCAGATGGTACCTTTGTATGAGGGGCATGGGCTTCTGGACTGCCTGCCTCTTCCATGTACTAGCTGCATGTCCCTGGGCAAGTTACTGCACCTTAAATCTTCCAGTTTTTTGTCTAAACAGTGAGCAGAACGCCTGTGACTTCTCAAAACTGGTACGAGCATGCAATCAGGACATGCCCAGAACACTCACCCAGCCGAGGTGCCCCACTACCTTCCTCATTAGATCTTGCATTCAAGCCCTCGTCTTATGTTTCCCCATAGCTCCCTGGGCTCCTGGACAGGTTCTGCCAGCCCAGCAGACAAGGTCCTATGCTTTGGCCCACGCTTTCTGTGGCATTTGATAAATCTATTGTTCTTATTTTTTTTTTCTGCATCTTTTTAAAAAACAGGAAAAGTGCGTTGATTTTTAAATCAGGCGCAAACCTGAACATTAATGTTTTGAGTACCCACTCTCCCTTTAAAAGCTATGTTTCCATGAGCTCTGTGTTGCTCACTCTATCCTTTGAATGGCCACCACACTTTTTAAAAAAAGCTCTCCTGGAGCTTGTAGTACTTAGCTTTGAGATATCAAACACAAGTATATGTGGAGACATAATGCAAATATACAACCCATTGTGATGGAACTCAGAATTGCAAGCTGTGGGAGACCATAGTCTTATTTTTCGCTCATCTAGGTATTTCCATTTTGGTGACTGATGACTATCAGATTGTCTTATTCATGGTTTAAATAAATATTTGTTTAATGGAATTGTTAGCCAATGCATGTAAGAACAATCAAGCCCTACATGCCTTGTCTCTTATGAATAGAATAAAAATAGCCCATGTAATTAGTCAGCTTAACCGATAAAAGGTTTGTTCTTTGGCTATAAAGAGATCATTTAATAGCTGTCCCTTTCCACATCCGGAAGTTCAATGCCATTTGGATGAATGAATAACAGTTATAATAGTGTCTCAATTTATGTCTATTTTTTTTTTGCCTTGTTCACCCATGAAAGATACTTGAGATGCTTTACAAGGGGCATATTCTGCAAGCGTAGTGGAGCTTCCCCACATCCTCAGCCTCTCAGAACAGTAATTGCAAAGGAATGTTTATCCCAGGCAGACACTTCACTTGAAGGATTGCAATCATTCAAGGTACTGTGGGTGATTTCAGTTTTACTTGCCTCTTATTTTTGTGGGGAGAGTTTAACTATGAGGAAATGAACTCTACCTGACCAATTTTCAATTCCCCTATGAGGTTAATAAGGGAGAGCTAAGAATTATTGTTTTGCTTTAATCTTATTGTTAGGAACGGAAGGCCGAATAAGACAAATTAGCTACTATTTACTTGATCATCTGTTTGAATTTTTCATTTTTTTTAGATGTGAGCCAAAAATTCTGGTGACATTTTTAATAATTGTAATCATCACTGAGCAGTCTTCTCTAAGCACCTTCTGATTGTGTGGAAGTCTGTATACATTAAATCAGCTCCTATCTAAAAAGAACTTATAATTTAAAACAATATAGAAGCCAGCAGTTTTCAGCTGGGAGAAATTCTGCATCCCTAGAGTACCTATGCTGATGTCAGGAGGTGTTTTTGGTGGTCAAGACTGGGAAAGAGGGTTGGGGATGGAGCTCAGTGGTACAGCATTTGCCTAGGATATGTCACCCTGAGTTTGATCTTCAGTAGAGCAATCAATCAATCAGTCAATCAATGCCAAGCCAAAATAACAGCAGCAACAAAAACAGGGTGGAGAGTACTGCTAGAATCTAGTGAGTAGATACCAGGAACGCTGCTAGATAACCTGTCAAGCATAGGCCTTCACACAAAGAATTGTTTGACCTAAAATGTCAGTAGTTCTTTCTCTTATATGAGACCCAGAGTAAAAATAAAGAGGAAAATAGAAGATGCATAATAGCAAGTAGGGAGATAGATCTTTCTCAAAGGGGAAGGAGATCAGGAAATGGAGCGAGGTGGGAGACGAGGTGAAAAAAAAGGATTTGGGATGTGTTAAGCACATGTACCAATTCCACATAGGAATGTAAACACTGTGTACTGCAAACGTGTGCAAAAAAATTTTAAAAAGGAAAGGGATCAAGAGATGATGGATAAGGCAGGTAGAGAAGGGAAAGGAGCCAAAAAAAGGAATTAAGGTGTGTTATATACATGTACCAACTTCCCACAAGGACTGTAAACATTACGCACTACACACACATATGAATAAACTAAACTAAAATTTAAAAAATTATGGTTACGTATATTTCAACCTAGTATTTTTATGAAGTTGAATAAAGTATTTTTCTATGATTCTTTTAAAAATGTCATTAGTGCTTTGATTGGGAAACCTTGATACAGACATATGGACTTAAATGTACAAATAGTTTAAAAGTGATGGATTTAAGAAATGTATGTGCGAAATGGAAGGTTGGAGGGATTACAGAACCAGCGGACAATGGATGAGCCCAGGTGGCAGAGCTATCTTTCTTCCAGTCTTCGAGCAGGCTTTGCGAGGGGGTGATAAAACAGCATCCAAGAGATCGCTTGGGATTCCAAAGACCTTCAGTTGTCCACAGGATGCATTAAAATCATTCTAATTTTTGACATCAGGATCAATGTCTGATAAAAATGCTAGTCCTTTGGAGATAATCACCACTAATCAGCACTTCGAGCTGGAAGACATGGACTTTGTTCTGTGATTATGAAATTACTCACGGAGGCCAAAAACAACTTCAAGTTCAGAGGCATATTAATTCAAAGACTGAAAAAGAGGAACCATTCAGCCAGCTCAAAGAAATCATTGCATCATTTCCTTGTATGTGGTTCAGGTTAAAAATAACGTCTAATCCTTGTCAAGAGTCGAGTGTCTTGTCAAAGAGAATTAGGAAATTACCTCAGAGCCAGGTTAGAGGGTGAAGTAGAGAAAGAACAATTCATCAAGGAAGAAATGGCTTGCTGGATTTTAGGATTAAAATTACTGAGAGACTGGAGCGAAAGTGGTGCTAAGGGAATCAGGATGGAGACAAGAAATGGGGGAGGAAGTTGCCTGGGTGAGGGTTTATGGGGTTGTACATTGGAGGAGGCGGGGCACCAGGCCCAACAATACACCTGCCCGTGGGTCTGGTAGTGCTGGGCAACTGAATGTGCTCTTGTTCTTGGTCTTGGGCAGCCTGCCTCGGCCTTACATGCTCACAGAGACAGGGTGTAAACCTCAAGCTCTGTGCCCAGTGGGCCATGAAATAAAACATGGGAAAGATTTAAATTAGACTGAGCTTTCAAGCCGTATTAGTACCTCCACATCACCACAACACACCAGGGACAAGAATGCTTTCTCTGCAGGGCCACAGCTGCACATATTAAAAAGCAATGGAGAGGGACAGCATATGTCAGAAAAAGGTGGCTTTCTGACCTTCAGAGTAGCTGGAGATTCCAGCCAGCTGGCAGCCTCCTCCTGTTTGCTGCTGTGTTAAAAACCCCATAAAGCAAAAACCAAACAGAGGGGCTGTGACTGGGCCCTGCATTCTCGTTCTAGGCACTCAAATACTGGCAAAACTGACCAAGTGTTGTGACATCCAAACCACTGTCCTTCCAGCTTTGTATAATTTTATTTTGTGGTTTCTTTGCAAATTGGGACAAATCTTGTTGCTCTGGAAACAACCAATTGGGCCCCTGCTACTCAATCATTTTAGAGTGCTTGTGAGTATGTATATTGTAGAAATCAGTACTCAAAGATTAAGGATGGTGATGACTGACTTTTTTTTTAAGGTTGCATTGTATTGAAGTTGAGGAAAGTCTACATATCTGACCTTGGTTTGGTTTGGTTTGGTTTGGTTTGGTTTTGACTAAAAGCCACAGTCATTCTGAGCATGACTTCCAATGCCTGTGCAGTACTGCAATGTCTTGTGTGATAAGCGATAGAGATGTGTTTTTCTTACAACAATCTAACTCATGTGATACAGTGGAAGGAACACTGACTGGCTGGACTTCAGTTTAGACCCTAACTTGCCAGTTGCTAGTGATATGTCCTTGAATAGTCACTTTATTAATTTTGTGAGCAGAGTGGAAATATTATTCCTTACTTTCCATAACTATAATGTGAAAAGAGTGAACTAATGTTTGACTGAACTAATAGTAACTCCTATTTGGTGGATGCTTCATAAATAGTATTAATTATTTATTATCATATATGTTTTGTATTAGAAAAATAGTATCTCTAAGAGACAAATTTCCATCAATTATTACATGAAATTATATAATACATCACAAACCATACAGCTACCTATAGTAATTGTAACAAAACAACTACATTTATCATTAGCATAACGATCAAAAACCTTCTGTGAAGACCTCACCATGTAGAGTTAAAACATGATCACATGCTTGCCAGTTCTGTAAGCAATAGGAAATTCAAGATAGGTGTGCCTATGTCAGTGTCAGTACCCTCTTAGAAAAATGAACTATAAAGAGTATGACATCATCTGGCTTGAAGGCCAAGGAGATTTGGTCAGCAGAAGTATGCAGTAGCTCAAGAGAAATACTGGGACTCCAGCCAAAAGCTTCTGACCTACAGACAAAGAAGAAACTCTGGGAACCGAAAGGTCTCTTATCACATTTTAATTCAAAAAATAAAATCTTACACTAGATCCAGAATCTATAAATGGAATGAGATATCAGGAAGAGTGGTTTTCAGGTGATAAATAGCACATTTGGCAAAGAACATCCCACATGTGGCATGCTGAAGCAAGAAACTCTTTCTCTGAGTATTCCCACAAGGTTTATCATAAAAACAGATGGGGAATAGGAACTTAATGATAATGTCATGTATTTATATAACAATCATAATGCAAGGGCACCTTGATAAACAGGAGCTTAAAAGTAGGGAGAATTACTGACTGATTGTCTCTCCATCCATCCATCCATCCATTTATGCATCCATCTATCCATCCTCCCATTCACCTGCTCACTCACCCATTCAGTTTCTTTCCAGCCATTCAATCATCCATCCACTCAGTCAACATTAATTAAGTGCACACCTTTTACCAGGTATTCAGCTGGAGGTCAAAACTATATAGAGAGAAGAGTACAATCCCACTCCCCAAGGATTTTACAAAATGCCAGGGAAGGTAGTGAAAAGGAAAAGATTTCATAATTCATTGAGTTACACATGGGTTGGGCATACAGCAGACTTTTAATAAATAAGAGTATGAAAACAATAAGATAAATCACAGGTATATGGCAAGAGATGCCATTTATGAGTTCCACTCACTTTTAATTGGAGAGTAAGGGAGTTGGAGCCTGATTTTTGGTGTTTTAGGGGAAGCAGCTGCACCACGTAGGTGGCTGTTCCCTCTCTTTCTAGCTCATGTTCATCATCTCCAGAGGAAACGACCTTTGTGGCTTGGAGTCTTTAACAGAGCCAGTTCTCCCCTGTAGGCTGTCTTCACTTCAAGTGAGGGAGGGTTATTTACTGCATGCCTCTTCGCTGACGATCCCTGTGGAGGGAGTGTAAGAATCACATTCACTTTCAGCCGCTGAGTGGGCTGGAAGAGAGCCATCTGTGTGTCTTCTCCCTTTATCTAATACGTGGGGAGGGGTGGAGTGTATTTTTAAAAGAAATACTCAAAGAAGTTTTTAAAAATACCACAAATGCAATTCCCAAATTGCAGTTATTCATATCAAATTGCTATTTATTGTTCATTTTACTTTGTATTTTGTGTGTTGTGGCAAGGATTTAGCCCTCAATACTTTGACTTTTTGGAGTTGGAATTATAAGCTACTTGGGAAACTCTAGTGCTATTTTTTCAAAACAAACAATCAGAAGATGGAATGCAGTGTCTTATCCATTTTAAACACTGGCAAAACTTAAATTGGGTTTCATATTATTGTGAATTATAATAACTTTTACCTACTTGGATTTGATTTGTAATTTTTACATGAACTGGTGAGAGCTAGAAGACTATTAGGCTCACACCCCCGTCCCCGCTCCTGGTTTGGATCAGAGAGGTTCTAGAGATTTGAGATGTGAAAGTAATCATTGTAAGACACACCATCATTAATCAAATTACTGAGCCCATGGTGTACAGGGTGTTCCATTCCATTCCAGGGCTTGCGGGAATCATCCCATCAATTCTAATTTGGCCATTGTCATTGGGGTAGACAAAGAATCAATCAAGTCAACAAGTATTTATCTAGGGCTTATTGCACACTTAACACAGTTCCAGGGTACTATTTGGAGGGGGAAGAGGGAGAGGGTGAAAGTTGTCTAAGACACATTCTTCTTTATATGAACAAGGAGTAGAATGGCAGTCATCGCCTTCAAATACTACCTGTCGCCTTGATGGGTAACTTTGAATAGCGCCGTGATTTTAGGGTACAAGGTTGGCAATATTATAACTGCTTTGCATTTTCAAAGTGAAATGAGTTATTTGGGGAGAGAAAGCCCAGGAATTTATTGTACCAGTCTGGTGTATTCTCTTTACAATTGCCGATTGATTTTGGCAACATAGGAAGGGCTCTACATGCTTGCTGTCTCTGAGGAACACAACAGTGCAGGAAGGGCCTCCCAGGAATTACTGCCTCCATGGCATCTCCACGGCTGAGTGGGTGAGCAAAGGACAAGCCAGGCCGTGCTTGCCAAGTGGGATTGTGCCGCCTCTTTAGGCTCACGGAGCTGACAAGGAGGCCGATAGATAGACTCGGATGTTCTGTCCATATTCTTGGAAAAGGGGGAAGTGCCAAGGTTACATAATAGCCTGAATTTATGAGAAGTCCAGACTCTCTTCCTATAAATAAAGTCATAACTGGGAAATATAAGAGAAAATTTTCATTTTCTCTTTTTTTCATTTGAAATGAAAAATGAATTTTTTCATTTTCATTTGCCAGACTACAGAGGCATTTCAAAACATTTATAATTTTTAAAAACTTCATTGAGGTATAATTCACAGAGCATTAAGTTCATCTCTTCCAAGTGCGGTTCAAGAAGTTTTGGTAATTTATAGAGTTGTACAACTATCACTACAATCCAATTTTAAAATACGTCCAATATCCCCAAATTCCCTTCTTCAACCCATTTGTAGTTAAACTCCACTCTCACACTCAGGCCCAGGCAACCAATGATCTGCTTTTTATCTAGAAATTTCTATGAATGGAGTCATAAAATACGTTGTCTTTTATGCTTGGCTTCTTTCACTTCGCATGATGTTTTCAAGGTTCGTGCATGCTGTTTTGTGTATCGGTATTTCATTCCATTTTATTGCTCAATAGTTCCATTGTATGGACAATTTTGTTAATTCACTCATCAGTTGATGGGTGTTTAGATCTTTCCTAGATTTTATTGTAAATTATCAGTGTCACTGATAATTTGAATACAGGACACTAATGTTTAAATGGCAATTTAACCGCTTTTAATTTTGAATTGCTTGCATTACTCACCAGTTCCAAAAGATTCTTTTATTACATTTGTATAAAATAATATAAAGTACAATGAAAAGTAAGAAGCTATCAAGTAGATATTGTGCCCAGTTCAGACTTCAGTTATGCCTGGTGTCAGATCTTAAAGGCTTGAAAAGAGCCAGCTACCCCTCAAAGTAAAAGAAATTTGTCCAAAGACATTCTTACTTTTCCATTATCATACCTGTTTTCTCATTCTTGAAGTACTTCCTTACTCTGGCTACCAAGTACTCCATTCATTCATGAAATAACTCACTTGTTCCTACCCATTTCACAAATATGTCATGGATATTTCCTCTGTGTTAAGGCGTGGTGCCAGGCACTAACAGAAATCTAAAAAAATAAAACAAAAAGAAAAACAACAAAAAAGAAAGAAACAAGAAGATTATAACTGGTTTGGCACAGGTACTTGTCAACTTTTTAAACATTTTTGACTGAAACTCACAGTAACTGTACATATTTTTATATGTACTACCTATGCATGCATAACCAAGATGCAAGCCTCATAAAATGATACTCAACATTATCACAGGTGATGCAGTGCTATTTTCTATTTCATTTAAAAAATAGGTGCTTCAACCCACTGGATGAATATTACCAACCACACATGGGTTGTATCTTGAAATTTTAAAAAGTTTCATAAAATATTAATGTTTTAAGACTATGCTCATGGTTTAGAGGACTGTGCTTATCACATAGAAGAATAGAGAATGGCAGAATAGTACAGGAGTGGGGTGTGTGTGTGTGTGTGTGTGTGTGTGTGTGTAGAACACACAGGTGATGTGAGGCCCTTTGTGATTTAAATGACCTCTCTTAAGCACTCATTAGTCTGGTTTCTGCCAGACTTTGACCACTGTCATTGTTATAGTAAACACCGGGTGTTGAACAAGTAGAGCTGCTAAAGGGTGGCGGTGACCTCAGTGATTTTGAGGAGGACTCCTCCTTCCTTGTGCCAGCTACAAAACCAATTTTGTACAGCAAACACATCTTATTCTAAATTTACTGTCCTTAGATTTGATAATTCTCTTTGAGTAGCTGAAACTTACAAGAATGGGATTGATCTTATGCTAAAAATGTTGGCTGGCTGTCCTTTTTCTGAATCAAGAACTTTCTTTGGTTCACCACCCACCCTAGTGCAGTCTTTTAAAAATTCTTGTTGTTATCTGTTTATTCTCAACTATCTTTCTTTTTTCTTTTCTTTTTTTTTTTTTGATACTGGGAATCAAACTCAGGACCTCATGCTTGCCAGGCAGGCATTGTGCCGCTGAGCTCTCTCCCCAGCTCTCAACTATCTTTCTTAAGAAATATCTAAAACTGAGTGCCAGAGCAAAGAGTTCCTTTCAGTAAATGCCACAAAATCCTATCTTTGGTGATGCTTCTCTCGTCTCTATGGTTGAGGATGTCTGGCTCCACGACAAGGTTTTGGGACACAGTAGCTTTGCCATAGGCTATATATATTTTAAGTACTTAGCAAGAGTTTATCACTGACTGAGCATTTTATATAATTTGCCCTATTCTTTTCTCAAAATGAACCAATGAAGTAGACACCCTTACCCCCATTTCCTGATACAGATTGAGCAACCCTAATCTGCAGATCTTAAGCTCAAAATGCTTCAAAATCCAACTTTTGAGCATTAATCTATAAGTGAAAAATTCCAAATCTGACTTCATGGGATAGGTTATAGTCAAAATACAGGTAAAAATAATGTAGAAAATTAACTTCATTCTATGTGTGTAAGGCTTATGTGAAACGAATTAAATATGTGGCTTGGGTCCCATTCACAAGAATCTCCTTATGTACATGAAAAAAAATAAAGAGGTGAAAAGACCCAACCAAATCCTAAATGCTTCTGCTTCCAATGTTTCAGATAAAGGATACTCAACCTGTAAGGAAAATGGGGCTCAGAGCCACCAGGCAGCTGACACAAGAGCACAAAGCTAGCAAGAGGTAGAGCTGAAATGCAGCCTCATGTCTTTTCCCCTGAAGGATGCGAATTAGCAGCAAGGATTCAACACACATTAATGAGAAGCTATTACATAGAGCAGGTGAGGCCACAAGGATCAAAGAGACGCCATCCTCTTCCGGAGAAGCTCATGACGTCATACAGCGCGACGAGGAAACAGACCGGAAGACCCGACAGCTATGCGAAGTTGATCAGTGCGCAGGTTGAGGAATTGGAAGTCCGTTCTGTGGGAAGTGGGGACCTCCTGGAGGTTTCTGAGCAGGAGCGGCCCTTGTCAGCAGATGCAGGCTTGATCTAGCAGCAGGCAGGAGGTGCTGAGCAGCTGGTTCAGCAAGGCGGTGGTGGGAAGGGAGAGAGGAATGTTGAGAATGTGGGAGGAAGCAAGACCAGACTTGGTGGCTGATTCTGCCCAGGCATCACATTTATTCTTCCGCTGTGGTGGCTGCAAGAGTGACCCTTCCGGGGCCATCCAACTTAAGCCTTCCAGGAAAGTCCATGGGCTCCTTCATACTGCCTTTAAGGGAACGCTGTCCCTTCTTGCCTCAGCTGCTGCTGAATTAGGCTGGAGATTTGTTTCCTTGAGCGTCCTGAACTCATTAGTTTGTGAGACAAGTTTAACTGCTCTCCACCACAACACATTACTTCACATTTTCCTCCATTGCACTGAAGCTATTTTGGAGCCTGTGATTTTCCTCGCTTTGGTCCAAGTTACACGGTGCCGTTGGTTGTGCGGTTCAATCTCTGCAATATGCTACCCGCATCTGCCACCATTTCCCAGACTGTTTAGCTTCAAAAATCTCAAGTGAAGCCTTCCACAGCAGTGGATTCCATTTTCCACATTTCTGCTTCACTTCACAGCTTCCTTCACTCGAGGCCTTGTATTCCCAAACCAAAGGACTACCGTTAGAACAGCCAATTGATTTGACCGTGGTGGTTTCTGCCCACGTGCGGCAGCCCAGCATTCCAGCTGTAGTTGTTTAGTGGACTCAAAATTCTCAAGAGAGAGGTGAAATGGCTCAAACACTCCATTGTTAGGGGATTTTAAAGCTAAAAAAAAAAAAAAAAAAAAAAAATAGGACACAGCTCTAGAATCTAGACCACATTTGCCCCTGAGAAATGGCCTAATGAGGAGAGACTTCTATTGACTTTCCAAGTAAGAGAGACAGTCAACTGGGAAAATCAGGATTGGGGAGCTGGAATGAAATTTCCTGGTTGCCAAATCTGGGGAAGCTGACTTAACTGTCTCTTGGACTTCAGGCCTTTTGTCTGTAAGATGGGGACAGAAATCTCAGCCGCCTGTTCAAATTCAAATTGTTAGCCCCTCACTTCCTTGGAAGCAGAACAGCAGAATGGATAAGAATTGTGGCCTCCAAACCATCAAGGGTTCGACTCCTGTCTCTGCTTACTAGCTCTGCTTGCCTCAAGGCAAGTCCACATCAAAGTGCCCATGCTCAGTACCCACAGGGAAAGTGGGGTCCTTGTGACCATAGAGTGAGCTGATGTTTACAGCTCTCAGAATCCCAGGAATCTTAGGAGCCACCGGAGAGAAAATCAAGGGTGCAATCCTTTGCTCAACACCTATCTCCTTCCCATTGCTTGTTTCTCCGATGAAACCTCTCATACGACTGGGATTGGCTGCCAGTGAGATCTGGGGTTGTTGTTCTTAGGTTCTACTTGTGACTTCTGAGAAAGCTACACAGCAGTAATCTCCAATTTGAGCTCCTCTGCCTGGATAGATCCATGTGGCAGTTAATCTTTCCCAGCAGGCTAGTTCCCTTAGAGGAAAAGAAGTTAGTTACCTTTGGGTTTTCTTTTTTTTTTTTTTTTTTTTGGTTTTTCTCCGGTACCGGGAACTGTACTCACGACCTTGCACGTGCCAGGCAGGCGCTTTGCCGCTGAGCTAAATCCCCAGCCCCACCTTTGGGTTTTCTAATCGTGATAAAATATACACAACTGGAAATGAATTATTTTAGACAAATTCAAGTGTTCATTCAGAACATGAAGTTCATTAAGTACAAAATAGCACTGAGTGCACTCACTTTATCCTGACAACATTACTACCTTTTAGCTCCAGAACTTTTTCATCTTCCCAAACTGAGACTTGGTACCCATTAGGCACTAACTGCATATTGCCCCACCCCCCAGCCTCTTGTACCTCTCTATAAATCTGGCAACTGTAATCTCCTCAGATGAGTAGAGTTATACAGCATTTGTTCTTTTGTGACTGGCTTATTTCACTTAGCATAATGTCATCAAACTTTATCCATGCCATAGTAGCGTGTGTCAAAATCTCATTGTTTTTGAAGGCTATATAGCATTCCATTGTATGTCTAAAACATTTTTTATTCATCTATTTATCAACTGAAGGACATTTGGATTATTTCCACCTTTTGGCTATTGTGAATAATGTTGCAATGAACATTAGTGTATAAATATCTTTTTGACTCTCTTAAGCAACTTCATGATTTATTATGGTTAAAAAAACACAAAACATAGAATTTATCATTATAATCATTTTTAGGCATGCCATTTTATAATGCGAGGTATGTTCACATTGTAGTAAACCAGATATGCAGAACTTTTCTAGCTTGAAAATCTGACATCTACATCCATTAAACAGCTCCCCCTTTTTCCTCCCCCACCTTAACCCCTGTATTTATAATTTGTTTCTATGAGTTTTACTACTTTCCATACCTTGTATTTGTATTTTTGTGCCTGCTTATTTCACTTAGCGGAACATCCTCAAGTTTCATCTCTTTGTAGCATGTGACAGAATCTTCCTCTTTTTAAAGGGTGACTGATATTCTGCTATGTATCATTCCTCCATTCATGTACAGACAAACATCTGTGTAGCTGCTTCTACCTAATGGTTCCCATGAAACCACTGCCATGCACATATCTCTTCAGGACTTTGCTTCCAATTCTCTGGATATGTACACCCAGAAGTGGGAAGTCTCGATCACACGATAATTCCATGGTTAGGGATTTGAGGAAACACCGTATTGTTTTCCAGTTGCACTATTCTACAATCTCACCCACAGTGCATAGGGTGCCAATTTCTCTACATCCTCATCAATATTTATTTTTTTATTTTTAAAAACTAGTAGCCATCCCACTGGGTGGGTGCGAGGCACTAACTCACTGTGGTGTCTTTAACTTGCATTTCTCTGATAACCAGTGATGCTTAGCTGCTTTTCATATGCTGTGGGGCACATGTGTGTCATCTTTTGAGAAATGTCTGCTCAAGTCCTTTGCTTATTTTTTAAGTGGGTTACTTTTTGGCTTGGTTTTATTGGTTTTGTTGTTAAGTTGTGTATAGATTCTAGATATTATTCCCTTACCAGATGATTTTCAAATATTTTCTCCTTTTCCACGGCTTGCTGACTTAGTTGATTTTCTCATTGCTGAGACAAAATACCCAACAGCCACAAGTTAAGGGAGGAAAGGTTTATTTAGCTCACAGTTTGTGGAGGTTTCAGTCCATAATTAGCTGGCTGTAAGCTAGGGTGGCTTGGCAGAGGGGCATCGTAGAGAACAGTTCATGGTGGCCACAAGGTAGCAAAAGCAACAAGGGAGGGAGAGACAAGCCTCTTTCCATCCCTTATATTGTATGCAGGCTGCCCGCCCTAGGGTGGGTGCAGCACTCACATCCTTAATCCTTGCCAGAACCATGCCAAAAGGCAATTTAAATTATTTTATTTTATTATTATTTTTATTAGTGTATGTTTATATTATAGCATAGTGGTATTTATTTTGGGAAATTGGTACATGCATATAGCAAGCATATTTTGCTCATTTTCCATACCTTTGCCCCTGCCCCCAATCTCATTTCCTATCTCCAAGATTCTATCTTCTAGTTTCCTATCACTATTTATTTATTTATATTTTAGGGTTCTCACATAAGAGAAAGTGTGCAACATTTAACTTCCCAAGTCTGGCTTATTTTGCTAGCATAATGGTCTCAAGTTCCACCCATTTTCTTGCAAATGACATGATTGCATCCTTCTTTATGGATGAATAATATTCCATTGTATACACATACCTTATTTTCTTTATCCATTTATCTGTTGACAGGCATCTAGACTGTTTCCAAAGCTTAGTTACAGTAAATTGTGCTGTGGTAAGCATGGGTGTGTACCTATCACTCTAGTATGATGTCTTTAATTCTTTTTTTCTTTTTGGTTTTTCTCCGGTACCGGGAACTGAACTCACGACCTTGAGCTTGTCAGGCAGGCGCTTTGCCACTGAGCTAAATCCCCAGCCCTGATGTCTTTAATTCTTTTGGGCATGCACTCAGGAGAGGTATAGCTGGGTCAAATGGAATTCTATTTTTAGTTTTTTGAGGAATTTGCATACTGATTTCCAGAGTGGGTATAGTAGTTTACATTCTCACCAACAATATAGGAGGGTTCACTTTTGGTGCATCCTCACCAGCCTTCATTGTGTTTTGTTATCCTGATGATAGCCATTCTAACTGGGGTAACATGGACTCTCAAAGTTGTTTTCATTTGCATTTCCCTAATGGCTAAAGGGGCCAAATATTTTTTTAATTTGTTCTTTGTTTGAGAGGGGTCTAGTCTATTCATTTGCCTATTTTTGCTTGGGTAATTTGTTTCTTGGAGTTGGTAATTTTATCTCAAAACAAAAGGAGGGTGGTTATTTTTTCAATGTATATGTGTAAGTCTAAATAAACTTTTAGATTTTAAGACCAATGAAATGAATCTATGCTAATCATAGTAAATCATAACACAGAAAGTCATAGTATCTTTTCATTTGTCTTAAGAAGAGCAACGGTCATGCTGTTAATCTGAGAATAGCCAGGAATTGGGGAGGATGAGCAGTGTAGCACTGGGGTATACTCTACTCTGTCTGGGCTCTGATTCTAGGTCCACCCCTTCTAGTTGTATAACCTGAATAGCTTACCCAATGCCCTACGCCATAATTCCTTTCTTTAAAATAGGCCAATAACAGCTTTTATCATGTGATGAAAATCAGGTGAGGTAATGTATGTAAAATACCTTAGTGAATATCTGGTGCAAAGTAAGGATGTGCTCAATAAATCAAGCCCATCTCTCTTCTGCAGTCAGCACTTAGTATCTGTGGATTCCACATCTGTGGATATAACCAATCTCAGATGAAAAATATTAGAGAAAGTGGTTCTGTACTGAACAGGCTTTTTTCTCATCACTCCCTTAACAATATATACTGCCATATACATTGTATTAGATATAATAAGTAATCTAAAAGTAACTTAAAGTATAGAAGGATGTGTATAGGCTGTACGTGAATGCTCTGCTGTTTTATATGATGAACTTGAGCATCCTTAGATTTTGGTATTTTTGGGAGTCCTAGAACCAATCTCTCATGAATACTAAGAGATAACTATATTCCTATGCTGACCAATTTTCACTACTATTCCAGAAGATTTTATTAAAAGGGCATGATAGCAAAAACTATAAAGACGGTGAAAACATCAGTGGCTGCTAGTGATTGCATGGGTGGGAAGGGTTATAAATGACTGAAGAATGGGCATCTTTAGGGCAGCAAAACTATTCTGTATGACAAGGGAGGGCACATATTATTGTATATTTGTCAAGGAAAAATATATACACAAGATAACTGTATTACTAATTTCTATTGTTTTATTGAAAGGAACAGTTAATACTTAACTTTTTTCAACCAATTTTGCATGCTTATATCTGGTAATCTGAAAACTACTACTTTGAAGATACCAATATACACTATAACAACCATTGTTGATTTCTGATCATCTTGTTTTGAAATTCTGTAGTCAACCCTCAGTATCTGTGGATTCCACATCCATGGATATAACCAATCTCAGATGAAAAATATTAGGGAAAATGCTCCTTTTTTGAAAGGAGCAGTTA
>NW_004955431.1:18942572-18991411 GCF_000276665.1 Chinchilla lanigera | reverse complement strand
TATTAAAAAAAAAAAAGAAAAAACTTGCAGGATATTCCACAGGAAGAAAGAGCCCAGACTGCAGCCTTTGGGTAATAATAATATATTAATAGTGATTCTTCAGTTGTAACAAATGCCTCAAACTTCAAGATGTTAATAACAGGAGAAACTGTGATACAGATGAGGTATATAGGGATTCTCTGTACCATCTGCCCAGTTTTTCTATAAATCTAAAATTACTCCAAAAAATAAAGTCTACTTTTTAAAAGACATGGCAATAAACTGGATACAAGGTACCATCCCATCCACCTCAGGACCCCTCAACCCGGAGCAAAGAAATCCTTCAAGTGTACCTACCGATGGGTGTTTAATTTCTCTCACTGTCTGATTATCCCCTTCCCCATTTTTATTCTTCACCAATTTTTCCCCTATGCTGCCATAGAATGAAATGAGACTTCAGTCAGATCTATCATTGTCTAGCTGAGGAAGGAAGCCCAGTCCTGTCCTCTGGGAGCAGAGCACTGTTGAAGAGACACTTTCCACCTCTCCATTTGTGGGAAAAGAATGCAGACAGCATTTAAATAGATATTTCATCCAAACATCAAGGGGCTGGGATGAACAGTGAGGAAATCTACAATGTATCTTCAATTCACATTCCACGTTAAAAAATTCATGTGTAATATGTTCTTGTTCTAATTACAAGGCATCGTGCCTATTCCCTTCACCACGGAATGCTAGTGACTTGGAAATACTTAAAAATTTAATGTCTTGCAAGTGTGTTTAAGTTCCACATAGGCTGACTCTACAGAATGTGTGCTTAAAAACTATGCATTTGGCTTCTGCAAGCTCTGACACGCGTATGGTAAGAGGATTGCCTGTTTTATTAAACCGAAGGAAGATATGGGGAGAGAATATCACTTTCACTTAATGCCAGGGAGATCAATAGGCAGCACATTTGTATAGAAATATTCTGGGTCGAGCAATGTGCTTTTCTTAGGTCATTATTCGCCCTTTGGAAGGGAAGTGCACTCATACACTTGGCAGTTGTTCTCAGCATTGGACACACACTGTCACATCACCTAACTGTCCCTTATGAGCACTCAGGGAGGCTACGTGGAGACAGGTACACCAAGCCAAAGGCAAACCCTGGCGAGTGTAGACTGCCCGTGGGTGTTTGAGAAATGGGAATAATAAATTTGGGGATATTAGGACTGTCGCAAGCCTTCCAATTTTTCCTTCATGTGCTAAGCATATCTGTCCTAACCCCCTCTTCTTTGAGGTTCTCCATTCGCTACGACCCTTGCTAGAGGTAGGGGGCCCATTGCGTTTGCCTTTTGTCATCGGCTTTCGGGCCACAGCTGATTAGGTCAGGCCAGGCTTCTGACCTCAGAGGACAAATCCTGAATGAGGAGACAGAGAAGCTCGAGTCTGCTGCAGGCCCCTAGGGCCCTAAGGTCATGTGAAGATCAGGCCTGGGCTCGTATCATGGGAAGCTAGCAGCCAGGGGTGGGAGTAAGGAGCAGAGGTTAAGCCCTTGCAATGGGGAGCAGACGTGCAGGGAGAGACAGGACCACACTGCCCCTGAGAGACGGACAGGGACAGAGTAGGGCCCTGATGCTTTTCCGGGTTCCCAGAGGCCTACAGAGCTTCCTGCATCATGATCCCTAGAGAAGCCCCCTTGCCTCATAATAAGTGCCTCTGAATTGTGCTGTTTTGGGAATCAATATTTATTTCCACTGAATGCCCTATGTGGAAAATACTCTGATTCCAGGAGTTACACATACAACCAAAGCAGGCGCCTCAAGCAACTGAACTAAAAAATCAACAATGGACATGTATAGACCTTTCTTTGGAGAAGTTTTGCAAAGGACCAGTAAGCACAGGGAAAGGCATTTTTCTATTTAGTCATTAGAGAAATGGAAGCCAGAACCCCAAGGACATACCTTTTTACACCCCTTAAGATGGCTGTTATTAAAAAGAAAAGGAAAGTTAAAATAGTTTGATGATTCCTCAGGAAACTGCATGTAGAACTATCATGATCCAGCAATCCCACTCTTCTTCTGTGTGTCGGGGGTATATCCCCAGAAGAAGAGAAGGCAGGGTCTAAAACTCACATATAGAGCAATGGATGAATGAATAAACAAAATGTGCTTTATACATACAACAGAATGTTAGTTTTGAAAATGAAGGAAATTCTGATACATGCTACAACATAGTCGTCCTTGTGACATTAGTGAAATAACACAGACACAGAGGGACAAATGTAAGACTCCAGAGATGTGGTGCTGAGTAAGGCGAAGGCAGAGGGACAGAAAGCCTGGTGGCTGTTAGGGACTGGGGAGAAGGCGGGGTGGAGAGGTAAGGCTTAATTTTGCAAAGCATCTATTTGGGATGATGAAAAGTTTCTTGAGAGGGACCATGGTGACAGTTGCGTGACACTGGGAGTACAGTTATTACCACTGAGTTGTACACTTAAATACAGAGCACTAAATGTTGGGTTACATATATTTTGCTACTAAATAACTAAATTATGAGGAGTGATGAGATTAGGCTCCTTCATTATCATTTTGTCATAGTCGTTTATGAGAAGCACTGTCCCACACAGCCCAGCCTCCTGAGGGAGACCTGTGTTACCGCATGCAGGTGACATTGGCAGCCCATCAGGAGGGAGCTAGTTGTTGACTGCTGTTACAGCCAAAGGGGCCACCGGCTACAATGGTAAAGACACGAAGTCTGGCTTTGTGCCAGTTCAGCAGAACGGCCCTCCATCCTTGATGGACACACTCCTTTGCGGCAACCACCACCCACCAAGCATATGGCACTGTAGTTTTTTTTATTTTTACTGGATAGAAGTTCTATCCACACTGAACACAAAGATTCTCCCCCTGAGTTGTTAAACATAAATTAAGAAGGATGTTCATCATAGAATCCTTGGTAATAATGAAAAGTAGAAAGCAATCCAAATGTCAAAGTTGAGGATATAGTGAATTATGATATATCCCTATATCAGAATATTACGGAGACGTTAAAATCAGGTTTCTAAGGATATTTTATGTTGTAGGGAAAATCTCACGATGTAATATTAAGTGATTTTCAATGAAAGAAAAACAGAATACAAAGCTGGGTATTCATCACTGCTCCGGTTTTGTTGTAACCTTATCTATGTTGAAAGCCGTCACAGAGAAAATGTTAAATGTTAATGAGAATTATTTCAGGATAGAAAAAAGATAGGTAATTTGATTTTTCCTTTCTTTATACTTTGTTTTCTTCTTTAACATATATGTTTATATTCAGGAACATGAAATATTATTAACTTTTTCTTTTCAAAGAAAGTGAGGCAGGTTGGTTTTGGTGCGTAGAGGAAGTATAGTGTAGCACCGCTGGGGGTGCTGATGGACAATGATTTCCCCGGGCCTTCACCCTCGAGACTGACGGGTCCTGTGTGCTAAGAGCATCCCTGAGTGGGTAGTTTCAAGCTCAGCATTCCTCCAGACACCCCAGATTGGCACCCCATTTATTTTGTTTGTCCGTGATTCCAGATGGCAATGCACCCCCCCCCCGCCGCGTCTTTTGTTGAATCTCTATCTGAGTTCAGTTGCTTATCGTCATATTCACATTTTTTCTCATTGTTCTCTTTTCGTATGTCCCTGCTCCCCCACCAAGCCTGTCCCTTGCCTACTGCTGTTTATTCAAAGTTGGGCAGACCCACTTTCTGCCCAAGGGCCACTGATGCCCCATTGTCCAACATGTGAGAGTCCCTTGTTTGAGGAGAGGAGTGATTCCTTCCTGGGATTCCAGTGCTTGTTTATGACCCACATACCAGTTATTTCAGGAAACTATGAATTCATTTTGTTTTGAGTTTTACTGAAAAGAAAAGATTCCTCTTTGCCCCCCATAAAATGTGTTCCTATCTTGCTATTGTATGGGATACTCAAACTTGAAACAAAACAAAAGCTGGTGACATACTTCCTGGTATTAACATCACAGGCATTATTACAAGAGGAAAATGAAATCAACAGTTAAAAAAGTGGTATCTTATACTGCTTATTTTGGCCATTTTCTTGAAGGGCATAGTACTTAGGATTCTGTGGGAATAGCTGCATTTATGTTTTACAAATATAAGCCGTCCCTGGCTTAAGCAGCTTATCTCCTGAAAAATTTAAATATGATTTCTGTGTTTTTTGAATGACAATCATCAAAGTGAGATTGTGTAATAGCAAATTAACTCCAAATTACTAAAATCAATAATCATGAAGTGAAATAACCCTTGCAATAACTCATGCTCGCAGTAACTCTGGGGAATATTGTTTTGTTTGGTTTAACTATCATGGCACTGTGTTCTTTGTCATTCTTTTAAAAAGCCACCATTTCTAAATGGACAGGACCACATTCTGTGAAGATTTTAGTAACAAGGCTCTTCCTTTGCCAGAGTGGAAGCAATTGGGCCATTAAAATGATTGTCTATTTTTAATAAGGAGAATCTACAAGGTTGAAACATAAAGTGCTCCTAAAATAACATGGAACAAAAACTTAAAACAAAAATGAATCCAGAGTATTTGCTAAAATGAGCAGCTAGTGTCACCAAATTTGGTTCGACAAGCACCATGCACCCTTGAGGGTCTTGTTTGACACTGTTGAATATTATGACTGGACACAGTTTGCAGTCACAGTTTGACATGACATTAAACCAACAACTTGCTTGGGCTATCATTGTCTCAAGGTCAATGTTAGATCGTATCAGAGAGCTTAGCGATAGCTGAGTGGGAGACAAGAAAGAAGGACAATGTCAAGACCACTATGCTGTGGTGACTGAACACCTTCATTGTAAGAACACATTGGCCTTCAGTGACATTTTATTCACAGTGAAGAGTAAATCTAAATATTTAAAAGTGTAAAAGCAAAAAAAGATACCCAGTGGAAAGAGACGTTTAATTTCCTTAACAGAAATGGTGCTTGCTCTGTGTTCTAGAGGGCAGTCGGACAAACCCTAAAGGCAAAGAAGACATCTAGCTTTTGTTATGGACTGAATGTTTGTGTCTCTCTGGTTCACTAGCTGCAGTGCTATCCGTGAAAGTGATGGTATTAGGAAGTGAGGTGTTCAAGAGGTGATTAGGTCCTGAGGATGAAACTCATGAATGAGACTTTTGCCCCTCTGAAAGGGACCCTGGAGAGCTCTGCTGCCCTCTTTGTTCCATGCGAGGAGACAAGGAGAAGGTGGCAGTGTGCAAATTGGCAGAGGACCTAAGCGGAATCTCATTGTGCTGGCACTCTGATCTTGAAATTCCAGCCCCTAGAACTGTGAGAAATACATATTTCTGTGGTTTATAAGCCACCCCCTTATGGTACTTTGTTGGAGCAGCCTGAACAAACTAAGCCCTGAGAATGCGAACCGCTTGGTCCATCCTAAAGGCTTCCAAAGATGGTAACTACAAATGAACACATGCAACCCACAGGTTAGAAACTTCAGCTGTTTAATGAACTTATGTTAATATTCATGTTGTTAAAAATGTAAATATTTAGGGTGGTATTTAACAATACAGTTTTGATTAACAAAATGAATCTTCTAAAAGTGGGAAGAAGAAAGAATTTAGAGGGAATAGCGTATGATTATGGCTTGTAACAACTGTAGTGAGACACAGTGCACATGTCGTACCATTTACCCACTTAAGATGGACAAGTCAGTGGTTTTTAGTATCTGTGCAGATTTGTGCGATGATCACCAACATCAATTATAGAAAATTTTGGTACTCAAGAAGAAATCCCATGTCCCTTAGCTGTAACTCCCTCATCTCTCCCCTCCCTTCATCCCATAACTTCCAGCCTGATGCAACCACAGATCTAATTTCTATCTATACAGGTTTGCCTATTCTGGACATCTCATATAAGTTGAAATAATATAACGTACGGTCCTTTGTGGCTGACTGCTTGTCCTCGGCAGAATGTTCTCAAGATTTATGAATGTTGTAGCATGCATTAGTACTTCATTTATTTTCACTGCTGTATAATATTCTATTATATGAATACCTCATATATTTTTCATTCATCAATTGATAGACATACATGTGGGTTTTTTTTTTTTCAGATTTAGGGGTTTTGGGAATAATATTGCTGTGGACATTTGCCTACCAATCTTCATGTGGACATGTGTTGCTTCTCCTGGTACACACATAGGATTAGAATTCCTAGATTACACGGTAACTTATCTAAACTTTTGAGTAAAAATAACTTCTAATATGACGTTAACATTTTCTTAAATATTTGATCTAAAGTAGTCTATATATAACTCTACATGTAATCTCTAAAACCTTCACTACAGCTATAGTCACCCAGCTAAGGCAACCAATTTGGGTCTTCCAGGCATGTGTCAATTTCTCATTGCTCAGTACCAGAGTTTTTCTGTATTGATTGAGATTCATGCACATGACACTTCTCTTCAAAATAATATGACATCTTAGGAATGATTTTACTTCTTGTAATAGTAACTCTGAGAGGAAAAGACAATGGCAAATAGAGCTCAACTAAGATGTTGAGCTCCTTATAAAAAGTCACGTAGTGGGTTTGCATGGACCTGCAAAAGATCGTGAACCTCCTGATTGCTAGCTAAGCCTGTACCTGAGAGATGTAAAACACAAATATTCTTTAACTTGTTATGAGAAATAGCTTTCTCTTCCTGGCACAGATACCACTTATTTTTTCCTTTCTAGGAACATTGATGATGTGCGTGTGTGTGTGTGTGTGTGTATGTGTATGTGTGTGCGTGCGTGTGTGTGTGTGTGTGTGTGTGTGTGTGTGTACACCAATTAGGTGTATATTTTCTGAGGTAGGCTGATGTAAACTTTGCTTCAAACTAAAGAGTTCTGCAATTTTCAGGAATGGGTGTGTGTATCACCCAAATACTTTTGAGGAAATTTGAAATAAATATATTTTACTTGTTCTAGGATCACATTCTAACTTTTATATGTACTTTTCTGTATAAAAGCTTATAATGCTTCTGAAAACTTTTATCGGAAAATCTTGTATCAAGGTTTACTTTCATGTAAATTTTGGCATTGTATTCATTCATTTATTGATTCAAAGCCAGTGATGTGTGTGGTAGAAGAAGCAAGATTACAAAAGAAGCCTTGAGTGGCTGCAGAGGTGAGCAGAGGTGGAGCGTGTAGAGGTTTGAAGGTTTGGTAGCAAGGATTTGGGTTTTGAGTCTATTCTCAGTGGGAAACTACAGCTGGGGCTGGGGAAGGAAATGCCATGATATGTTTAAAAAGATGCCTCTGGAGTGTCGGAGAGACTGGGGCTAAAGCAGCAACCCAGCAAAGGGATCATGGTGGCTGGAGTCACGGAGGCAAGAGCGCAGGTGGAGAGAGGAAGATGGGCTGAGGGTGTATTTAACATGTACCTGCAGGAGAAGAGGCAAGGAGAGAAGGAGAGGATCAAGCATACTGCTCAGGGATCTTGTTCAGGCACAGGGTGAACGGTGGTACCCTTCACTGAAATGTAAAAAAACAAGTGTGGAGGGAAAAATCACACGTTTGTTTTTGGCTGTATGAAACGTGAAATGCTTGTGTGACTTCCAAATGGGGAGCGAAAATGAGCATCTGTGCATTACTCAAAGGTGTGGCTCAGGCTGGAGAGGCAGACGTGGGCACTTCCAGCCTCCAGAGGGTGATTGAAGCTCCAGGAACACTGCAGCAGAGAGAGACAGAGAGACAGAGGGAGAAATAGGACGCGAGCCCCAACATCTGCTGGCTGTGAAAGCTGATGGGTACTCGCTCACAGGTCAGAGAAGAAAGGAAGGAGAAAGCATGAATCAATGCAAAACAGGCGCGTAGATTTAAGAGTGGGAACAAGAAGACATCTCTGGTTGACTGTTTTAATTTTCAAAAAAAGTAGGAGGCAAGATTAGCAGTTAAGAACTGTTATGTAGAGAGAACAGAGAGGAGAAGGTTTGGGAAGATTATTTTGTTCAATGAGGAAATACGCATACTAAAAATCAGGACTGTCAGGCTCTGTTAAAGACCAGGTGAGTCACTTTTCCGTGACTTGGATAACACACTTGACACCCGAGATGAGAAGGGGGAAATGTTTGTTTTGGCTCCAGGTTTTAGACTATGGTTGACTGGCTCTGAGGCAGAAGCATCACTGTGGAAGGGCCTGGAGGAGAGGAGCCGCTCGAATTGTAACAGCCAGGGAGCAGAGGGCAGGGAAAGTCAGAGCGGAAAGGGTAGGGGACCGGATGTAGACCCAGGGTCATATCCCCCAGACCCACCTAGGCATGCCTGAAAGTGTGCTTTCCTAATCTAGGCATCTTTCAAGCCAGTCAAGCTGACAAGAAAGATTAACCATCACAATAAACACTTAAGATAATTAAAATGAAATCCAGTTATTCATTGATTGTGAGATAATCTTTTTGGGATGCAAAACACAGGGTTAAATAAAAATGACCCTCAGGGCTAGAATGCTGTATTCTTTCCCAATTTGCCAGTTAAGGAAGGAGAAGGCCTCCATGTGGTATAAGTACGTTGATACTGTCTCTCTAACTTCTGCTAGTGTCTCTTTTTAATCAGCTGGAGCAAGCTTCAGACCTGGAGCTTTTTCAACCGATATCACTTCAAGCAGGAACTTAGTAACACTGCTTTACCTTCCCTGGACTTGATTTTTTAGGGATTGTTAGCTTTCTATCAAGTGATATTGGTCTTTCATTTATGTTAATGTTATGCAACTTTGATTTGGAATAAAATGTTGTGAGTTTAAAAATTGAGGCCATGCAAAGAAAAATCTGGTAAATAATAGTACAGCAAGTGTAGATATGTGATCAAAATGGTGAAGATGACACAGAAAAGACTTGGAGTGGGGGAGGAGAGGTCTTATTTCCTTGTGTTCCCTTTCCTGATGTTCATTAGCATAAGCGCAGTGAGCTTCTTTCACTCCTAGGAGTTAGTCTCACAGCCTGGGAGGGGGTGGGCAGCCCATGGGGTAGGAATTACACTAATAAATTAATAGCTAGGATCTCAGGAACCAGCTCACGGACCAGTCTAATGACAAGTGTTCATGTGCTAACACTGCGATGGGCACCCTGCAGAGGAGCAGGTGGCTGTACCACATGGCATCGTGCCCGCCCCTGCACTCCCACCCCAGCTGTGCTTCTGCAGCGGTTCCTCCTTGCTGCCACCTGCACCCCCTTCCCTCTGTGACTTTGTCATTTTGCTTCAGGACTGTTCTTGTAACCTTCAACACTCCAGCTGCTCTGCTGTGCAAGAGAGTAAACTGGACTCACATTCCTAATGAGTCTAGCTTCAGTGTGGGCATTTGGCCTTGAGGAGGGCTTGGGCGCAACCATCAGCTGCATCCGGGACTGTGGGATTTTCCTGGTTGGTGAAGCCTTAAAGGAACATACCATTCCCTAAACTGAGAGTATGCCTTTCGTGATAGGAGGAGGAGAAAGTCCCTCTTTGTTCTTTTCTGAGTTTCCAGCCATATATATAGATTTGCTTCTAGCAACTTAGTGTCTCAGAGGGTGACCAACTCTTCCCAGTTTGCCTGGGATTGTCTCTGTGTTAGAACTGAAAGCTTCACATTCTAGGAAAGCCCTAAATCTCAGGCAAATTGAAAAGATTGGTCACCCAATTTTATATCCAAGGATCCTTGGGTCTACTGTACACTTCTGGGTAGGAGGGTGTTTCTCTTGGACATTAAGGAAGGGTTGGATAATTGTGTCCTGAGAACTGTTTGGACAAAGCTAAAGAGTACTAAATGATTTCCTCATTCCAATTTAGATCACAGTGAAAGTATTAAAGCCATGCTGTTTTTGTTAATAGAAGTTATGTAATGCACTGAGAGAAGAGTTTGTTGCATCAGCAGTGGCTTTAATTGAGCTGAGCCAGGAAAACCTGCAAACGGCTATTCTTCTAGGCATGTTTATAAAACCTGCTGTGTCCATAGTGAACGTTCAGCCACAATCAGCTTCTTACAGGTGGCATGGATCCCGTGTGCAAAACAGGTCACGCTCACCCACAATATTTGGGATTTGCACAGTGTGTAGCCCTAAAATAATGCTAGCTACTATGATAAATATCTCTTAAAGGCATAATACTTAACACAATAGAAGTTAATTTCTCACTGATATAAAGTCCAAAACAGGTGCTCCTGATCTGTTGGTAGTTCTCCTCGCATCTGTAACTCAGGAACCAAGATCCCCTCCATACCTGGTACCCTTAACATATGACTCTCACGGTTGTTCTGATTATCTGCATCAAGTCAATAGGAGAGCAAAACACATGGAGTTTCATGCATGGGAAAGTTGGGGCAGTGCAACCCAGGAAGGGCACACGTTATATATGCACATCCCACTGGCTACGTTGGTCACCGGTCATACCAAACTGCAAGGTGACCTGAGAAAAGCTGGCGAGATGGTGCCCAGCCAGAAGAAGTAGACTGGAAGAAAGCTAGCAGCATGTCCTGTAGTTTGCTAAATCTGGCAGCCCTATTCTGAAGGCACATGTCCTGAGAGAAAGCCAAGCAGCAGCTGTGTTGCCTTTTATGGTTTAATCTCAGAAGTTGCATAGCATTCTCCTAGTTGCTTAGACAGTGGGCTGTCAAGCACACATTGTAAGGAAGGCATATGGATGGAACACACATCTGTCTGTCTGTCGGTCTGTCTATCTATCTATCTTAGGAAAATATACTCTTTAGGGCAGTTGCCTTTTGTACAGATGAGGAGACTTAGATAAGGATGACTTGCTGAAGTGATAGTGCCCGTGAGTAATAAAGCCAGGCTTCAAATCCATGGTTACTCAGATTCCAGTTTCAGTTTTGAGCTCACAATTGACAAGAACAGAGAAAGGTTTAGAGTTAAACATGAATTATAGACTTTGGGGAGGAAGATTTCCCAAAGATTAGAGAGGAAAGATAGGCCAGATGTCACAGTCAGGGACTTTCAAATAAATGACATCTCTAGAGGGTTGGGATGCTCTCAGAAATGTCAATCCGGATCTGCAATTGCAAGTGTTTCTGCTGCAGAAGGGGGAAGGGAGCTAATAAACTAGAGGCTGCACGGGAAATTCTCTGATGTTCTGAGATTTTATAAGGGCAGGAACAAAAATGGGAAGGAAGAGTACTTCACCAAGGACAAATAGAAATCAGTGGCTGAGAATTGTAGGAATGGCAGCAGGAAGTGTTGACGCCCCAAAAGATCTGAAGGAGAATGTGCAGGAAACCAGGGAAGGGCTAGATTTGCTGCTTTGGGTCAATGGTGCAACACTGATAGGGTAGGAAAAAAAGAACTTCTTGAAGAAAATGACCTTGACACTAAACCAGCCCTGTGGAACTCACGGGAGAGGATCAGATCAATATATATTGGCAAATGCATGAATTAACAAACAAAATTTTTAAAGAGGGAATTGTAGTTGATTCCAAGATATAATAAAGCATTGGATTCTGCCAGTGGATAAGACCTACAGCCAAGTAGGCTGCTCAAGGCGTAGACCTTGAAAGAAAGAAAGTACCATGAGCAAATAGCAGGCTACTATGCAGAAAGAATAACGACTAACAATTGAAATTAGTTGCTTGAAAAAAATGAGGGGTACTACTGCATGCAAGACTGGCAAGAGAACTTTGACTAGGAATTTTATTTTATTTGAAATGGCTAAAATGTAAAATTAGACATTTGTTTTTTAAAAGTGTTTTATTTTAGTAGAAGTTTTTAGAGCTTCTAAATCTGTATCTTCATGCTGAAGGAAAACCTTGGTAGGGAGGTTTTTAATTTCCTGCTAGAGTTAACATCAAATGTTGGCTTTAACTTAGAATCTTTTTAGGGTTAAGTGTAACCTATTATCTAGAGCATCTTGTAATTGCTTTCAATATTTAATCTAAGAAAGCGGAAACTTTTTAAAAAAGTTCAAAAAACGAACAGGATGACATAATAAAAGGTTTTTATTTCATTTAGTTGTGCTTTTAAAATTTGTCTATAGATAAAAGTAATTTTGGCAAGGGAAATCAGTGAAAATGGCTTGGTTATCATTTATAGGATTTATGAATAAATGTTGGACTTTTCCACTAGGCTTTTGGGAGATTTTTATTCAAAATGTTTATAGTAGAACCATTTAACCATATTTTAGTATTTCAGAAATCTATTGACAGCCACCAAAAGTATAAGGCAGCAAACATTCATTTGATTATTATCTTTTTAATTCCTGTGTTGTAGGCAGAGAAGAGAGTGAAATAGATAGGAGAGGTCCCAGTGCACAAGGAATCAAATCAAAAACAAAAACAAAAACAAAAACAGGGGCTGGGGATTTAGCTCAGCGGCACAGCACCTGCCTGGCAAGCACAAGGTCATGAGTTTGATTCTCGGTACCGGAAAAAAAACCAAAAAACAAACAAACAAACAAAAAAACAAAAAAACAAAAACAAAAATAACTAAAGGGAACAGATGCTAGAAAGAAAATAACACAGGGAAGGGAATGTGAGTGAGTGAAGAAAAGGCATAGAGCATAGATGAAATGATAAGGAGCCATTTTACATAGCAAGTATAATAAAATATCCCTATAACAAATCCTTATCAATATCCATTTTCATGTGTGTTTTAGTCTGTCCAGGACTCAATTACAAAATACCATACTGGTGGCTTATAATCAATGAGCAGTCCAAGATTGATGTGCCCCTAGATTCAGTGTCCGGTGAGGGCTCCCTCCTGGTTCTTAGAGGGCGCTCACTCTGCCTCAGATGGTGGAAGGTACAGGTGTAGGGACTCCCTTGATGTAGGGGTTCAGTAATCACATTCATGAGGGTGGAGCTCTGATGACTGAATCACCTCCCTTAGGCTCCACCTTCAGGGTGGGAGAGGTCATAAAACATTCAGACATAATGACTTAATTATTTTATTTCGTTAGATCATTAGTTAGCTATGGCTTATGTCTAGATGTCCCCTCATAGCCTCATGCAGTCATAGATGGGACTTTTTTCAGAGGTGGTTGATCTAGAGTGTGTAATTGATTCATGGTGCAATGCTAGGATTAGGGTGCTACGATTAAGGGTAAGTCATTACTAAATCAGTCCACTGATTGGTTTGGCACCACACTAATCCTGGAAGCCTGGATACAATATAACAAACAGAAAGAGGTTGTCCCACTTCCTTGCTTGCTTTTGCTGTCTTCTGCTTGCCAAGAACTGGTTCTCTTCTGTGTTTCCCTCTGCCAAGCCACCATGCCTTGGAGCCAGCTGATTCTGGACTGAAACTTCCACTAACCATGAGTTAAATAAACCTTTCCCCCTTTAACTTAGGGTGTCAGGTACTTTGTCTCAAGAATGAGAGAAAAGTAACCAAGACAGAGGGCTTTGGACTCACAGGACAGTGAGAGTTTTTCACTCATTTGCATGAGGCTATTGCTCCTGTGTTCAAAGGCAGGCAGTTGGTCAGTGAAGATGGACATGACATGAAGACCAGGAAGATGAGGATGAGCTGAAGCCTCCTTGGTCTACCATCACCTCCCTGCCTCCAACGTGGGAGCTGCGGGATGAGCAGGTATCTGGCCAGGAAAAGAGAGGGAGAGAACCATGGGACCAGAGTTGCTGTGGGAAGCTACCATGCAGCAAATGTTGTCAGTAGATAAGCAGCACCTTGTGCCCTGCGCCCGTCTTCCAAGGAACGAGAAAGAAAGAAAAGAAGGAAGGAAAGGATGGAGGAAGGGAGGGAGGGAAGGAAGGAGGGAAGAATGGAGAGAGAGAGACAGAGAGAGAGAGAGAGAGAGAGAGAGAGAGAGAGAGAGAGAGAGAGAGAAAAGAAAAGCAAGCAAGCTTTGCTTCTGCCTTCCAAACCTTTGCATGGTTTCTCTTGGGAGTCACAATAATCTGGAACTATGCAGGGAGGGGAATCCTGAGAAGCAGAGCTCCAGTTTAGCAGTCGACACAAGACAAGGCCACCCCAGCTTATCCTAGGAACGGGAGGGTGCCCAAGGTGACTGGCCTCCCTCACTTTTGCTTGTGTCCCTGGTGTGGTATGGGCTTGCTTGGTAATGTCGTCTTCCTGGCCCCAACTCAGGTTCTGTAATTGTATTTTTCATTGCCCTCACCACCTACTTATATACTGTTTAACTAAATATTATCATATCTATTACTTGCTTTTTGTTTCCCATCAAAAGAAGCTTTACAGACTATAAATATTTTTCCATTTTATTTCTTTTGTTTTGTTTTGTTCTTCTTCTGGTACCAGGAATCAAACTCATGACCTTGCACTTGCCAAGCAGGCCCTGTGCCACTGAGCTAAATCCCCAGCCCCCCATTTTATTTCTTGATATGTTCCAAATACCTGGAACAGCTCTGCCCCATAGTGGTCTTGAAAACCTACCATGGGCTGAAAGAAGGAATATGGCCAAAGGAAAGAGAAAGGAAAAGAGTCTAGACCAGTCCATCGTGGCCAGGTTGTATAGCACGTCGTTCTGAGTGTCATGGGAAGCCTTTGGGAAGTTTTCAGCAGAGGACACAAGTGAAGTGTTTGATATTTTTAAGACTGCTTCAGCAATGTGTATATGCGTGTAAGGTGGTAATGGCGGGGATGTGGGAGGGGATTGAGCCCGGAAGCAGGAAAATCAGGTAGGAAGTAGTGACTGCAGTCATCCAACTGGGATAGGAATGGCTTAGCTATGGCAACTACAGAGAAGTGGAGGCCTAGAGGCTGGTGCTCAGACCCAGAATTCCAGAGTCTGTTTTGCTGGTAGAACTATGGCACCTGCTAAGGTTGGATGAAGAGGATGAAGGTAACTCAGAGTTTTATCCAGAGCTCCCGGATGAGATAGATGGTGGACCCATTAGCAGAGATGCAAATTGGAAGAGAAACAGATTTGAAGATAGAGATCAAAACTTTTATTTATTTATTCATTCAGCAGATATTTACTGAGCCCCTACTAAGTTTCAGGAACTATGCTAAGTCTTGAGGATATACTGCTGAATAAGCTGGAGTAGAATTCTTGTCCTCAGGGAGTTTACAGTCTAAGAGAAGAGAAAATAATAATCAGAAGAGTCTGAAAGTCAGAAATGGTTAGTATGCTGAGAGTTCATAAAAGGTAGGAGATAAGGTAGGAGGAGGGTAAAAGGAAGGTATAACTTAAAATAAGGTGGGCAAGGGGGAGGGGAAGCAGAAAGCCATGAGAACAAATAGTGAAAGAACTTGCCAACCAGAGAGAATGAGGCAGAGCCTGTCTATTATCTGTCAGAAAAAGCAAGGTGACCAGCATGGCAGGGGGAGAGCAGTGGGAACCAGGACAGAGATGAAGGTTGTAAACCAGACAATTTTAGAGATTGATATCTGGTGTAGGTGAGAAATCACTGGAAAAGGAGAATGACATGAGTTGACTTATGTGCCTGGGACACCCAGTGAACTCCTAGAGAAGACATCCAGGAGGAAGTTGGATGTGCTCAGGGGAGGAAGCAGACCAGGATTTGGGCACCATCAGTGCACAATAACAGTACTCTATGCCAGAGATTAAAGGAGTTCTGCCTTAGAAAAATTACGGGTAGAGAAGAACAAATAAAGGTAGAAAAGATACAAGAAGACAGTGTTATTCACGGACATGCCAGACATCTGCAGTTCTTCCTACGTCTGCTCGTTTCATGTTGGAGAACTGCTAGTGAGAACAATAGTTGATCTAATTCTAATTGACTGCTCTGAGGCTTCACCATGTTACAAATTTACAAATGCAATTTGCCTATTACACACACATGCATACTCTAGCCCTCTGTAAGAAAAGCTATAACTATAAGCTGTGTCAGGGGTGCAAATGTAGGCGACAAGACCCAGAAGTTATCAAAGATTCTTGGCACACTTAGTTACAGGTAAGTCCAAGTTTGTTCCTGGAATCATAGACTGTTGTTGGCAGAGGCTGCTATTTTGCACAATAAAGCCACTTAAGGTCAGAGCTTCAGGCTTGTGCTTGAAAATTACTCTTGTCTGTTCACAGATGGTCGAATGCTAGTAATAGTATGCTGGTAAGCAGTTCCCTAGGTAAGATAAGGTGAGAGAGGAGCCCTGAGTTGTAGTGTTCACCAGTTTCCATGGTGTAAATACTTCCTCCATGGCCAATTTCAAGTTACCAGTGATTTAACAACTGGATCTCAAAATTCCTGCAATTTTCTTGAATATTTAACAGCTGGATCCAGTGCACCAGCCCATTTCTCTCTATAATAATGGATAGGCTCCTTCAAAACCCTGATCTCTGTGACTTCTCAGATTTTCTCCATTCTTTGCATCCATGCCTACAGTTCATATTAAAGATGGCAGGATGCCTAGTACCATGATATTTATCTCAGTGTTAGTTTTTCCTGTTATGTTCTCCTTTAGCCATGACCATAAAAAGATATCAGCCAATGTTTGCTGAATTGAACTCTATCCTTGTCATTTCCTACTGTAAGATATTGTCCTCATTTGGGAGGGCCATTTTCTCACTTATATGTGAGACTTTGCATCATTGAATTATTTTTGAGCCTTTTACAGAGAGGGCCCTGATCTTGATGGTGATGATAAAAGACACAAATCCACTCTCCAGGGACTTATAAAAGAATCGAAAAAAGAAAGAATACTTAGGAAGGGTGTTATTATTTTTAAATTATTCCACGTGTTCCATGCAAACTGAGAGATGCAGATAGTGGATGCTGTAGGAGTTCATAGTAGACAAAGTTAGACAGGTTTGCAGAGGACATGTGGAGCTAGAGTCCACACTAATGCATAAGCTGAGTACCGCTCACAGTTTGGGGCTAGGATTACATTTTCTCATTTTCGTTTGTTACTTTGCACCAAAACCTCCAACCATTCTCCAAAGCACTTTAATGATCAGCAAAATCTGTGGACTTCAGGGCTTTCTTTGAAACAAAGATAGGCACTATTTATTTTTTTATTTAAATATCTATATGACTATCCTCACCTCCCTACCCAAAATTCCATCCAATTTCTAATATTCATTTATGAAAGATTCAGCATCCTTTGGAACGCCTTTCTGCTAAGGGCCAGGAGAGGGTCTCTTTGCTAAGCTGATTCACCATCCATAGATCAAATGGGAAAGGGATCTAGAAATGGAGGGAGGGTGAGAGGGGGAAGGGCAAGTAAAATGAATTAAGATGTGTTACGTACATGTATAAACTCACCACTATGAATGTAATCACTATGTACTGCAAACGTTTATAATAAATCATAAAATTTTTGATATATTTTAATTTTATTTCAATTTCCAGTTGTTTGCTGTGACAGGTTTTTACATTAAGCTTGACCTTGTGACCTTGCTAATATATTTCTTGAAGTTAGTTATAGTCTATATAAATGACCATGTTATCCGTATCGTATTTGTATTTTATCTTTTGTTCTAGCCGTATTGCATGTGTGTGTAATAGGCATCTGGGCTTTCCAGAAAAATTATGAACTTGATGGGCAAGCTCCTCAGATTAGGGGAAAAGTATCTAATTTCTATCACTAGATATGATATTAATAAAAGTTTTTTTATAGATGCTCTTTATCAGATTAGGGTCAATATCTTACGTTGACACTAAATAGAGATAAAACATAAAATATTTTAAAATAAAAAAATATAGGGCCCAGTGGCTTTTGCCCCACATGTGTAACATGAACAGAGAAATAGAGCAAGCTTGATTCACTCTTCAGTGGGCTTTGATTTCCTACACTAAGATTTTTGTCTTCGCTTAGGGTGAGACATATATACTTATATATGAGATTTTGCATTGCTGAATTATTTTGAGCCCTTCTAAGAGAAGTCCCCTCACCTTGATGCTGGTGAGATAAAGGACACAAAGGCTGTCCCTGTGGCCTGTTTGCTCCTGCTCCTGCTCCTGCTCCTGCCCCTGCCCTTGCCTCTGCCTCTGCCCCTGCCTCTGCCTCTGCCCCTGCCTCTGCCCCTGCCCCTGCCCGGGCTCTGCTCTGGATCCGGCTCCGGCCCCTGCTCCTGCTCCTGCTCCTGCTCCTGCTCCTGCTCCTGCCCCTGCCCCTGCCCCTGCCCCTGCCCCTGCCCCTGTTCCTGCTCCTGCTCCTGCTCCTGCTCCTGCTCCTGCTCCTGCTCCTGCCCCTGTTCCTGCTCCTGCCCCTGCTCCTGCTCCTGCGCCTGCTCCTGCTCCTGCTCATGTTCATGCTCATGCTCATATTCATGTTCATGTTCATGTTCAGGAGGCAGCTCGAGTAGATCACTGAGAAGCCGCCACAGCTCCACTGAAGCGCCACCACCTGGAGGGTTCCTGGATGGGAGGAATTTTGTGGGCAGTGGAAGATACGCTGTCACCATCTTTGCACATGTGACTGTGATCTGGGGGGAAGGGCACAAGCCCGAAGACACCCAGAGAGTAAGGCTGTTCTCACTGGTGACATTTGTGCCGCATTCTTCTTTGCCCCTGGCGAGCCTTGCAACACCAGAGACTGTGGGCTCTGGGAGCCAAGCGGTTGATTGAAAATCCCAGGAGGCAGCAAATACAAATCTTCAGGGCCACCAGTTCTCCTGAAACACCCCACTTGCTAAATGGTGACTTTCAAGCCAAGAGCAGCAATTTTCCACAGCTCAAGTCTGGATTTTACCTCCTGGAAAAGACTATGAAACCACATGGGTCAGAAAGCCCGAAAGGTGTTTTTTTTTTTTGCTATTTTGCATGGAGCACTAGAGGGACCATGCCAAGATTTCAGATGTGCAGCAGCTGGATAAATTGTGTGTCCACAAATCTGCACAGCACCTTCAGAAAAGGAACTACTAGAGGTGTCTAAAAAACACGTGACTGACTTCCTTTGCTTTTCTCATCTTTTTTTAAAGCTTATCTGAACCTCTGAACTTACTTGGTTGGAAAGAAGTAGAGAAAAAAATCCTGCTGGCACTGGTTGTTTTGTTTTCTCAATTTTCTTGTCAACTGACTCATGACAGAAAAATGTCAATTTTGATCAATTTTAATTCCACAGAGGGGAAAAAATAGAGAATTTATAGGCAGCTATTGGGAACAAAGGAACCATCTGGTTTTTTAAGTCTAATTTTTCTCTGAAATAGTTCTCTCCAAGTAATAAGATCTTTATTTTTCTACCACTGCAGCACTGTGAACATTCCTGTTTTCCTGTAATCACATAGCCCAGCTCAGGTGGGTTTCTCCAGTAAGAGCCTTTGGTGGGCTGCCATTTCTGAGGGCTTTTGGGGAGCCCAGCAGCTCTGTCCCTTTAAGTGCGGAGGGTTTCGCTATCATGGGAAATAGCCTGGGTGACTGGTGGAGGTCATCCAATCCTGGTTATCCCAGTTCATTTGTCATTTTATAGTGACATTTCTCACTTTCGTCCAGGAGTCCCTAAGGATGTTTTACGACATTGTGGCTACAACTCACTCCCCCACCCAAGAACATAGAGGGGGGCTCTGTGAATTGGGCAGGGTCTCTTGTAGCCCTTGTGATGGCCACCAGGGTGTCCAGGTCTTTCAGCCTTTGGAGTCTTCCTTCTTGTCCTGAGTGCCCACTGGCTCTTGGCCCTGGGTATGCAGGGGCATCTGCTTCACCAGCTCTGAGGATTCTTGACAGAGCCTCAGTTCTGCTCATCAGTCCACACCCCATGACTTCCTTGTTCAGAGTTCCCTTGCTCACCATCTTAGCTTCTTGGGCCCTGTTCTTCTTTCTGCCCCTCTTTCTCTCACCCACCCCAATGTCAAACACAGCTCCCTTTCCACAAGACAGTGGCACCCAGCAGATTCTCCTGAAGGCTAGGATGGAAGGAGCCCCAAATGAATGGTATACAGCAGTGACCTATGTCAGGCACTGGTTTCTGTGGTGTTTGTGTTGCTGGGTGCTCTTTTATCCGTGGGAACTGGTGCTATCACATATCCCTTCCCTCCCATTTCCCCATCTCCAGTTATCCTGTCCAGCCTCTCAGCCAGGCTGCTCTGAAATCACTCTCCTCCTACTTTATTTTGCTTCAGGGCTTTCTAATCTCACCCTTCCAGGATAGACTATACTCAGGGGAACTCTCCTCCCTCCACCAAAAGATCCATGGAACCAGTGAAGACATTCATCCCCCAAGATGAAAGAAGGAAGCAAGAGTGTGCAGTAGAGAGGAATTATGTCCTGTCTTGTACAAGGTGTCAGCGGGCACAATCAACAGCTTGGGCATTAGATTTATTTCTCACTAAGCCATATTATAATCTTCAAGACTTTAGTCAGGCATGTTCTTTGCCGCTCTGGGATTTAGGTTCAAATACACATTATGTACCTAATATGTACCAGACATTCTAGTAGGTGCTACAGAGACAAGGGTGAATAACACAGGCCTGTTCCCCAACCTTGTGCAGCTGATGAAGAAGGTGAGCTGAGCACTACAGAGAATTCTGGAACCCTAGAACTCCAACTATAGGTGATTTACAGAGGGCCTTCTTGGTGTCTTGTTCATCCTTCACCACATGTCTCCAAGGAGTTTCCTACCTACATTTTCAGATGAAGAAACTGAGGTTCAGAGATGAATCAGATAACAGGCCCATCATCATGTACCAGACCATTTGCAGAGGTGACTCCCCAGGCTGAGTCCCTTCCATCATGTCTCACTGTCTTCAACTACATGGTTATCCAAAAAGTTTGGGATTTGCCTGCCTTCCCATACTCTGAAATCCATTATTTCTGGCCCTACTATAGACAAGAGATGGGAAAATGTCAGTAAGTACTAGACAAGGTTTATTAAATAGACCAGTGAATTTAACCTAATGATATTTTTGAAATTCAAAGGTAAGCAAAAAACAAAAAATGTTAGTATCTACGTAAATTATTACAACTGCATAAATCTGAGTATGCCTTGCCATTTCTCTTTTATTACATGAAACAAAAGAATTGAGGAACACTGATGATTTTAAGAGGAAATATTTATGAACCATGGATTCTACATGCAACCATATTAATGTGTACACACACACACACACACACACACACACACACACACACACAATCAGACATCCTAAACCTCAGAAAGTCAACCACAAAAATGACCTGCCTTCAAAAATTACCTGAAAAAGAGTGCTGAAAACAAATTAGAGTGGGACAGATAGTGGTTAAGTATGAGCAGTAAACTATGAACCAGCCAAGTATACTTGGTTTCATACTATTAAGATATTATCAAATATTTACTTAATTATTGCCAATGTGGTTACAAAATCTAATGTAAATACAGTAACTGTTGAAAGAAAAGATACATATTATGAAGTAATATATAATAATAATAATTTAAGTAAAAAATCCACATTAAATAAACGAAATCTGGGAACGGTTGGAAGAGAGAGAAAATAAATGCAGTACTATTGTACTAAATTTTATATTTTATATGAGAAAGACAATAGATACTATTTAATTCTTACCATTGATAACTAAAAAGAAATAAATTGAAACTAATGTTAATTAAGAACATTGTAAAGAGAGGATTCATTACATTTTTCAGAATATTAGAAGAAAAAAATAAAGTAGATCAGAAAAATATACCTCATTATGTACATAATCGTTGCTCTTAAATAATGAAATTGTGTGTAATTGTGCTGTTTTTAAAAATTTTCTTGTGCTTCCCAAATTTTATGCTAAATGCCCATCATTTCATAATATAAAACAAAAGCTACATAATTATTATAGAAAAACTTGCTCCCTTTTAAAAGCTATACATTCGTCCAATAACTAAACTTCACAGTTTATCACACAAAATAGCCATGCTAACTAGATTTTTCCTTTTCTAGTCACCTACAGTCCCAGCATAAAACTGATCTGTCTCAAAGCCTCAAATGTGGGAATTAAAAAGTTGATATATGACTGATATATCTGGAACCTTCTACGGGTACATTGGGTGACCATTTCTGTGCAAATCGCATCAGATGAAGAGTCGCTTACCTTACATTGAGAGTTTGGTCATTCAAGCACCTGGACAAGACCTTCTCTGTTAAGCAATTTATTGTTAGCTTCTTAAAAGTCACATATCTGCCTTCTAGTGAGCATCTGTCGTGCTCCAGGATGGGTACCTGATAACTTACACCCAATCTCATATCAATTCTCACTTCAACTCTATCTAGTAGAAATCTGTGCCCCTTCTTTACAGTGAAGAAGATAGGCTCAGAGAGATCTATTTGCCTGCCCGATGACCAGTGACACAGCATACTCAGAGTGACCTTAAAGCAAGTATAAATATATTAGTAATGAAAGAGACACTACCCATTTTGGAGGATCAGAAGAAAGAAAATGCCCAATTGCACTGCACTCACACAGCCATATAACACAGCAGCTGATTATATTACTGTAGTTCAGCCACTTATTCACTAGAATATTCAACAAATACATGCTACCCCATTTGAGGAAGGTAGAGCCCTAGGAACTGTGTGGTCTTCCCAGACTTAAAAGGTAAGTTTCCAGACAAACTCAGGAGCTGAAATAAGGACAACCCAATGCAAGTCAAATGTGATGAATGTGCTATGAAAGACAAATGCAAAATGCTGTGAGACTTCAAAGAAGTCTTCACCAGCTGGGGGTGATGACGGATGGAGGGAGGTCTAGATGGAAACCAGGGGTGACTCCACATACAGCAGGCAGAGGGAACAACAGGGGATAGGAAGATCATAAGGCACAGGGAAGCGCCGTGGTGGGTAAGGAGGGCAGGGTGACAGGGGGGGCCCTGAGACACTCATCTGAGACTTTACAGCTTACTCAGAAGGTGCTGAAGACCAGCTGTGAGAGAGGAGTTTATGACCACTGCTGGGCTTAGGAAGAGTAACCTACCAGTAATGTGAGGGTGGTGGGGACAGAATAAAATGGACAGGGAGTGGAAATGGAATAAACAGCTGTCAGGAGAAGGAGACCTGCACGATGAATCAGTCGGGTGGCCCAGGAGAAACCAGCCCTGAGCTCCAAGCCTGGGGGCTCAAAGCTCTCACAATGGCCCCAGAGGCCTGTCACCCCCAGAGTTCCCGTATCCACCTCCTTTCCTTTTCTCCCCTCTGCCCCAGCCACAGTGCTTTCTTCAAACTTCAAACATTGGACAAACTCAGCCATGTGGTCTCTGCATGGGATCTCTGACCTGCAGCCTCCTCCCAGACACTTGTATGTCTGCCCTCTCACCCACTTCAGGCCCTTGCCCCAAGGTCAGCCTCTTGTGAGGGCCCCTAATCAGCCTTCCCTACACTCCCCTTTCCCCTTTTCTTGCTCCAGTTGCTTCCATCGTGAATATTGCTTTCTAACATACTGTGTCATTTTACTTATTGGTTATGTTTTATTGTAGGACTGCTCTTATTAGTGTCAGTTCCAGGGATTTTGGTGTGGTTTGTCCATTGCTGTCTTCCCACAGTGCATAGTAAGTGCTCATTAAATATTTGCTCCATGGTGATGAAGGCATGGACAAAACCCAGACGTCAGAGAAGAGTGCTGGCATGGGCAGGAGGAGAAAATAAGTGTTATGGTTTATATCTGGATGCCACCGAAAGCCTGGTGTGCTAATAGGTGGGGCTTTTGAAAGGTGATTGGATTATGGAGCATATATGTGACTTGCTGTTGGGAGGTGGGGTCTGGTTAGAAGAGGTGGGTCACTGGGGATGTGGTCTGGAAGGATTCATCTCCCTCCCAGCTCCTCCCTTCACTCACGGGCTTCCTGTTTACCACACCTTGAGCGGCCCTCCTCTGCCATGTGCTCTCTTCCAACCTGCCCTTCTTTGGAGCCAGCAGAATAGATACTGAAACCTCTGCAAACCATGAGCCAAAATAAACCTCTCCTTCTTCACGTTGCAGCGTCAGCTATTGTGTCTCATTTAAAAGAAAGCGACTAAGGCAATGGGGCTCGTTACAAGCATTTAGTCATAGCCGCTGGGATGTCAGGCAGCTGGCAGTGTGTGCCCGGAAATGAGGAGGACCTGGGTTCAGCTGAGAGCCTGGCTGGGGACGGAGGGACACAGACAGGGAACTTGGATTTGGAACGCAACAAGGGCACTGTGCGTGCAGCGTTGGAGGACAAAACAGGAAGTGGGAAGGTAAATGGAGGAAGGAGAATGTACCCGGAAGTAGGTGATCGAATGTGACTCACATTGCAGCGGCAGCAGAGAGAAGGAGGAGGCTTGGGTGTGATCAGTGGCCTTTGGGGATCCGTGGTGTCCTTTGGGAAGAACTTTAAAATCGTGTGGCATTGAGAACGGACCAGGACTGTTTCATGCGGTGGCCAGTGGTTCACTTGAGGTGGGATACACTCCAAGTACAAAGACCACCTTGGACTATGAGGACAGAAAAATGGAGAAAAGGAATGCAATGTAATGCATTAATTTTTATATTGATCACATGGTATAGCGATTGGTTAAATATATTAAAGAAAATATATTCGGTACATTTAGGATGTATTAGGTTAAATCAAATATGTTATCCAAAAGCAGTTTCACTTTTTTAGTTTTTTTACTTTTTTAATGTTATTACCAGAAACTTAAAAGTCAAGCATATGGCACACATCATATTTCCACGGGACGGAGCGGGGCCAGCCTGCAGAGGGCTGAAAACTACCAGCCTCGGGAAACTCACTCCATCCCCCTTGCCCCTTTCTCTCCCTTCCCTCGCTTCCTTTGTGCCTTCCTCCTCTTGCCTCTTTCTTTCTAGACACAAATATCTTTCAGCAGCTACATTGTTCCCTGAATGGACACCCAAGTAGTTAATCTTCCATTCTCAATTTTTTAAAAAATGGATGCTTTTCATAATATCAAATCATCAAATCGCTTTAGCATTAAGTTGCCTGGAACTGTATTAAAGTCAGTGATATGTAGTCCATTAGCTGTACCAAATTCCTAGCCTCCCTGAGAGAAAAAGAAACTGCATAAATAAGCTCTACATTAAGCAGCAAATAAATGAAAGCGTTTGAAGAAACCACCTACGAGAAGTCCTGGAATTGTAATTACCCAGCTCTCCAATTTGGCAAAGAACGTTTTTTAAAATTTTTTTTTAATATAACCATCTTCCAAATAATGGTCCTGCCCAGTAGGAGGGGCTTGCATGGGCCCAAGACAAAGACTTTTCTGATTTGGACACTTAAACCGCTGCTTAAGAAGGAAATTCCCAATGTTCATCTTGGCTGGGGCCAGGAATTGTTCTTGGACTCAACAAGGTCAGCTTTGAACTTTTACGTATCTGCTTGTAGTGCTGTGAATGTGCTTACTTTTGAGGAAAATCAAAGGACACTTAATAAAGTTATTTTTCCTCTTCCCTGATTTCTATTGAAAACGTAAAATTCAGAGTTAAAATATAATGCTGTGTAGCAATGTGGACATCCCTCCTGGAGGAGATGGGAGCTTTGAGGCAACCAAGGACTCACACTGTCATCGGGACCGTAGATGGGAAATGGGCGCAGAGGTCCTGTGCCTGATGGCTGTGCCTCTTGTCCAAAGCAGCAGTGTCCGAAAGAGTTCTGCGTGGATCCCACCACTCGATCCTCATGGCTTGTTTCTCCTGTCTCTCTGCAGCCTCACTTTAGTCAGAAACCTCAGGTGGCCGCTCTCCACCCCAGACAGTGGTCTTTCTTTTGTTGCTGTTGTTAGTGAAAGAATAGTGGTTTTTTCCTTTCTTATTTATTTAGGAACTTGCAGTTTAAGAGGATACTTCTGGTAAGCAGTTAGTGTTTTCTAATGAAGGACCCCTTAAACTAAACCCAGGATTAATTGATACTCTTTTTGTTTTTTTGTTTTTTTAATTTTTTTTTGGTTTTTCTCCGGTACCGGGAACCAAACTCACGACCTTGCGCTTGCTAGGCAGGCACTTTTGCCGCTGAGCTAAATCCCCAGCCCCTGATACTCTTTTTGGTTTGCAATGCTTTAACCTTGCATGAAAGGCAGAGAAGGAAATGTATGAAGTCCTCATGTAACGATCTCTTGTCTGAACAGAGGGAAGCTATGTCACAACCAGAACCTTAGCTCAGAGGTAAGATTCACCTCAATATTGACAATGGCCTGTTTACAATGGGCCAGAGCAGAAGTCAGGGTCTTCACTGGCTGCTAATAGTCTGGCCATTTCAACATGACTGGGTTCCTCCTAGCAGACCCTAGGACGAGGATTTGTGTGTATGTAAATCAGTTCAGGAATTCTCTAAGGACTGGGGAGCAGGATGAAGGGCAGGTCTAAGCTCTGGCCAACTTCAACCTTAGCCTGACCGCCACCGCCTCCCCCCTCAGGGCAGCTCTGGAATGTAACTATGCCTGTGTGTGTCCACCCTTGGGGCAGGGGAACTGGCCTTCTGATGTTTTGGGGTGGTCAGTCATTGCACAAGGACCAGCCTGGGCAAGGTAAGCTCCAGTCACCCAGGGTAATCTGCTAGACAGAATGGAGTATGGGCGCATGAAACAGGAAGAGGGGTTAGGGGCTTGGAGTAAAACCATATGCACCTTCTGTGCGAGAATTTGGGCCTGGACAGAATCTTGACATCCTCTACTATTCTATTCCTCTGTCTCTTGGGGTCCTAACCTGAAGATCTGGGTTGGTTTAGGAGCAGGACATGGACATTTGCTATGTTAGGTTACCCAATTTCCATCCCTGCTCTTCCCTTTAATCACTGTCATTTAATGATTAAAGTAATTTAGAAATACTAAAGTAATAGCAAATTCAGGAAATTGTTCTCCTTCTTAGTCTGAATCTTTTGGTAGAGATGCTAATCAAGGCCATGGGTGGGTATTCCTCTCCCTCTGGCCCAGTGGCTGGTTCTGGGGAATGCCTTGGCCAGTGGCCACATGCAGGGGACAGGGAACTACTCTGGCAGTTTTCAAGCAGAAAGGTATTCACAGCAGGGTGGTGGGTACTCAGAAGCCCCTGGATGGGCTACGGACGCAGGGTGTCTGGGAAAGATGCTCTTTGCCCACTAGGGGAGGTGAGCAAGAAGGTGAAAAGTAAGGGGTCCCCACTGAAACCCCTGCATTCAATAACATATGCAGCTCTACACTTCAGGGTTCAGAAGTTTCTCACACATGTAAAGCTACTATCATGGGTTGGGGCTTTTGCAAGGAGAAATAATATAATACAGGACACATATTCTATAAGATTATTTATAATAGTCACCCAAAGAATCATATACAAAGAGAGCGCAGGAAATCTGTCCACACACTAAAGACCAAAGAATCCAGCTGAGGGCCTGGATCCCACGGCAATGTCCTGCAGGAGTTCAGCTGAAGACCTAGAGCTCATAACAATGCTTCCCATGAGTCCAGCTGGAGGCTTAGAGCCCGTGACAATGTCGCATGCAGGCCTGTTTCACGGATCTATGCTGGGAAGGCCCAAAGGTCAGTGGTGGAAGCTAGAAAGTCTATACTAGTGGGATGAAGGATCTGTGCTAGCAGGCTGAGGGATCTGCACTGGAGCCAGGAAGCGATGCTTAAAGTAAGGACCAGAGCTCCCCCACAAAGTACCACAGCCATCCTCAGCAACAGTGAGGTTCTGAGCTCCTCCTCCGATGAGAACAGCCAAGTTCATCAGGAAAGCCGCCCTGACAAGCTCCTCCAGCAGACTAGCCCAAGAGAACCAGCAGCTCCCTAACAGCTCCCCAACAGCTTTTACCAGCTCCTCTCATTCTGCCTCTGATGCTGCCGGTAACAACCCTCAGGTGGGCCTCCCACACCCAGCACCACGCTGTTCAGTTCAGCTGGGTGTTACAAGCTGACCATCAGTTGTCAATCCACCACACTGAAACAACTGCCTTTGCCAGGAGGCACAGGTGATGCAACGAGAAAATGGTACCCTCTCCCTGCTGTACCCCACTTATCATGCTGGAACATCTGGCAGGCCAGGCCCAGCTGGCTTGCAAAACCCTCACTGAGAAGGAGGCTATGGGTGTAGATTACCGTTTTCCAGTTTGCCATTTGGGGAAGGCCCCTGGAGGGAAGCCAGCCTGGGCTCTGTGTTCGGCGCACCATGTCCCTCCTCCAGAGGAGTGCCTAGCCCAGCTCAATCCACGGGAATCAGAGCAGGATTTGGACTGGACAATGGTGAAGAGGGGGAGAGCAGCTTTCTCATTTCCTGCTGGATGTGGACAGGAGAGCTAGGTTTGTTGCTGTAGGAAGACATTCTGCTATCTTGTTTGTCCTTAGAATGAAACCATTACAAAGTGGGGAGCAGAACCAACTTGAGAGACCTACAGATGCTTTATATTGATCCCACCAGAAGCTCCTGAGTGGGGAGGTGATTTGTTCCGGGTCACAGGACTGTGGGTGGGCAAAGGCAGGTCTAACAACAGCCACCTGACTCCCAGTGCAGGTATTTTTCCCGTCACATGGCCCTCAGCCTCTGCTAAGGACCTGTAGTTCCTCCTGACAGTAGCACTCCTACTCCCCACTAGAAGGGTCTCACCCTCCCTATTTATTGGCCTGTAAGGTGGCTGATTGATCTGAACCCACTGAGCAAGCAGCCTTGCCTGTAGACAGGGCCTTAGCAGAAAAGCACTCAGAACACACTCTTGTGGCAGACCTGGTGGAGCCTGGTGTGTATGAATAGCTCAGAACCGGAGCCTGGATAGTGAGGAGCTCAGAGCAGACTTTGAAAACACCCTAGGGCACGGGGAAATGTGGCCACACCGGTTCAGGCTATTTTAAGCTTCGGAAACCAAGGGAGGTGAGGTGGGGTGAACCAGTGGGTTCCCAGGGCAGATGAGTGCCGGGCCAGCTTTCTCCGTGCCTCCAAGGTCACCTTGGGCCCTTCCCCTGTTGCTGTGACTTTGCTCCCTTTTCCCTCTTGCCCTGGGAAGGATGGGAAGGAAAGGCCCTCTGACCTTAGGGAAGTGAGCTAAGAAGAAGCTGGAGTGGAAGGGAAACCTGGTCCAGGGGACTCAGTATAGACAGAAAAGTGGGCAAAAACACTGACAGCTCCTGAGTATTCTCCTTAAATGTATTGGCTCTATTTATTTTAGGTAACCATCTCACTATCCCTTTTTGGTGTGTACCACCATTGTTTCCATTGCATGGTAAGAAACCGGCTCAGAGAAAGTGAGTCCTGCGCCCAAGGTCACCCAGCTAACTGGGAATTCAAAACAGATGGGTCTGAGCTTCACTCTGCTGTATGGCCTCAATCCCAACCATTTCAGAGCTACCCTTCACCGCACATTTGCTATTTCCCATGACTCCCAACTATGGAAGTTCCATTCTATAAACACTCTTTTTCAGAGTAGGAGATTGCAGTTTAGTGGAGCTTAAAAAAAAATCTGGCCAAAAAATAAATAAATAAATAATATAATATAAATAAATAAATTAATAAATAAATAAATCTATCTGACCAAGGACATACAAGGGCCGATAGATTACGCAGAGCAGTGCTCGAACTGCCCAGGTCTTATCTTTCCATGGCCTAAGTCCTTACCTTTATATTGTGCACAGATTTTTAAGGCTCTGAAGCAATTTCATAGACTCTCAGGACACTGCTTCAGTCCTCTCTTCATTTTGCACTGAGGAAATAAGTCGTAAAAGCTTAGATGACTGGCCCAAGGTTACACAGCTAATGGAGAGATGGAATAGAACCCAGACTCCGGGCACTTTGGCAGAGCATTAGCCAACTTTTATTGCCTATATGATGTTTTCTCTTCCTTTGTAGCTGATCTTCACTGGGTAGTGGTTTTTGCCACTTTGGCTTTAGTTCTGTATCTATTCACCTTATCTTCTGTTGAGTAGTGAATGATCTGAAATACACAGAGACATTATAGCAGGATGCAATAGATACTGCAGTGGATACTTCTTAAAGGAGAAGATTCTTTTCAAGATATGAACCTTCCCATAATTCAGTGTTGACCCCATAATTCTTTGCCACTGAAATACACTGTGATACATTGGCCGTATCCATTCTATCACCTATAATCCTTTGTGACAGAACTCCTAAGAGCAGCTCTATTCAGATGCCTCAATAGTTCACTAGGTACTTGTTTATATTCCCTGACAGACACTTGTCTGGGGAGTTGGGGATGTAGTGGTAAGCAGTGAGAGAGATAAATAAGCCTAGAATCTAGAATCTAGATTCAAGGGGGAAATGTCTAGGATCTAGGAAAGGTCTAGAACAGTGATGGTAAACTTATGACATGCATGCTGCAACAGGCTGTTTGTTATCATTGAAAACTCTAAAAGGTTCCCTACCACTGGTCTAGAATCCAAATGCTAGAATCTAGAGACCAAGGCAATGGGCATTTGACGTGATTTGCTTTTTCTTGGGTTCTTTATATGATACAGTTTTAATACAACTAAAAGTATGATAGCCATATTTTAATCTTTGATTTACCCTCATCCTTTTATTACATCAAATCAAACAAACATTTTCCTGGTTTCTCCTCTGTGCTGGGCACTCTGGAAGCCAGATACTTAGGCTTAGAAATGAACCAAACTGGTTTTTGCTCTCCCAGAGCCTGTACTTCAGTGAGAGAGACGATTATGTGGAAATCCAGCTCCAAAACTTAGTGCATCATGCAAACAAGGTGAGCGTCAGAAGTAAGGAGAAGCTATCAGCTTTCCCTTGGGTGGGGATGCGTGGATGTTTTTGAAATTCATGAAGGTCTAGAGGTCTGCACAATAGTTTTCTGAGGCTATGGTGTAGGGAGGAGTTTCAGACAAAGAGAGTCACCTATCAGGACCCTGTGGATGAAGAAGCCAGGAGAAGCAAGGAGCTGAGTATTGCCAGAGAAAGGGGCTTCTGGAGAAGGCAGCATTGTGCCAGCGATGAGAACAGTACCTCAGACACAGTACTCTGCAGGAGTGAAGTTGAAGTAGTCGGCAGGTTAGGTTTGGAGGAGCGCTGTGTGCTATAGAGAGGAATTTACATTGTCTCCTGGAGGCAGCAAAGGGACTGAAGAAGTTCCGCAGGAATGTGACTAGACCAGGTTTCTGTTTTAGAAAGGTCCTTATGGAGGGCCAGGGATATAGCTCAGCGGCACAGTGCCTGCTTGGCAAGCATGAGGTGGTGAGTTCGATTCCCGGTACAAAAAAAAAAAAGAAAGGTCCTTCTGGCTGCTTTTGGAGAACTGCATTGGTAAGACCAGCAAGTAGAAAGCCACTTAAGAGAGGATGTCAGTGATCAGAAAGAGGAGTAACAGGGCACTCAGTGAGTCCAGGGAGGTGGAGATGAGAACCAGGGATGCGTGGATCAGGGTCCTTATGGGGAAGATAGCAAAGAAGCCACTGTTTAAATGGAGTGTTTGAATAGATAACAGGGTAAAAAAAAAAAAAAGAGAGAGAGCAAGCCATTTCACCAAACTAAAAACATAAGTGATTATGGTTTATAAGAAATTGGGCAAATAAAGAGAAAAATACTTAGGTGTCCCTTAGTCTTAGCACAAGGAATATGCTTAATTTCCTTCCAGTATTTCCCTCAGTTTACGACTCGGAGTTAATTCGTAGGTGACACTTTTCCTTGAGCATTGGATGGTTAGCCTGCAACACTGTGTGCTTCACCGAATCTGTGAAAGACTCGCTTTAGACTCATTGGGGGCGGTGTGGTCTTCATGTCTCTTCTGGAGGAAAGCCAAATTTCTGTATATTTTAGAGCCAATCATTGGGACCTAGGACTGTCTCATGAGGATTTTGTAGTCACATTGTTTCTGTACTTTGGTGCATCGAATCATTTATTTCCTCTTGCCCCTCCCCATAAGCCATAAAAATGGGCAAGATTATGGAACTTCTTATATGTTTGTGTCCTAGAAAATTCAGCTTAAGCTGCCAAGAAATAATAGTGTTCGTATTAATCTTTGCAGTGGCCTGTGAGGCCTGCTCTTGGAGAAGTTGGTGGGGAAATAATAGATTTTTCATTTAGCTCCTTGGTGTTTTCACTGCCAGGGTATTCTCTAAGCATGGGTCAGCTTTCTGCCTTCTCTGTGATGAGTGTCCAGTTGAAAATAGAAAGTAATTGATGAGCAGCCCACAGAAAAACCATCCTGGAACTAGCTGGCTCTAGTGGGTCAGAATAATTTGCTATTGGCTCGATCTGAGTTTTCCATCGGCATGAAGAAAAAGCTGAAGCCCTCTTCGGGGAAGGCATTAGGTAGAATGTCAGCAATCTTGGCTTTGAATGAAAGGCCTCAGGAGGACATCCAGACAGTACCCTTATTCTGTGTTATCAGGCCGAAGGGTGATCGTAGGCAAAGTAGACATTTGATGGAGAGAGGCCAGCCTGGAAAGGGAGCCAAACCAGCTTGCTAAAGGGCAGGACAGTCTCAATGGAGCCTTGGCAAATCCAAGGCCCTGGGTTCATTCTTTGGATTCTCCCTGCCCTCATGGCCGTCTTCATCCCGGGCATCCTCTGGGAAGGAATGTGGCACTCAATGAGTCGGGTGCAGTGCATTTGAATCAGTGAGGGAGATGAAAAGGGGCAGATGGGTGGGGAGGAGCTGGGCAATGCCACTGACCAAAACCAGGAGCTGGAACCGTCTTTATCTGTCACATGCCCTTCTGTGGGGAGAGCAGGAGGACATCCAACGGTATGTTCTCTGGGGCTGTGCCCAGGCTAATTTTACATGACAATGGTTGCTCTATGCTCTTTCAGGGAGATTTGGAATGTCTTTGCAGGCCCCGTGTGGCCTTGTGGCCAGAGTTGGAAAGGACTGCCTCTTGGACTTCCGGCTCGGCACAGCAGTGGGTGAGAGATTCAGGCTGAGAGTTACCCAGGAGGCCAGACAAGCATTTCCCCTGGCCGCTCCCAAGATTCTTACTGAAGGGAGCCTTTACTGGCCATGGGCAGGGCTGTCCAGGGCACAGCAGGTGGCTGCCCGTGTCCATTGGGCTCCTTCATGCTGGATAGAATGAAGGTTGGACTTTTCTCTCTCCATACGGGCACTGAGGGATTTTGCAAGACAGCGTGTCAGAGTGTTTGTTTGACATCCTGTTGGGCTCACCTTTCACAGTCTGTCCACGTGAAAATGCATGGTACAGCCAAAGAGAGAAAGACGCTTGGCAACCAATGCCAGGCTGGGTCACATGAGTAAGACCAGACACTTAGTATTCAGTAAAGCTACGAGCTGCTTTTGAAGGGTACTGACCTCTTAAAAACAAATAATGAGAATCCAATAGCTTTTTTTTTTAAAGGAACTACTGATACAGGGATCATGTCATAACCAAAGAAAAATATAAGCGCTCTGTTCTTTGGAGAGTAATAAAGGTTGTAAACAGGGAAATGCCATAAAGCATGACTCATAGTGCCCTGTCTAGGCATCTCATTTCTGTTCGCACACCAAGGAGAGATTCTTATTTTCAAGGTACCTTCATGTAAAAGATATAACTTAGCAAGGGAAATGAGTTATTATTATTGAATATATGTAAATATTTCACTCAAAGTAGCTCTCGGGTAGAATATTCCAGTGCAACTTATCCTCTCTGTCAACATGTAGCACAGACAGGCTCACCTGGGCTGGAGAGTCTAGGTGGACACTCTCCATAAAGAAGTCCATCTCTTATTAACCTCCCTGGGACACTGCTTAGTGATCTCACAGGCTTCCTTGGCTTAAGTGCACAGTTCTTAAAAGCAGAGAGTACAAAGAGAAACCTTCCTAATTTTTTGGGTGGCAAGTGACAGAAACCAAATCCCAACTACTACTTTTTAGAATCAAAAATGGATGGAAAGGGTGTCTGGAACTGTTTAGATGTTGTAGCTTGGAAGATGCAACTCCAAAAAGGAAAACCAAATTGTTTCCAGAAGAATGGGGAAGAAGAGCAAGTTGGGCAGAAATAACAGATGTCCACCATGACCTTTGCCTTGGCACCCAGAGGGGATGGTAGAAGCATCTCCTTGCTCTTCCTCTGATGCCTGCAGATGCCTTTTGCTTACCTCCTGTCACTAAGCCATCTCCCATTCAGGAGCTCCTCTATGATCCCAACTCATCTTTTTTGCCTGGGGCACATGGCATACATCCCTGCGAAAATCCTGGTCTATCTAGTGCACACTCTAGGAAGATCACAGCCCACCAAATAGCTTTGGGTTGGCAATAGCTCAAGAGTACAAAATGAAAAGGATCCTTCGGTGCTAGAATCTGGCATCAGGGCTGCAGTTAGTGTAGCAAGAAAATTTGATTAAAAGTTCTTCCCTTTCCATCTTGGCAAATTGCCTATACTCAAGATTACAAGGAATGGGCTTTTAGATATATTCAGCTTGTACTGCTTCATATCACCCAATATTGACTGTTTGCCATGTTGACTGAGGTAAGGAACAGAGGAGGAGACACTTGATTGCCTGAACAGGGAGCTATACATGTGAGCCCAGGTAAGACACGTTCAGGGAGATTCAAGAATGGGGCTGCATGAGTTCAGAAAATGGAGATGGGAGATGATTCTTGATTCAGGCCCATGTCAATAACAGAGTCTACCTGTTTATCCCACTTGCTGGAAATCTGAGTGCTTGCATTTTTTAGCTTTATACCTCTTTTAGGTTACAAGGAAAGCATTCCTCTTAATTATACTTATGTCTCCCAAAAGACCCAGCACAAAGGAAGTATTCTTCATATTTTGTTCAGTGAGTTCATTGGTTTTCACCTTTAGCTCCTTTACATAAAAGATCAGGTAAATATCTACTTGTATCAGCTCTCCCCTCATTTGATCCCTCTCATCCCTCTGACTTTTTCCCAAACTCTGGGTTGCATCTGACTATCACAGTCCCTTTATCCTTTGTATATCATAAGATTTGGGGATAGCATCTATCTTTAACTAATTCTGTTCTACTTTATTGTTCAAATTCTTGAGAGAAGTATGTTATGGCATGTGTCTAGATGTCCTCCCAAAGTTTTGTGCGGTTATAGGTGGGACTTTTTCAGAGATGGCTGGATCTATAGTGTGTGACTGATTCACGGTACAATGCTATGATTAAGGGTGTAGTCTTTACCAATTGCATATCTATCAGAACTTAGAAGACCAGAATGCTGTAGTTGGTCACTGGTCGCTTGCTTTTGCTGCCTTTCTGCTGCCATGAACTATCTTCCCTCTGTGATGCTGCTCTGCCATGCTCCTCTGCCATGCCACCCTGCCTTGGAGCCAGCCATCTATGAACTAAAACCGTATAAACTGTGAGCTCGATAAACCTTTCCTCCTTTAACTTTGGGGTTAGGTATTTTATCTCAGCAACAAGAAAAGCAACTAAGACAGAGCAGTAGATGAAGATAGAGAGAAAGAATCAGGTCATTTATTTGCATCAACTCATAGATCATGAGCCAACCAGTAGATTGGCTGCTCTTGCATCTGATGCTCATCTTGGTCATCAGCTGAAGTGGGGGCAAAGACCACTATGGACCTGTTCAAAATATGGGTTCCTGGGCAGCAGGGTCTGTGGGCTCTGTTGTATTTTACCATGACCTACAAATTTCCCTAGGGAATTATTTGTGGCATTTTTTTTTCAATTTTTATTAGTATGTATTTACAGTACATAATGATTATATTCTTTTTGGGGAGCTGGTACATGTTCATAATGCATCTTAATTCTTTTATCATTCTCCATTTTCCCCTCCTGTCTCTCTCTCCCTTCCCTCCATCTCTTGGTCCCCCTCCCATTTGCAAAAGATCTATCTCCCTATTTCTTATTACCTTTTATTTTGCTCTTTATTTATATTTTGGATTTCTCATGCCATACTTAAACTGTGTGTCTGATTTATTTCACTCATATGGTATAAAGAGGCATCCATTTTCCTAAAAATGACTCAAGTTTATTCTTCATTATAGCAGAGTGCACTCTATTATGTATAAATACCACATTTTCTTTATCCATTCATCTGTTGATGAATATATATAAGCCATGAATGACATATAAGCCATTTCCAAAATTTAACTATTATTAATTGTGCTGCTCTAAACACGAGTATGGTGTATCCCTGTAATATCGGTCTCTTTTGGGAAGATACCTAGAAGAGGAATAGCAGCGTAGAATAGAATTTGTGGTATTTTTGACACCTACAATGGAGATTTATTTTTGTTTGTATATTTGTACTCTATTCCGCACAAAGACTCTGCTAGTCTAAGACTACTTTCAATTAACTTAATGGCTTACAATTACCTTGACCATTCATGTAATATGAATTGGGGATCGTGTGGTGGACTGAATGGTGGTCCCATCAAATATGCTCACTTTTTAATCTCTGAATCTATTCATGGTACCTTACTTGGAAAGAAGAGTTTCTGCCCATATAATTAAGTTGAAGAAGGCTTTTGAGATGAAGTTATCTCAGGTAATCTAGGTGAGTCCTAAATCCAGGAACAAGTGTGCTTATGAGGGACACACAGATGAGAAACATACAAAAGAGGTGCAGAGGTTGAATGATGCAGTACAAGCCAAGAAGTGCCAACAGCCACCCAAACCTGGAAAGCCAAGAACAGAATCTCCCCAGAGCCTCTGGAGGGAGCACAGCCTAACCAGTGTCTTGATGTTGGACTTCTGGCCTCCAGAACCATCAGAGAACAGATGTCTGTTATTTTGAGCCTCCCAGTTTGGAGTAATTTATACAGGCTCCGAATCCACATAAGGGCTACTCAGTTATGATACCTCCTCTAGGACTTTGTGCCTTTCCTGCCCAGCTCAGAACCAAGATGACATTCCTCACTTTCCTCTGGGACAGAGAATGTCAACAGCTGTGAAGGACATTTTACTAGAAGTTAGCCTGACACAGCTTCATGGATGCTGGAAGAAGATTTAAGATTCCCAAGTCAGACACCAAAAAGAATTGTACTAAATTACTCTTGCAATAGCAGCAGCTAGACTATCTCATTTGTGATGGTTTCCATCCTCAGTTCCCAAGAGTGACATGGAAACAACTACATAAGACCTGCACATGTAATTGGCTTCATCATAGGAAGTGACCCTGGGTTGACTGACCTGTGTATTTTATATGAACCAGTGAACATGTCTTCCTTGGCACTGGAAGGAGACATTAACTTCATTAAAGTGGACAGTAAGTTTGTGTGCCTTCTGCTCTGAAGGGAGACACTATCCCTATTTTCCGAGGCTGTAAACACAACTGTTCTTTGCTTTGGAGGGAGAAACTCTATCTTCTAAGGCTACTCATTATTCAAATATCCTTGAAAAAAAAAATAGTCCAGAATGGTGGGAGTCAGTGCTTTTCTTCTAAGACGTACAGAAACATGAAAGATCCGTGAAGTGCTATCTCCCAGTGTGCGCGGGGCTGAGGGTGGGGGGATCAGATTTTCTTCTACCTTACTCTTGTTCCAAAGGTGTATTAGTTATTGATTGCTGCATAAGCCAATTTCCCCTATACCTGAAACAGATTAGAATAGCTCGTGTACACCTGCCTGATATCAAAAGCAATATCATAGGTATTGGATGACTCCTCACATAAAATGACACAGAGAGAAATGTGTTGACTTCAAAGAGGGTGACAGTCTGTGTTCAAAAGCTCCTAAAAGATTTAGTACAAATTCTCACCACCCATTTCCCTACAAGGCTCTTTGAGCAGCCTTTCAAAGGACTTCTGAAAGAGGAATCTCAAACTATTTTAAGTAGCCACAGCATTGTTAAAGAACAAAACAACACTATTCCCAGGGTGTCTGCTGTGAAGAAGGCCTACTTCTTCTGTATCTAGGGTTCAGTAGGGTCATTCAGCAGCTAGCACATTGGCCTATAATTCTTTCTCTTGTTTACTGAAATTCCACCAGCACTAAACCTAAGGAAGAATTCATGAAGAAATGCAGACAAGGAATGCAATAAGAGGATGAAAGCTGTACCCAGGACATTTCTCTGTTGGATGACACGTTTCTCCTAAAGGGCTCAGTTGTCCCTGTCTAACTCAAGGCTTAAATTAGAGCAGGAAGAGAGAACTTGGAAAAACCCACTCTGGCCCCTGATCTGTTTCTATTGACCGTTTCCATATGTGAGGTGCTCCTTGGTTCAGGCAACTCTTCCATCTTTGTTTCTGTTCAGTGTTGCACCAACTGCCAACCTAACTTGGCAACCCATTTGGGATTTGAAGTCCTACAACCAACTGGACTGAACTGAGTCATACTTCAGTTCAACAGAAATGTTTGCTTGTTACTAATTCCACTGCCTCCACTGGTATAAGACTAAACTCTATAGAGGCCAAAGCCAATAAAATGCAGGCATAAAATTGATCAAGCTGGGGTGGGGGCTGCAAAGTAAAGCAAGTTCCAGTTCCCTTTTAAGTAAAGCATTTCTGAATTTAGTACCTAATCCGGAACATACCCAACCACTGAGATATGAACCATCTTTTTTGTCTTCCTCTTTTTTTTTGCCTTTTTATTTTTGAGAGTAAAGCACATGTTTCTGTCTGCGTCAGCAGGCAAGACAAATATTGAGTTTAAGGCAACCAAAGGACATGAACTTGAACTAAGTTTGAAAACACAGACTCTCCTAGATAGTATCTCTAGATTATGAGACATTTTGATATAGAGCCGAACGTAAGTCTTTTCTCCTCCAAAGGACCAGTTACCTTTTGTTCTGCAGGAAGAAAGAGTCTGAATTTCCCAGGATGGAAAAACATTGTCTCTAATTGAGAAAAAAAAAAAAATCACAGTTTTCTCAAGGCATATTTATTTACTTATTTATGTATTTTTATTTGGGTCAGGGAGCACATCAGACCTTGTGTTGGAAGGTGAATTTGTGTTATGGTTTAGCTAGAAAGTCTAGAAAGTCTCATGCATTTGGTAGATGATTGGATCATGGGGATACTACACTTATCCGTGGATTCATCCACTGATGAGTTGTAACTCATTGTGCAATTAGAAGGTGGGGCCTAGTTGGAGGTGAGTCACTGAGGCAGTGAAATGGAAGGGTGTAGTCTTGGTTTTGGCTCCTCTGCCTCTCTTCCTCTCTCCCTCTCTCCCTCTCTCTGCCTCTCTCCCTCTCTTTCCCTCTCTCTCTCTCTTGCCCGTTTCCCACCTCCCTCTCTCTCTCCTTCCTGCCTCCCATGAGGTGAGCAGCTTTCCTGTCCTGTGCTCTTCCTTCTGTGTTTCTGCCTTGAAGCCAGCTGACCCTGGACTGAAACCTCTGAGACCATAAGCCAAACTGAACCTCTCCTCCTTTACATTGCGGGTGTCAGGTATTTTGTCCCAGTGATGAGAAAGTGACTAACTATTTGTAAGGATGAAGGTGCCTCTGGGGATGGAACTTGAAGACTTTACTTGGAGTTTTTTAGAAATGTGTAGTGACCTTTGGTGGCTGTGAGTTAACTTGTGATCTAGTGGCACTGAATGGTCACATTTAAAAGAGTGAAGTAGGCGGCGTAGAAGAGTCATTCTAAATGTGCGGATTTTATAACAAGACAGAAAGGCCTCTGAGCACTTACTGTTATAGGTCAGAGTCTGGAATCTTCAGGATGAGGCTCACAAGAATCACGTACCCCAGTGGACAGGGCCCAATCCCAGTTTGAAAGTCAGTTTGGTCCAGTTTCTAGCCCAACTAAACTGGGCGCATAATGGAACTGTACATTATAGTTCAGCGTGATCCTTGTGTGCCCTGACAACAGTGGGTCTTTTTGGGAAACTAAGACCCTCAACCAGTAGTGTCCAGAGCTGCAGGGATGGAAAGCTCAAAATTCCCCAGTGGATCAGCAGAAGTGATGGTGAGTGAAGCTAGTTCTGCTTCTGCCATTTCATTCTGGAACTCATGGATTCTTCCTACTGGAAACACAGTGCCACCAAAGAGTCTTTGGTTAGAAAACATAATGGATCCTGAAGCTTGTTTGTTTGTTTGTTTGGTTGGTTTTTTTGGTTTTTCTCCGGTACCGGGAACCGAACTCACGACCTTGCGCTTGCCAGGCAGGCGCTTTTGCCGCTGAGCTAAATCCCCAGCCCCGGATCCTGAAGCTTGAGTCCCACCCTTCCAGAGTTTCCTTTGAGCTGTGCCTTAGCCACTGTGTTCAAAGGCCAGCCCAGCATTCCTGGAGGAGGCTGTTCTGGTGCAGATCACCACGATGAGCTTCCCAAGCAGACATCCAAATGGAGAATTGGACTCCAGAGTCTGCCATTTGCAGGTATACTCAATTTCAAGACAGATATGCTTGACTTTATGGGAGGGCTTGTGTTGTCTGTAGTTTACTGTAAAATACTCTGCTGCACAAAGGACAATATACACATGCATGTTGGCATTGAACTGCATTCTTAGTGAAATTAGTATTTGAGCTCCACCAGTCAGAAACTCGCCCTCTAGAGAGAGTGAGTTTGCATTTGAAAACTGTAAAGGTCATGACAAGCGATCAGCTGTTACACTGAATAACTTCTGTTCTGTGTGCTGCTTCACGCTGCTGTACAGGGAACATAAGAGCTGGCTTTTGTGTGCAGCATCAACCCAGCGCCTCAGCTCTGGGTTCCCACAGTGTTCAGCTAGCGGAAGGCACCAGCAGGAGACTGGAGAGCAGGAAGAAGGAGACTCTGAGAATTTATCCCTGCCCCCACCAAGCCAGCCAAGCCTTCTTGGGCTACAGATCATCAGTGAGCGCATCCCTCTGCCTAAGGCTGTTGCTGATGTCTGGCAACTGTCTGCTTCAGGTATGGCTCCTTCCAGGGTCGAAGTGATAACAGGACACACAAGAGAACATGCTTCAGTGATAATGGAAACTGACACTGGAGCCCCAACATGCATCTACAGTCTCTCACTGAGCAGGAAAAGAAACTGAGGAAGGGACTTTAGCTTGAGGACTTGAAGGGAGCATAACTGTGGTGTAGAAACTTAGACCTATTCACAGAAGAGCTGGACTACTTTGATGGCACCTGTAGGGTGCTAAGGGTGGGTACTTTATTGGATTGTGACTATGATATGGATTTTGATACTTCTTCCTCATGTTTTAGGGGATTTCCTCCCTGTAGGATAGGGGTCAGCAGCCATTCTCACCCTTGGAGACTTCCTGGTGAATCCTTTGCCGCTGTGCTTCACTTAATCCTTACAATAAGAGGAGAGGGACAAGGGGAGGTTGCATTCTGTATGGTGTTAGCAAGGAAGATGGAGAAAGACATGTCTTCCCATTTAGTGGGTAACAGGTCATGGATTAAAGCCTGAGAACCCCATTTCTTGTCCTCATGAGGGTTTCTGTCCTACTTCATAAGGACCGCTTCTTCATATGTCCCTTCAGGCTTAGCAGAGAAGCAAAGCCCATCAAAGTGCTGACCTCAGGGTGCTGCTCTTCTGTTGTTTTCTCTTACCCCTCATCATCTTTTTGCAATAGTCCTTTCATTAAACTTTCTTCCATCACCCCCTTTGAGTGCGTTGTCCATTTTCTGCAAGGGCTTTGACAGACACAAACACTTTTCCCCTGAGTCAACTGTGGAGGTGTTACTAATTAGAATAGGGATTTTTAGAAATGATTTTTATATTGGTAAGAAGAGTGGTCCAGATATTAGAATTAACTGGCTGGACTAGTCTACAGACATTGCTGCCCTTGCAGAAACAGAATATGAGAAACTAAGCTGTCCACCAGTTCCTTCTGGATTGTCATTTTGAGTCTAGTACTTGCTTAATAGTTTAGCCTAAGAATCTTGGGCCTGGCTACATGTTTGGCTGAAAATTGCCAGTAAAAGTTTCATGCCATTGCCTCAAGAGAATCTTTTGTGCCAGGTACTCATAGAGGATGGGTAGCTGGGATTTTTCTCAAGTTTATAGGAAGGTTGGGTGACTCCTTGTTTATTTTGTGTTGTATCTGCTTGCCTATAAAAATTAATATGTGTATCAGAATTTGCCTGGGACTTCTGGACTGTGGGACAAGAGATCTTTAGTCCTCCACTACCTCAAAGTCTAGAAGCTACTAACAGCTGAAAAAATATTTCAGTAATCATGAACCATCAAAGTGACTTAGATCAGAATATAACAGAGAGGAGGAGTATTCTCTCTTCCTTCCCTGTCAGGGAAGGAAGAGAGTTGCCTTGTCCAAGCACTGCATCTCCCCTAAGACCACAGTGAGATTATGCTTTGTGTATTCATTGTGGTCCAAGTGTGGGAGATGGAAGGAGTGACCATTTTGTGAATGTTGGCATGGGTTCCTGGCTCCATGTCTGACAGCTCCTTGTAGAGGATGAGGTATGTAGCTAGTCTCTTTTCAGCTATAAGCCCTCATTACCAGGAGAAGGCATAAGTAGTGGCAACATTTTGCTGCAGTTTATATTTACAAATGCAAATTTCATTGCAGGATTACTCCATAGAGATCATATGGCTGACATTGCAAAATATCAATATTATGGTTTGTGTCTGCATGTCCCCCCAAATCCTCATGCAGTCATGGGGTGGGCTTCTAGATTTATGATTGATCCATAGTCCAATGCTGGGATTATGGGTGTGAGTGCTACCCCTTCCCCTGGGGCAGATAATTTGCATATGTAAGAGAGAGAAAGAGGTTGCTTGCTGCTGTTTCTCCCTTTTGCTCTTGTTGCTTTTGCTGTCTTCCGCTGCCCTGAACTGTTACCTTGTGCCATTTGCCACCCTGCCTTGAAGCCAGCCGAGTATGGACTGAAACCTCCACAGACTGTGAGCTAAATAATCTTTTCCTTCCTTAATACTGAGTGTCAGGTATTTTGTCTCAGCAAAGTGAAAAAAGTAACCAAGACAATGAAGAAAGGAAGAAGAGGCTCAGGCAGGCTTAGCCATTCATCCAAGCTACTCTGTATTTAGTGGACAGAGTCACTGGAGCCTAACTTACTCACCATACCCGGGATGTGAGGTGCAGCTGGGCTAATTGCCCAAGGAAGTAAGTTTAAATATAGGCTCCTATGTTCAGGAGTTACCAAGCACTTACTGCATAGTTACCCCATGCCCAAGGCTGTCCTGTGGGAACAGGTGAAGAGGACAAAGCATAGTTCCTTCTGACACAGCCTGAGACCACCAGTGAACAAAGGACAATCAAACTCCTGACTCTTAACCTGTTACTCATTACAAGCATGGTTTGTGTTTTCTTCTTAGGCTGTCAGGGACTTTAAGGAAGTTTTTCCTAAAAGCTATAACTCCTTACTGGGGCCTAACGTAAGTTACAATAGGGAACAAAAAATAGAACAAAACTTGACCTTCATTTTATATCCTTTATTACCTTAACACTTTGGATATAGTTATGTTAATCATTTAGGAAAAGTTGGCAAAACAGGGTTTATTACCCCTAAATTTACCTAACCTATCTCACTTCCCTCAAGACTGAGGCCATCAAGATAAGAAATATATAGGGACTTTCAGCTAAGTCCGGAAGCCACCACTCCCCTAAACCTAGGGTCACTTGGGATCCCAGAAGAGCCTCACATGGCTGAGACAATCAAGGGTCTTATCTGCAAGGAGCTGGAGCCCCCACACAGAAATAAGCATGAGAGCTGAACTGTCCCTCATGCCATAAGGGAGCTGTGAGAGCTATGGAACTGCCCCTTGTGTCATAAGGGTTCCTGGGAGCTATGGAAATCACAACCCAAAAAATGATCCAGGACCCTGGCCCACCTTAGCTAATCCTTAAAAGCTGGCCTCCTGCTTTTGTGGCTGAGCAATTCTGATGCTACTTATCAGAATGCCCAATGCCCTCTAGCTACTGCCCAAGCTGGATTCTTTTCTGTACCTTAACTTCCACTTAAAGCTTTTGCTTGTACATTAGTAATTTCCATTATCACTAAAGCAAGTACCAATGCCGGCAGGTAACACTTTTGTGGAGAGCTTACTGTCTGGTTGGGAAGTGGGAGGAGGTCTAAGAACTCAGGAGCACAAAGAAGGGTGATTCAGGTGGTGGTTAGAGGATGTGCTGCAGACTCACACAGGCCCAGCTCAAATCCTACCTCTCCTTTGGCAAGTAAGGTAACCATTGTAAGCCTCACCTTGTCTATCATCTCAATAGGAATATGTTACATGATTTCAATTGCTGGTGAGTGAGAATTAAGTAACATATTGTTGCTCTAAGCTGAGCACAGATCTGAACAACCTGCTAAGCAGTCTGTTGGCTAATTAATACTAATTAGTTAACATATTTGGTAATTAAAGAGGAGAGGTGTGCCATAAGCATATACCTTGCTTCTTATCAAATGTCGCAGTGTTTGCAGTATTCCAGAGAGCTTCATCTGTGGGTGGTGGAATAACCCTAAAGAATGCTAATCAGATGACCTGCCAAGGAAATATGATGAAGAAACAGGATTAGTCCAGGGTCAGCCAATTATGATGGGATTACTCTGCCGCTGATTTGTCAGGGGTGATGAGCGTCATGCAGTATTTGGGGAGCAGTAATCACCTGCTTTCCCACACACTTCCTCAGCTTCAGCCTTTGAATCTGCCAAAATGCAAGCACAGTGCTAAAAATGACTCAGAAATCCACTTGCGGAGTTGTCTTTGCAGAGCCGCTGCCCTGCTGCTATGCAGAGAAGGATTAATTGTTCTCAAGGTTTCTATTTGCTAATCTCCTCACTAGCTTCACAAACACCCCAAGGTCATGTTTAGTGTAGATCAGTCTATTGTAATGCAACTCCTGGGTGATAATATCATGAGACAGTGTGCAGTGCTGTCCCCTAGCTCTTTATGGGGTAATTAAAATAGGTGATCACCAGACTGCTGCACACAAAGGGAACGGAAAGAGACTGACCATCTGTTTAGCAGAGGGACAAACATTTCCATATAAGGAAAATGGAGTAGAAAGTTTCCGAAGCCTGAAAGGTAACTTTGGCTCAAAAGCCAATATAATTTTAATCTGAAAGAATTGTTCAACTAGGGAACAAAGCCTTAATGCAATGCAGATACTATAAAAAAATCCTATGATTTGGAATCAAGTGAAAAAGTCAGGGTATTAAACATAGTCTCTAATCTGACTTTTAATACACAGCATTTATAGTTACTATAACACCTGCAGCAGTGACAAAATTGTGGCCTTTTTAGTCGACCTATGAAATAACAGGTGACTTAGCGAAGGAAATAAGAATGAAATTTACAATGAAGAGAAATTCTATCACTTCTGGACTTTTTTCCAGAGCTCTAGGACTGACACCAACTTGTAAGGGAAAGCTTTATACTGAGAAGAGTCTAATTTCAGCTAGTCACTGCAGTTTCTCCTGGGGACCCTATTTGTCCAGTTACCTGGAACAAGGTTGGTATGAATTTAAAAATAAAATCAATGGAGTAGCCAATTCACACCCATCCAGAGAGCTACTATTAAAAAAAATGGAAACTAAAAATTTTTAGCAAGAAAATGGAGAGGTTAGAGTCTTTGGGCACTGTTGTTAGGATTGTTGGCAGTTGAGCTTGATTGTGTCAACTTGATTGGCTTGAGAACCACCCAGGTGATGGTGGAACTCACTTCTAGGTGTGTAGAGGTGGGCCGCGAAGGTGTGACCTTGGGTACTATTGCTGGTACCTCACCCCCTCTATTCTGGTGCTGCTACCTTGGCCAGCTTCTTGACTACCTTTAACTAAGGTGCTCTGTCCCCTCATACCCTTACACTGTGATGTTGCTGCCTTGAAGCCTGTGGATCATGTGGTGAATTCCCTGAAACTGTGAGCTAAATTAAATATCTCCTCTTTAAATATTCCCTAAATTAAATATTTCCTCTGAGTATTGGGTATTGTGTCCCAGGAACAGGGAAGCTGACTAATATAGAAAATTAGTACCTGAGAAATGGGGTCATTGCCATGATTGTACCTGATCATGCAGTTTAGAAGCCTCTGGAACTGGTTTGCAGGAAAAATTTAGAAAGGTTTGGAGATGCTGTAGAAATCCTAGAATGCTATAAGCAGAATCTGATGGATGAGTCTGGTCAGATCAGAAGATCAGAATGCTGACAGAAATGCACTCAGTAAAGGCCAGGCTCAGGAGGTTTCAGTTGGAAATGAAGACTCTATTGGCATTTGGACTAAAAGCCACGTGTGTTGTGCTCTATCAGAAAGTGTGACTACATTTTGCCTATGTTCTGAAACTGAGTGGGACTGAGATTAAAGGCAGTGAATTAATTAACCTGGCAGAAAAAATTTAAAGCTAACCCAACTTCCAGGCTGTGGAGTAGGTACTGCTGGCTGCTTTTAGGCCAATGTGTAGTGAGAATTAGGGGTAAACAAGAGAGTAGAAAGCTTTTAAAAACTTAAATTTTGCCGCAGCAGGAACCATGTAGAGAGTTGGGGCCAAAGGGGATATGGTTGCTGAAGAACTTAGTACCCATTAGAAGAAACCAAAGCTAGACATGGTGGCACATACCTGTAATATCAGCACTCTGGGAGTTGAGACAAGAAGATCATAAGTTCAAGCACAGCCTGGGTAGTTTAGCAAGCTCCTGTCTCAAAGCAAAACATAAAAGGGCTAAAGATGTAACTCAGTGGTAGTGCATGTGGGTCTTAGAAATCAGCAAGATCCCATCTGTCAAAGGCTCTAGGATGCAAAAGAGTAAATCTTTCATTTGAGTTGAGAAACTCTGGGTTCCCTGCTCAAGATCTTCCTAGGGAATGGGTTTGCCAGGATTTATTTCTCTCTTCTCCATCATGTAGGCTCTCAGAGACTGCTACTGCCATGATCTAAGGGAGCCTGGCTATTGTCTCTGCTGACAGCAGACCTTGGCATTATGCAGTGTTTTTACTGACATACTGAATGTAAGAGTTGTGGGGTCAGAGAGGCTTCCACTCAGATTTCAAAGGAAGGCATGGCAGGCCAGGCAGTGTGCCCCTCGGAGGGCAGTGGGTAAAGCTGTGGGAAAAAAGCCAAATGTGCACTGGAGACCTAAGGAATTTGGAGATGCCAAGAATATGGACCATCTGCAAGGAATGCTACAGGCCATGAGTGGAGGCAGCCTGGAAGAGATGTTATGTGGGCTGTAGTTAGCAGGGCCACAGGGTTTGGGGAACCCAAACCCTTTGTAATCTACATTTTACCATTATGTGCCCCAGATGCTGAGGATTAAGCCACAGGACTTAACTAACATTTACTGTGCTGGATTTGGTCTTGTTTCTTTTCTATCCTAGCCTCCATGCCTCTTTTTTGAAATGAGAATGTTTACTCTGTGCCATTATGCCTTAAGATTATATAACTTGTTTTATATTTTTATCAAGGTTCACAGCTAAGAGTTTGCCTTGAGTCTTGCAAGTTTTTTTTTTTTTTTTTTTTTGTACCAAGAACTGAACTTAGAACCTTGTGCTTGCCAGGCAGGCTCTGTGCCACTCAGCTGTATTCCCAGCTTTGAAGAGATTTTTGACTTGGACTTTTGAGAGATACTGGAACTATTGAGACTTTGGGGAAAAGATTTTTGTACTTTGAATTGTTTGCAGGATAGTTGTTCTATGTTAGATGGAATTATAACCTTATACTCAGTGGGGGATTAAGTATGGTTCAGGGAGATGTGTTTGGGTGTCAAGTGAAGCAGAGGTGGGATGTAATGATTAAGCTTGATTGTAGAAATTTTATTAGATTGGGTCCTACTTAAGGGACTGGTAGAATACACTTTTGGGTGTGTATAGGTGGGTCATGAAAGCCTGACCTTGGGTACTATGTCTAGTCCCTCACCCTTTCCTTTCTGGTACTGCTTCCCTACTACTATGGACTACAGCTTTACTCCACCATGCCCTTTTACCATGATGTTCTTGCCTTGGAGCTAGCCAATTATGGACTAACACCTCTGAAACTATTAGCCAAATTATACCTCTATGTTGTGAGCAATGGGTATTGTGTTCCAAAAACCAGAAAGCTGACTGATACAAGTTATAAAATGGAACACAATATGAGGCTCCTCAAAAAACTAAAAATAGAGGTTGGAGGTATATCACTGTGGTAGAGTGCTTGCCTACAATATGCAATACCCTGGGTTCAATCCCCAGTACCATGTAAATAATAAAACAAAACAAAGATTTTACTTGTTGGTATATTTCCAAAAGAATTAAAAGCAGGACCTCAAAGAGATATTTGCATACTTCTTATCATTCTTTTCGTTATTCACCATTGTCAAGATGAGGAAACAAATGTCCATTGACAGACAAATGGATTTTAAAAAGTGGTATATAAATACAGCAGAATATATTCAGCCCTGAAAATAGGGAATTCTAGCATATGCTGTAACATGACTAACTCTGAGGACATTAGTCTAAATGAGATAAAACCAGTAACAAGAAGACAAATACTGGGGCTGAGGATTTAGTTCGGTGGCACAGCGCCCGACTGGCAAGTGCAAGGTCATGAGTTTGATTCCTGGTACCAGAAAAAAAAAAAAAAAGAGACAAATACTGTATGATTCCACTTATATGATAAGGAAGTAGTCAAGGAATTCAAAGTAGTCAAGTTCATAAGAACAGAAAATAGAATGGTTGTTACCAGGGCCTAGAAGTACAAAGGAAAAAGGGAATTGTTTAATGAATATATAGAGTTTGAGATTTGTAAGATGAAAATGTTTTGGAGATCTCCTTCACAACAATGTGGATATACTAAACACAACTGACCTATCACTTAAAAATGGTTGAGATGATAAATTTTGCTATGTGTTTTTCCTCACAATAAAAAAAAATGAGGGGGAGGAGAAAGGACGGAAGGGAAAAGGAATATATATAAATATATATATATATATACATATGCACACACCCACACAAGATGGTTAAGATACTTATACTACTAGTTTATCTTAGTTCACTGAAAAGAAAAGTTTGTACTTTTGTTATTCAGACAGCATGTCATGCCTGTGTCCTATACTATGAGTAACTACTTTGAAGACAACAATGTGCAATGTATTAATTATTGTTACTCTCCTTTTATCTGGTTTTGAAATTTCATTTTTTCTCTTTAAAATAAAAAAAATTAAAATTAGAAATAGTTCAGAGACAGAAAAAAAACCCAATACATGCATTCAAAAATTAAGATAAACTCACAGATGGAGGAATGGATAGATGGAAAGATCAGGAAGAAGGCAACTAAAATATTAGTTGTAGAATCTAGGTAGTGGATATATGGGTGTTTATGGTAAAACTTTTTCAAGGTTTTTACATGTTTACATTTTTTCACAGCATGATATTAGCAAAGAATGAAAACA
>NW_004955431.1:18820946-18942472 GCF_000276665.1 Chinchilla lanigera | reverse complement strand
ATACATATGCATACACACACAAGATGGTTAAGATACTTATACTACTAGTTTATCTTAGTTCACTGAAAAGTTTGTGCTTTTGTTGTTCAGACAGCATGTCATGCCTATGTCGTATACTATGAGTAACTACTTTGAAGACAACAATGTGCAATGTATTAATTATTGTTACTCTCCTTTTATCTGGTTTTGAAATTTCATTTTTTTCTCTTTAAAATAAAAAATTTTTAAAATTAAAAATAGTTCAGAGACAGAAAAAAAACCCAATATATGCATTCAAAAACTAAGATAAACTCACAGATTGAGGAATGGGTAGATGGAAAGATCAGCAAGAAGGCAACTAAAATGTTAGTTGTAGAATCTAGGTAGTGGGTATATGGGTGTTTATGGTAAAACTTTTTCAAGGTTTTTACATGTTTACATTTTTTCACAGCATGATATTAGCAAAGAATGAAAACATCAGGTAATAATTAAGATTTCTATACACGTCCCCTATAATACGTATGTGGCTAATACTGATAATTAATTTTTTTCTTCTTTTTTTAAAGAATTGACCAGACTGACCTTGAAGTTGCAGTCCTACTGTCTCAGCCTCCCTGGTAGCTGGGATGACAAGTCCATATCACCATGCCTGGTTTATAACTAATTCTTTTAAAAAATGAATTAAGTCTTTCCAAATGAGGAGGATCTTATAAAAATAAGGAGGAGGACTCTTCATTACATGTAATTTGTCCAACACTTTTTCCATTAGATAACGTACACTTGGGTTTTAGAGAATCAATTGGGGTGAAGGGCTCTTAAAGAAATAGCATTAACCGCTGCCCAGCCCTTCCAACTCCAGCCCTGGAGACCTCTAGTCTCAGAATTGACTGTCTTAGATCATTTCTGTTTACTTGTTGCTGGTAGCTGTGCCCCTTAACTAAAATGGTTATACCACTATTTTGCATTTCATCAGCTTGAGACATAATGTTGACCTTCTGCCCTGAGAGATGTGGATTTGGCTCCCACCCACCACCCAGTGCAACCTCCTCCCCTCTGCCTTTCTCCTTCCCTTTCCTCCCTGTGAAATACTCTACCCTGGGCTCCTCCCACAGTCAGCTCTGCAACCTCCAGTGCACACGTAGATCCCCAGCTCTTCGTGCCATCAACCGTCCTCTTCTCCCATCTTGGTTCTGTTTATATGGTAGGGATTTTGATGGATTTCCATCCTCCCTATATGCCTCCCCCCACTTGTCTTCCCCACCTGGGACTGTTCAGCAATGCCTTGGCTTCTGTATTGCTATATCCATTTGAATGTGTCAAAACAAAAGGAAAAGCCCAAGGACACCTCCATGTTGGAAAACCTCATTCCAACATGGATTAACACGCACACTGAAAAGAATATAGTGGGCTCCTTATGAGCACCTGGAAAGGTGGATAATAGTCCTGTTTCCTGATACTAAACTCAAATAACAGGTGCCTCACCATGGCCTTCTTATTCCTGCAAGGCAGATAGTCAGTTCATTATCATTCTAAGGGAAAAAAAAGACAAGAAGCATTTCAGCAATGACTTTCTACTAGGGGAAAAAGCGACACATCAAATCTGCATCTGGTTAGGATCTGAAGGCCCTGTATTACTAAAAGGAATTCATACAAGATGGAACTGTAATAGACAATTAGAGGGAAATAAGGTATATTAAGCAGATGGCCTTGACCTTCTCAGTTCAGCTTCTCAGTTCTCAGTTCAGAGCTATCCCAAATCATTCCTCAGTTTCTCCACCAGAGACAGCAATGAGCCGGATGGACCACAGGTGTGGGCCCTGTGACATGTTGCTCCTGGAGTGGCGTTATCTCTTCCATTCTGCCACGCATCCGAGTTTTGCAGCTGTTTGCTGCCTTCCCTGCATTACACAGAACTTGAACCTAGGCACTCAAATGTTGCAGTCATCTTCCTTTTCTCCTCATCCTCATCACCTTTCCTTTACTGTCTCTGTACTACAGTTCAAATCTTCTGAAGTGCAAGCAAGTTCACTCCATTTATTTGCTCAAAGATATCAAACCCCAAATGCTGATCTGGTAGCATTTTCTCAGAAGCTGTTGGTTTGACAAGCTCTGACATGCCCTGAGCTCTTTCTGTCCCCTGCTTCTCCCAGGACACTGCCAGCAGCCTCATCCAAAAATTTCATATAATGCTTTAGGAGTGTGACAGCCTCAAAGTGCTATCTGACATGGTAAATTAAGTAGAGAGCCACTCCTACTTTTCCTCTTTGACCAGAGGAGAAAGCTCAAGTTCAGAACAATTCCATGTCTCACTCTAACAGGCTTCTTCTATTCCTTAATCAAATTTGAATTAACCTCTGTAAATTCCAGGAATAGAATCCTGGCCACTACCTGCCTATGGAACAAAATAATTGACACTCAGGCCTGTCCATCTTCTGGTTCCTAGGACCTATGAATATGTTGCCTTACATGGCAAGAGGAACTTTGCAACTATAAGACTGTAGATTTGAGATGGAGGACTATATGGAATTATTTCACCCATGAATCCTTAAAGGGGAAGAAACCTTGGAGAGAGTGAGCCGTGACTGTGACAGAAAGGGCTCCCTTTGATGCAATGTGAGAGAAACTTGTACCATAACCTTTGTTGGTGTGCAAGATGGTAGTAATACCAGGACCCAAGGACTGTGGATAGCTTCTATAATCTGAAAAGGGCTAGGGAATCATTTCTCCCTTGGAAACTTCAGAAAGAAACACATTCCTGTTGACACCTTGATTTTAGCCCAGTATGGCCTGTTGTAGACTTCTGAACTGTAAGATAATAAATATGTTGTTTTAAGGCACTAAATTGGTTGTAATGTGACAACAAATGCATTGGACAACTGCCCGAGAACCTAGTCCAGATTGCCATGCCCACGAAAGATATAAAAGAAACCGATTCCTCATCGTGACTAGGCACTTCAGAATCTTTATAAATTATGCATGGGGAAATCTGGAACTCTCACAAAATATGTCTCAGTGAAAACTGAAGTTTTCCATAAAATTGAGAGCTTACCTGTTTAAGACTTAGAGAATTTTCAAAATTTTAAGCTTTTTAAAAGGTGAGCATTTTTAGCCAGGCATAGTAGCACTCATCTGTAATCCCAGCAATTGGGAGGCTGAGGCAGGAGGATCACCACAAGTTCAAGGCCAGCCTGGGCTACGTAGTGAGTGGAAGGCCAGCCTGCACTACAAAGTGAGACCCTGTCTCAAAAAGAAAACAACAACAAAAAGACCATTTTTTTAACCACTGGGAAGATTAAATTCTTTCTACATTGAATAGATATACAAATATAAGTATTCTATCTCCATATATGTCTTTATACATGATATATAGCTCCATATGTCTCTAGGCACGTAGATAGATAGATGATAGATTGATAGATAGATAGATAGATAGATAGATAGATGTAATTACATACACACACACTCTTTTCTGCTTAAACAGACTACATTGAGCTTTATTAAAACTTTCCCAACAGCCCTCTGGCAGGAGGACTGCAAGTTCAACACCAGCCTGGGCAACTTGGCAACTACTGAGAACCTATCTCAAAATAAAAATAAATTAAAAAGGTTGGGGATGTGAAGGCCCTAGGCTCAACACCTAGCACTGGAAAAAAATAAAAACTTTCATGATATGTGGGAGAACTTCTTATTTTAGCTATGAGTTATTAACCAATACTGTATCGCTGTTGTTGGACTTTTCTTTCAAGATCCCAATTTTCAATATTCTGTGCTTTTCTTATTCTTGTCAGACTACCTTTCCAGATTTTCAGTTCGGGTACCATGGCCACTATAGTTGTAGGACTACTATTTTAACAGTTCATGTTCCCCAAATGCCATCTAGCAGGGAATCCTAACCCATTTAACTGCCTTAAATTTATTAAAAAGAAATAAAAATATTATGTAGCTCCCTATTTGTGACTTTTCAACACCAATAAGAGGTTTGGGCACATACTTTTTAGTGAGTAAACTACTGGGCTTCAGGCAGCATGAGATCAGTCGATTGGCATGGCCAGAAGCAGATGACTGCTGTGATATCAAGCAGCTAATCTGTAGCAGGGCTGTGGCAAAACTTGGACTCCCTTGGACCTTGTTCTTGGACCTGGTAGACCTATTCCTGCTTTCAGTTGGAGATACAAACCCTGCCTTTCTTTCTAAAGACCCTTTAAACCAAACAAACCAGCACAATCTCCAGCTCCCTCCTCCAGTTAAAACTTCCTTCCTAGCCCCCGTCTCGGAAGATCTAAATCACCAGAGGCTTCCATGCTCTAACAGCAACCCTGTTCGAAAGGTACCCAAGAAGCTGCATTTCTTAGCAGTGTGGTTGAAGCTGCTGAGGTTGCCACCTGCTTAAATGACTGAGACAGGAGGGTCCTTTCCAGGGGATGTGGCTGGAACCAGTTTTACCCCCCTAGTAAGCATCCCAGCTTATTAACTCAGAACTTCAGACCTATTTGACCAACTGAGATACCTCTTCTATCAGTTTCTAATACAATCACTAATCACTTTCAATACAAAGAGATGTCAGCAAGACTGTGTACAGAGTTAAGTCTCTTCTGAGTTTCCTTAGCTTGGCTTAGACAGAGACGGAAAAGTGTGTGTGTGTGTGTCTGCACACGCATGCCCATGCATGCACACATTTCTGCATCTACCTGTGACTCTGTGTAAGCTGTGTGGGATTGTTTATGTTGGATGGTGCATGATTATAGATAATCACGCATGTGTGCATATGTGCATTATATGTGCGTGGACAAATGCACATGCTTCTGTGTGCGATTATCTCCCTGTGAACTGCTGTGGGGTTGTGTATGTGAGTGCATTTGTGTATTATATGTGCATGTAAGTGTGTGTTCATGCATGAAACTACACGGGAAACAGAAAGAGGGAAGACATAAAAACACACACAGCTAAAAGAGCCAACAGAAAAAGGCAGAGGATAGATGTATGGAGGACAGATGGGAGGACAAACAGCAAGAGAAGGAATGAACGGGAGAAGCAGGCAGAAGAGCAGTGAGTGACAGCGGGCAAAGACAGAACAGAGAGGAGACAGGAGAGGATACCAGGAAAGGCAGCTCCTATGGCAAGGCCTTCTTTATTTCCACGTTATTAAATCCCACGCTAGGGGAGGCAGGTGGGTATGGAAGCTTCTGGAGAATAATGTCTTCCCCTCACCGTTTGTCTGTCCCATTGTCCTAGACAGTTTGTGACAGCCTGCTGTCTGTGTGCCCCAGGCCGTCCCCACGGTGCTGTCCGGACATAGTGAAAGCCGTCCTATCAAGCTGGGGTTATTATTTTTCTTTTCCTAATAACTTAGCAACGTGAAACAAGACCGTCACTCTCATCCCCTGCCCCAGCAAGGTAAACAGTGGCTTGATCGGTGCCTCCCTCCCACAGCACACATGGGCGAGGACAGAGCCTTGCACAAGCCTGCGCGTTATGGGGCTGAAAGGTCTTAGAACAATCAAAATCTACAACCGGTATTTAGTGCTGAGCAATGACCAGAGTGAGACGATGACCCAGGGAAAGATGTGGCTCTAGCAGGAGGAACAGGGGGCCAATTTCCTGGGTGACAGGGAGGATCTGCATTGCTGCTTAGGAACAGAGCTTCCTTTCCCTTTTAGGCTGAAGTGTCCTCCTGTGCAAAGAAGAGATTGGACTGTGTTGGTCGCTTTTGAAGTGTTCTGGGGATCCTTGGGGGCCCACAGTGCTCCCGCCGTGCCTGGGGATAGGGCAAGCTGCGGGAGTGAGGCACTATCTCCCCTCAGCACCCGCCCGGGCTGCCTTGGTTTGAGAACTATCAGCTAAAGTGTGTGTGTGAAGCCACCTCCACTGGATCCTCCACACCTCTCTGCCATACCCAGCACTTTAGGACCCTATAAATAGTGAGGGGTGGGAGTAAGTCTACGGGGGCCCTGGGACAGAGCTGACAATGAAATTCAGAAGAGGCGCCTTTTTCTGTGTGATTAGCACATCTAGGCCCTTTGGCCGGCCCCCAGCACTGAGAGTTCACCCACAGAGTCTGAGTCCTGGTGATGAAAGCCCAAGCAGTAAGCATGGGCTGCGGGAGGGTAAAGCATGCATCCGACCCTGAAGGCCAAAGTCTTGTCACCATCAAATATGGGAAAATCACGAGTTGGAAGAATAGTCTGTCATAAAGACACAGAGAAATTACTTCCTTGAAATGAGTACTACCTTGATGTGTAAAAATCTTGCAAGCAACTAACGGGAAACCCGGATGAGGTGGCTGGCTGGGTTAGGAGGTCAGGTCCAAGCTCTGTAGGATGGCAATAGCAAAGCCTGCCTCCCTTCTGTCTCCGTTTTGTGTGCCAAGATCTTCCCAGCTGGTCCAACCCAGTTCTTCCCCACCTCACTGTGAGCCACCCACTTTGTCAACAAGCAGCTGCCGTCCCTCAGATTCTTGGACATATGTCATTTCTGGACTCTCAGCTGTCATCTGAATGTTGCAGCCGAATGGCCATCGCATGTTCTGGAAGAATCATAAATCAGTCAACTGACAGATAAATCAGTCAACTGACAGATAAGCCAGCCAACCTCAGCTGCTTTCTCTGTTTTTGTCTTGGTTGTAGGAGCTTTGGAGTGGTGTGAGGGGCACCTGCTCTCTACAAAGGGGTTGCGGAAAACCTTCACCACCACACTGAAAAGTGACCACCTGCTTAAAACCCAGGTGGATAAATCTGCCAAGTCAGTAAAATTGCATCCTGCTCCATCCAGAGGGTACAGCAAACACAGATGTACAAGGCAGAGTGCTAATTACATTTCAGAAGATGCTAAATATTTAAATGTCTGCCTGGTGCTGATTCTTATCAGCAGGGATTTTATGATGTGGAGTTTACAGCCAGTTATTTTTCTCTAACTCTTAAAAGGTGCTATGTCCATATTTTATCACGTAGCAGGTAATACTAGGGTGCCTTTCTGTAAATCATGTTACCTCAAACTGTAAGCTCAGTCCTCACACTGGAAAGTTCTTTGCTGGAGTTGTCACAAAGCCAGGGAGAACTTCATCATTCGATGGTAGTTTATTTCTGTTTCCAAGAGCAACCACTTCAGCTCGCTAGCGTGTGGGTGGTTTGCATACATGAGTCATGCAGATGTTGCATTCTTCCAAAAGAAGCAGCCAGATCCTCTTTCCAGACAGGGCACTTGTCCCGAGATCTGTGACCTGGAAAGTCAGCCTCAGCCCTGCAAGCAGCGGCCAGCTGTTTAGACGGCTCACAGGGCAGGCCCTTGCTTCAGAGGACAATGTGACTGCCATACGGAGAAGCTCCCCTGGCCCACGGCCTCAGTCACAGCTGGGATTTACCCTGGAGAGCTGTTCTTTCTCAGCCCCTCTTCCCTCACTCCCATGCAGGCTTTTCCCCAGGGTCTTTTACCTGGTGTCATGGATGGTTCCCAAGCCAGCCCTGTTTGTTTGTGTTTCCTCCCTTACTTTGCTTGGGCTGTGGAGATGGTCACGGAGGTGTCGTGCGGGACATAGGAAACAGCAGGTCACATTTCCGGAAGGTGCTCTGCCCATTGACCTTGAATCAGTGGATGAATGCAGAATGCATCCATAAGCTAACATGTTTCAGATGTGTAGGCCGCAGACAGTGGGCAGAGACAAACCCAGTCACTTTATGCAGAGGTGTAGAAAGCTGTGTGGACAGGCTCTCCCTTCCCAGCCCACGGCTTCCATCTGCAACTCGATTTTAGAGATCCAGGCGTTTATGCTGAATCACAGTGGGACAACTTATTATGTTATCAGCTATTAGCAGTTTGGTGCGAGATAGTTTGTTCCAGAGTCCAGCATGATAGTTAATCCAGGCAACACTGCACGAGGCCAGCGAGGGAAGGACTGGAATAGAAATTTGGGTGGAGGCACCTATACTATGGGTTGGGGTCATGTGAGGGTTCACAACCAGGGTCTGGAATCTTCCCAGAGTCAGCAGGGATGTTGGTGGTGATGATGATATTCCATTTCAAACTTCTCCCTAGTCCTCATCACATACGCTGATGGACTTATCAGAGGAGCTAAATGTGCTTGTCTTCAACACGAAGACAAAAATCATTGTATGATTTGACTGGTACAAGGAGCCCGGTGTAGCCCCGCTCACAGAAACAGAAAGTGCAGTGGTGGTTGCCAGGGGCTGGGGAGAGGGAAATGGAGCATGAAAGCGCTCTGCGGATTTGTTACCCGACAGTGTGGGGACGCCTAACGCTGATGAGCCGAACACTGAAAAATGGTGGCTGGTGGATTTTGTGTTCTGTATATTTTACCATAATTAAAAAATATTCAAATGCATGCTCTTCAAAGACATTTTGAGTTTTTTATATAGCAGATTCCCGGGAACTGTTTGTTTGAGTTATTTGTAGAGCTAATTCCTTTGGCAATCTCCCAAACTTAAGAGGAAAGCTTTTTGAAATGTGTGAAGCAACCTGCTTTCAGATGCACCTATATTCCAGTTTTCCCATATGGAAAATTTTCTCAACAGGCAACTGTCCCCAAACCTGCATCCTTCCCGACTGTGAACTGCCTTGTTGTGGCTCCGCCCCTCTGTCCGTCTCATCATTTCTCCCCTTTCAGGTGCCACTCTCTCCTAGGATGTTCAGGCTTGCCCTGACCGAAGCACATCCTCTTATGTTGCCTTTTAAAAATTGTTACTTGTTGTGGCTATCATTTGTTATATACTTGATCAACTTAAGGCCCAAGGGTTGATGGGAGCATATTTACCAAAGTTTCCTTGGCCAATCAAGAGGGTGTGGGTGGAGCAGAAAGAGGCCACCAGAGAATGAGTAGTGAACACACTATCTAAGAGACAGTGGACACGCTTTCTATACAGTATTTTTCTCCCTTTAAATCAGGCCTTCCATCCTTTACTTTTCAGATTTCATTTGTTTGGGTCCCTGTTCATATTTTCTTTTGTTTTTTGGTCTTTTTTTTGAGACAAAGTCTTCTTATGCAGTTCAGGCTGGGCTTGAGCTCACTTTGTAGCCTAGGCTGGCCTCAAACTCACAACGACTTTCCTGCCTCAGCCTGCTGAGTCCTGGGATTACAGGCCTGCACCACTACACCCAGCTCCTGTTCATATTTTCATAATGCAGTGTAATGCAACTTACTTTACCAAGCTCTCATATCTTTTTGAAATTCACTGTGTGAGGTGCTATTAGTTAGGGAATGTTCCAGTTGCTAATAGTTAGGGAGAAGGGTACAAATAGGCAGAGGCATTTTTCCCAAGTCAAGCATAGCCTGGTCTTTCATTCACAGTGGGCTCAAGAAGCTTAGAGACCTCTCTGGATTATACTGGTTTGTTAGAATGGGACATTTTAGTCTTAGTTTTGATGACCATTGTTTCTTGAGGATGGAGGAAGGAGATAGGGGAGGGTCTCTAATGCTGTTTGGGGCAAGACAGTTCCTCAGTGGGGAGGGAGGTTGTTCCACGCCTTTGGGACATTTAGCAACCCTGCTCCCAGGCACTAAATGCTAGAGAATCCTCACCTTATTGTCCCAGCAATCCTTCCAAAGTTCCCCGCACCTTCCCCTGTGCTTCTATATTGAAACTTCAAGGGTGGGGCATTTAGGAGATGACTAGGCTCTGAAGGCTCCACCCTCATGAGTGGGATGAATGTCTTATCCAGTCCCTTATGCTATGAGAGGACACAGCACTACATCCATCTGGTTTTTTTTTGGTTTTTTTTTTTTGGTTTTTTTTTTTTTTTCTCCGGTACCGGGAACCGAACTCATGACCTTGAGCTTGCCAGGCAGGCGCTTTTGCTGCTGAGCTAAATCCCCAGCCCCACTACATCCATCTGGAAAGTGCAACAACGCTGCCGTTTTAGAAGCAGAGAGTGACCTGCACCAGACACCAAACATAACCTGCTGGTGCCTTGACCAAGGATTTCTCAGCCTATAGAACTGTGAGCAATGAGTTTTTCTTTATAAATTACCCAGTCTGAAGTATTTTATCACAGCAGGAGGAACAGTCCAAGACAGGGGCCATCCTGGGTCTTATCCAAATGATTCTTGAGGGGCCAGTAGGCTCCAGAAGAGGGAGACAGGGGGGAAAACTTGAGAATGTCCTGGGAAGAGGAAGAGCCGTTGGAGAGAGAGATGTATCTACCCTGCCAAGAGAACTGTAGGGGAGAGGATGGGTTAGGAATTTCTGCAAGGTCCTGTGAGAGCGTCAGTTTTAACCATCTGCCAGACCAGTACCAAGGCCTAACTTCAGGTCCCTATTCATAGTAGGAACTGTCTTCATTGCTTCTCTTCCCTCCCCGATCTCCTGTAAACCTGCATCTGGCAGGTGACCGAGGAGTGAGTAAAGGTCAGAAGAGTACTTGCCTAGGATGCATGAGGCTGAATTTGATTGCCAGCACCTCTCAAAAAAAGATCAAAGGAACATCAAACTTCCCACTCAAAAACCATTGCATCCTAGGGAAGGAGTGAGGATATTCCAGTTAGCAAATGTTTGGGCCCTCAAGGGACTGGAGGGTACAGAAAAGCCTGAGCAATTTTTCTACAGGTGAATGTTATGTTCACTTGATAAAACTGGAGGACACAAAAAGGAGAAAAATTAAAGTGGTGTTTTGATCGCAATGTAAATGTCATGCTGGCTGACATAGGTTTTCATATAGATTAATTTCAGAGTAATTATCTTCACTTCATTCCACTGTGCTGTAAACTACTTCAGGGAAATGTGATGGGCTTGCTGAGCAGGCAATGGCAGGTGGTATACACTTACCCCCTGTTATGGCTTGTGTCTAGATGTCTACCCAAAGCTCATTCAGTCATATGTTGGCCTTTTTTAGAGGTGGTTGGATCTTGAGTGTGTGACACCGGAATTGATTTGTGGTGCAATGCTGGGATCAAAGGCACTAGGATTAAGGGTGTGAGTGCCACCTATCCTAGGTAGCCTGGATAAGATAAAAGGGATTGAAAGAGCTGTGGTCATCCCTTGCTTGCTTTGCTTCCTCCTGCCCACCATGAACTATTTCTCCTCTGCAATGCCTGTCTGCCAACCCACTCTGCCTTGAAACCAGCTGATTATGGACTGAACCTCTACAAACTGTGAGCCAAATAAACCTTTCCTCCTTTAACTGTGTGCATTGTGCATTTTGTCTCAGCAATGAGAAAATAAATAAGACAGCTCGCTTCCACTCATAATCCAGGACATTAGGCCTTGTTGGTCTTCACTTAGCCGAATAGGATAAGCTTCTGTAATTAACATACTTCCTTCAACTTGGAATGTCTGCCCAGCTAAAAAACATAATATATAATTTATGGTGACTATTTTTCATTGAATGTGATAGAAAAAAACCAAATTAGCCATAAATTCAGAAAAATGGCACATGGTGGGACTTAGTGGAAAGGCAACATCAGCAGTGAAAAGCCAGGTCCCAAGAGAACACATGGGAGGGCAACTGTACTTCCTGGGAAGCTCCAGCAAATGCCAGGAGTATAAGGAGCTGGTATGAGCTTTGTGAGCTTGGTGTACCAGTACTGATGCTGTTAGCTTTTGTAAGGGAAGAACAAACAACCCAATAGAAGTTCTGGGATTCTCAGGACTGAAAAGAGACACATCACTCTCAGGCACTCAGCAGAGAGTTGGTAGAAACCACCAGTGTTGTTTGGGGTCCATGCACATGTCCTACTGGGTGCTCAGGGGAGGACACGCTGGGAAATTTGCCCCTTTTCCTTTAAGGCTGGGCCAGTGTACCTACAGCTGCTTCTTCAGCTCCGCTGTCATAAACAAATACCATGGACTGGGTGGCTTACACATCATTATGTCTTGTAGTTCTGGAGCCTCGAATCCAAGACCAAGGTGCAGGTAGGTTTGGTTCCTGGAGAAGACTCTCTTCCTGGTTTGCAGAGAGTTACCTGCTTAGTGTGTCATCACACAGTACAAAGAGAAAGCTTTGACTTCTCCTCTAACTTCTCTTCCATCATGGGGACCCATCCTCACAACCTCTTCTGTACCTAACCATTTCCAAAGACCCCACCTCCTCAGACCATCACATTGGAGGTTAGGACTCCAACATGTGAATTCAGTCATGTCGCAGAACCACAGCAACTGCTCTGCGTGAGAATTATGGACCCTCTGCCAGGATCTCTCTGAGTTTCACCTTCACCAACACTCAATTGATAATACAGATAGTCAAGACCCAGCTAGTTTCCTTCTCCAGCCTCTTAGGAGAAAAAGTGGGGTAAGAAGAAAGCCTTACCCAGGGCATGATCAGCAAGGATCTCAAACACTTGCTGGGGTGAGTGTATTTGGATTTAACGTGTCTTGCTATGACAAAAAGATTAACAGTTGGTGAGAGAGTTGAGGTATCAGGAAAACACGAGAAGGGACAAAATGTGGACCAAGTCTTAAAATAGAAGGCAAATTAAATCTATTCTGCTTAAGTAGGGAACAGTGCTATGTTACTGGGAGGCCGACAGCACGCTGTCCCATCTCTTTTTTAAATTAAGAGTCAAGTAGTGTTCCTCTCAATTCAGGGGCCTGCATTTCGATGAGCTTGTTTTGTTGTGTTTATTGTTTGGTTCCCTGACCTAAAATTTCCATTTCAATAAGCACAGTGAGCTCTACCACAGCCAGTTGACAGTTTTCTTGTCACTGCCTCCATCCTGGGTTCTTTTCCTGGGAAACTTGGCAACTCATAGAGGCAGCGGAGGAAGTCAAAGGTTAAGAAAGAATCAGGCATCCTGTACAATACAGGATGTCCATTTTTTTTTTTTTGAAAAAGAAAATTCTACATGGAATGATTACTTCAGCTCCAGCATTAAAATAGCTCAGGATTTAATGAATTTTTCGGAATGAATAAGACTAGGCATCCTCTACCACAGCTAAAAACTCCATAAAAAACCAGAATTATCTGGAATAATGGACCTGACTTTTTGCTCTGGCCGTGTAGGCACAGCAGTGTTTATTCAGTTCTGTGATATTTTTATTTGGGGAACAAAGGCTATCTTTTCTTTCAACTCCAAGAATTGTTTGCCAAGATTCTCTTTATTTAAATGCACCGCATTAATAAGCAACACCTCTACACTCTCACCTACAGCAGTCATTTTTAGCCTCTGGAGTTAAAAAACAAAACACAATAAATACCAGGGAAGTTAAGAGAGCAGCCACACAAGTGTTATATTCACACTGTCTGGTGACTCCCCATTACCTACAGAATAAGTCCAATTTCTTAAGCAAAGATGGAATGATTGCTGCCTGCTGAATTCTTCCTTGCTCCCCGCCCCCAAACTTCTGTAGCGAAGTGTCCAGCCACGTGCCTATAGCTATTATCTGGACACAGGTCTGGAGCCTTTCACTGAAGTGCCAGAGAATTAACACAATTACAATCTCCAGCCATCCTCATCCCCAGCAGTTGTTGGTGGCAGTTGCTGAATAAAGACTTGCCCACCTTTCTTGCCTCACAGCCTCTCAAGCAGAGTCAAGTGGTGTTGGGGGGGTTGTGTCCCCCCAGAATTCGCATACTGAATAAAGCCCTAGCCCTCAGTACCTCAGTATACTACTGTATTTGAGATAATGCTTTTAAAAAAGTAATGAAGTTAAAATAGGATCTTTAGAGCTGGTTCTTATCCGATTTGACTGGTATCCTTATAAGAACAAGTTAGAATCAGATACAAACACAGGAAAAGGCCTCCTAAACACATAGCAGGCTTGACAACTGCAAGCCAAGAAGGAAAACCTCAGGGGAAACCAAACCTACCGAGCCTTGACCTTGGGCTTCTGGCCTCTAGATCTGTAAGAAATTAAATTTCTGTGGGTTGAGCCCTCTGAGTGGTCTCTTATTACAGCAGCCTGAGGTGGCTAATCCAGGTGTCTGCCAAAATTTCCTCTCCAGCTGATCATGTGTGATCATGTATCTCTCGATTCAGTGCAATTATTTTCTGTGACTACTCATTTGAAAGCGAAACCTGAAATGTTGAAGTTATTTTAAGTGGCTCTTCATGCCTTATTTTCTTTTCTCCCCACATCTTCATTTGACCATTGACCAAATCTTTTCTGAGCACTACTGTGTGTTAGGCTTTGTTCTAAAGAAAACCAAGATGGCCAGGTTCTCTAGCTCGGCTGCAAATCTGCCACAGTGCCAAGCAAATCTTCCACACTGTGGGGCTTAGACAAGCCTGGCGAGTTTTCTTGTTTAAAGTCATGTTTCTGATCATTTAAGTAATTGGGATTATTACAGATTTTGAAAAGATATAGAAAATATGGCTACAAAATTAAAATCACCCACAAATATTATAATTGGGAAGAATTGCTATTAAGGTTTTGAAGAATTTCCTTCCAACCTGATTCTATAAATAAATACAAAGAGAATTTTCTCATGTTGGGAAGCAGAGTTTTAAAACTGTTGTTAATGCTGTACTGACACTCAATGGTGTGGATTTACTTTAATCATCAATCTATTATTATTAGTATTTCCAACTGTTATTGGTACTATTTTGCTATGTGAAGTAGCCCAATGAATTAATGCTCCCTCTCAATCTTTACTTGATTTTCTTTTTTTTTTTTTTTTTTGACAATTTCCTTATGCTAGATTTCCAAAAGAAACTATAAGGTCACGCAAGATGACCTCTGCAATTCTGGGAGACACTACCAAATTATTACCTTGGGATAGCCGAACAAACCAGAAATGGCTTTTAGTATAAAACAATTGAGTATAAGCTAGAGGAACTTATATTGCTTAGATTTGATAGCCCCAAACTTAAAAGAAGAAAAAGTTCTGTAAAATAGTCAGATAACTCCTGTACAGTTTCGGAAAGTTCAACTCTTTGTTGCGGTGTCTTAGTTGTCACACAAATCATTAAGCTTCTTAGTCAAGATGTAATACTGAAAAATTGAAAATTTTAAGTCTAGATTTTAAAATCTAATATAAAAGATAGAAGCCAACTACCCACCTTATAGATGATAAAATTGTAGCCCAGAGAAGTGGATTTCTCAAGCTCATGTAGTTACTGGTGTTGGCGTTCACGTCTCTCAAGTCCTACTCATAGAAATCACTTGAGTTTTAAGTTAGGGGAACACATAGCAGTAATGATATGACAGTCCTAAACATTCACTACCATGGATGTTCCCAACTGAACTGCTAGTAAATAGCTTTTCTAGCACCTTCTCTTAACTGGTTAATTAAGAGATGGTGGCTTACGATAGGTGCTCACTACAGAGACTACCATAGCTAGCTTTGGAAAAAAAATATTTTAATTCCTTTTGGAGCATTTAACTGATTGATAGCTAATTTCACCTCCCTTCACAAGAATTTCAGAATGAACAATTAGCAAAAAGTAGAACAGTGCTCTTGCTTATCTCACAACCTAAGAAAAAATGGTTTGAATATACAAGAAAAGCAGACAAGACAAAATGTCTTCTGGCTTGAAGTTCAAGATTTATACCACGCTACACTCCCATAGATAGTGGAGAAGGATTCCCTTTCCCCACAGCCCCGCCAGCATTTGTTTTTTGCTGATATTTTGATAATAGCCGTTCTTTCTGAAGTGAGATGGAATCTCAGTGTTGTTTTAATTTGCATCTCTCAAATGATCAGTGATGTTGAATATATTTTCATGTATTTATTTGCCATTTGTACTTCCTCTGAGAAGTGTGTGTTCATTTCAGATGCCAGTTTTTGGATTGGGTGTTTGAATTTACAGGATCTGATTTTTTTTTTTTTCAGTTCTTTATATGTTCTAGAAATTAGTCCTTTGAGGAGCAAATGGCTAAACTTTTTTCTCCCTCTGCGAGTTGTCTTTTCACTCTGTTGGTGATTTCTTGTGCTGTGTGAAAGTTTTTTAATATGATGAGATCCCAGTTGTTAATTCTTTGTAGTATTTCCCATGTAATCTGGATTTTGTTCATGAAGTTTCTACCTATACCTGTTTCTTCAAGAGTTCTGCCTATTTTCTCTTTCAGCAGATTTAGTATTTCTGTTTCAATATCTAGATCTTTAATCTATTTTGATTATAGTTTAGTGCATAGTAATAAACACTGTGGAAATCAGTGTGGAGATTCTTGAAAAAAACTAGGACTAGAGGTACCATTTGACCCAGCTATTCACCTTCTTGGTATATTCCCAAAAGAATTAAAAGCTTTGAGGCTGAGGGTCTAGCTCAGTGGTGCAGCACCTGCCTGGCAAGCATGAGGTCCTGAGTTTGATTCCTGGTACCCTCCTAAAAAAAGAATCAAAAACATTATACCGCAGGGTGGTATGCACATCATATGTGCACCCATGTTTATAGTGGTATAGTTTGTAATAGTTAAGTTTTGGAAACAACCCAAATACTCATCAACAAATGAATGGATAAAAAGATGTGGGTTTTTTTCTACAATGGAGTACTACTCTGCCACAAAGAAGGATAAACTTGAGACATTTATTGCTAAGTGGGTGGACTTTGAGACTATATACACTTAAGTGAAATAAATCAGAAACAAATATGTCAATATGGCATTGCCTCACTGGTATGAGAAACTGAAAGTGTAAGTAAGAACCACATGGTACAAGAGATATGGTGAAATGGGAAGAAATTTCTCAAAAAGAAATGGGAACTAGGGAGGTGGGAGGGGTAAAGGAAGAGAAAAGAAAATGTGAGAAAAGAATTATAAAATGGAAACAAAACTTTATAAATGAGAGGAAGAAGAGTTGAAGGGAGGAGAAGGGTAAGGAAGGGAAAACAAGACAAATCAAGGTGTACCAGGTACAGGTACAAATTCCCGACAATGAATGTAATCATCATATATACCTAAATTGTACCAATAAGCTTAATTAAATTTTTAAAAATTTAAAAACAATTTTAAGTGAATTTAAAGACATAGAATTCTAAGAAAACCAAGTTCTCCACCAGCACTATCCAACAGAATATAATGCAAGCTAAATATGCAATTTTAAAACTTCCAGGATTCACATGAAAAAATTAAAAGCTAATTTTAGTAATATATTCTATTTTACCCAGTATATCCCAGACATGATTATTTCAACATGGAATCAATAGAAATTGATTGTTGAGGCTTTTTTTGTGTTTCTTTTTGACATATGAAGTCTTTTTTTTTTTTTTTTTTTTTTTCCTTCCAGTACTGGGAATTGAACTCACGACCTCACGCTTGCTAGGCAGGCTCGGTGCCGCTGAGCTAAATCCCCAGCCCTGACATATGAAGTCTTTGAAAGTGTATTTTACACTTGTACACCATGTCAGTTTGCCCTGGCCACATTTTGAGTTCCCGGTAGCCACAGGTGACAGGTGCCTCTGTGCCAGACAGCAGAGCTCCCTAAAGCAGAATCAATCTCAGGTGCAGATGAGGTACGGTAGGAGAAATAAAGATAGGCAGAAAGGGGAGAAGTAAAGTTTTAAGAAAACTGCAGCTTCAACACACAAAATCACACAAAATCACAATGCTCTTTTCACCGCAGGCCTGTTTTCCTTCCAGCCTCCCACTCCTCAGTCCTTAAGAGTCTAAGGATGCTGTAAGTCCAGAAACTTGGCCTGTGTTTTGCTTCTAAATCCATAAATTCCAAAGATTCCCACTTTCAAAGAAACAGTGAACTGGACTGGATATGAACTGGACACCATATCTTCAAAACTTCAAACAAATCGTTTGCATATTAACTTAGTTGATAAAACGAGATTTTGCAATAATAGCCCACTCATAAGCAGCCTGATCCTAAGGAAACAGATGCTAGATAAGTGATAAGGAACTAAAAAAATAAAGATGCCCAGTTCCTCCGTCTTCAAGGATACCGTAAGAACACATAAATGTCTCCAACTCTGGCCCACAGTGTGTCTCACCCTTGGGCACCCAGCTTCCTCGCTTTGAGTCTGCCTAATAAATCTGCCTGTTTCTCTCACTGATGAACCTTACAACTTTTTTTCCATGACTGGTCAAGTGTCCACCAGGAGCAAGTTGAGGTCCCCATGCTGTCTTTTAGGGGGACCTCCTCAGACCAAATCCGGTAGCAGATCTCTGTCACTAAAGTGGGAATGGGAAAGATGATGTGGTCATTTTTTAAAAAAAATCTCCTTTAAATGTCCAACAGGCAATGTGTCTAAGCTGTTTTTAAGAAGTGGATATGAAAGGCATGGAGAACAGACAGAGTGGAAGACAGAGTGAGAGAGGGAGAGAGAGAGAGAAAGGGAAAGGGGAGAAGGAACCCTAAATCAGTCACTGCTGGGCAGTTCTGTACCCTCGGTTCGCAGCTTGATTCATACCCCAGTACCACAGTTCATTGACGGCTGACCCCACGGCAGCCACCTGAAGGCCACCCAGCCCTCCACGGCCGTTAACCTCCGCTGAGAAGCCTTGCCAAGGAAAGGAGCTGCAGGCGAAGGTCTGAAGCAGAATGCCACAACTGGCAGAGGATTTTCCTTATCAGGGACTCGCAGTCAGAGAAAGAAAGTCTCCTTATTCAGGGAGGGTATTTTGTTTGGTTTTTCTTTTCTCTTTCAGCTGAAGGGAGTTCCTGAGAAAGATTCATGCCATTGGAAGCGGAAATTCTTGCCGGTAAGAAAAAACTTTCTCCATCCCGACGCATGTCCTGCCAGGGGACTATCCCAGCTTCAAAGGATTCAGAGGCTGTCCCAGCCCCTCCTGCTCAAGTGCCAGTTCTGAGAGAGGCCTGCAATCTCCATTTCCTCTCCTGCAGACAGGGGCTGCCTTTAGGGTGCCGATCACAGCCTCCTTGATTTAGATCAGGGGCAACTAGCAAGGCCGGCAACCTTGACACCCTTGGCATCTGGCAGCCAGGACCGAGAAAGGCAGCCCGTGTTCAACAGGAGGATCTAGAAGGCAGAGGCCTCGCTTCAAGCCACACAGCTGGATGAAAGACAGCTGGGAATGGGTTGTGTCTCTCACTGGCGGCCAGCCTCTCTTCCCGCTAGTTCCTGCAGTGCCTGTGTGATGCGCTGCTGAAATGTCACTGTGTATTTGTGGGTGTTGAGCGAGAGCAGGGCTGGGGGGGTGCTGTGCAATGGGAGCCACACCCAAGGACATCGCCAAAGCCATGAAAGCAGCACAAGATCCCAGATTTGCCGCTCAATAGATCTTCATTGTCCCTACTGTGTGCCAGGCATGGAGGGACGCAGCGAGGGATGAAAAAGGCCGACCCCTACCCCCAATGGAACAGATAACACATACACAGTAAGTTAGAAGGGGACAGGAGAGAAGGGTGACAGGAAGTGTATGGGGAGTGGGAAAGGCTGCCTTTCAAAAATAGGGCAGAGAGGGAAGACCTCACTGACAAGGTGACATTTGAGCAGAATTTTCTGGGACAAGGAATGCTTGGGCAAATCCCTTAGCTGTCTAACTCTTATAAAATGATGACACCATTAATAAAAATCGGTTGGTCCATTCGGAGGGCTTCCTCGGCCCTGAGTTCCTTATGCGCAGTAAATTCCTGTTGTCGCTGCAGCCCTGTGACACAGGGGCTACTCTCAGTGAGGAGAAAACAGAGGCAGGGCAGAGTGGGGTATGCCTGTGGCCACCCAGTCAAGACCCAAGTGGGCATGGTGTCTCCACCCCTGGCTCTGCCACTCCTAGAAGGGGCGGTCTCCAACAGAAGGTCTCTTAGGCCTTTCGCAGTTCCAGGGAGGAAATGTCTATTGGAAAACTGATGGGACTTGCTTCCCAGTTGCTCATAACCTGTGACTTGTGATCGGCCTTGGTGACTCATTTTTCTGTCTCCAACACCAAGTGATGCACTGCTACCCAAGCACGTGCTACTGAGGAAACATCACCCTGGCCATGGAAGGGGTGCAGAGAATGCGGGAGCTTTTGTGAATCCAGGCCTAAGTCAGAGCTTTGGAAGAAACACTAACAGATCAGCAGGATGAGCTATAGCCCTGAAAGCTGTGCAACCACCTGCTAAGGAGGTCAGAGCGCCTGCGTGGTGGAGGCCTCCCAGAAGACCTGCTCAAGGGCTGGAGGGGGTTCTGCCTGCTGAAACGGAGGAGAGAGAAGTGAACAGAGGGAGTGTGCTGCACGACTAGGACAGGATGCACTTGTGCAAGGGTTGCGGCATGTGAGAAGCATGTTTATCCAAATTAACCTCCTCTGAGGTCTGTTTCCCAAAGATGTTAAAATTAGTAAGAAACTAGCCAGCTATGATGGTACTCACTTATAATCCTAGCACTCTGGGAGGCTGAGGCAGGAGGGTTATAAATTCAAGCCTTGCCTGGGCAACTTAATGACTTAGTGAGACCTGGTCTCAAAATAAAAAATAAAAAAGGGCCTGGGCTGTATTTTAGTGCTAAGGCCCAATGTTCAAGTGCCAGTACTGGAAAAACAAACAAACAAACAAACAAGAAATTGCTACAGTCCTTATTATCTATTTGGATAGAGATTAATATGTTTAGAAATAAAAAATGTCAACAAATCCAAAAATAATTTCCAGTTGGCTTGGGGTTGCAGCTGCATTGACTTCCTGTTCAAAGTGCTTCCCCTGGACGCATCTCATCTTGGGCCAGTTGGGACACCAAGGAGGGCAAAAGAAAAATCCACCTATGTAGCAGGGAAGGAAAATCTGGGCAGATGGAGACCCGGCAGGCTGTGTTTCTTCTGCCTGTTAATGACACTGGTGAGGTCTCAGGCATACCTTCTCTATCTTAGTGTTCCCATTCTGTGAATGGAAGATGGATCCCTGTCACATTGTTTTGGGAAGAAGTGAGGTGCTCTGCCAGGCCTCTTGGGAGCCCTCCTACTGCTCTGGGTGCTGGTCTCCAAGTTCTGGGCACTTTGGTTCCAAAGGCAACCACCTTTCTCTAAATGACACCTCTGCGGTACTGGAGCTACTTCCCCCACAAGCAAATGTCTGGAAAGTCCTAGGAGTTCCTGACTCCTTCCTAGCTCCAGTGGCCTGTAGCTAACAATAGCCTCCTGGCCTCCAGGGGGAGATACCCTGAGGTGCCATTTGTATTTTAGGGTCCCCTTGGGAGAAATCACATCTTTGCTTCGGCTCTTATCATCTCCTTGTCCTGCCTTCCCCCTTCTCTGCTGGTTCCCCGTGAGGGGATTTCCACTGTAAATCACTTGCCTGAGGCTCCAACCACAGCCTGACTTTGTGCAAGTTGCCCGATCACCAAAGCAGCAGAGCGTTTTAATCTTCCTGGGCCTCTGGGGGCCTCGGTGGTGTGGTCTGCTTGGTCCGCATAGGCTACACTGTTTTTCACCCAGGGGTCGTCAGCTTATTCCCACTGCACTCCCTGCATGACCTTTCTCAGGCCTTCAGGAGAGAGACAAAGTCCCTGGCGTAGGACAAGGCCCACGCGAGGTTCATCTGAGAGCTGTATAAGGAAGGCACATGCTTTTGGAAATCGTCAAGGGAACAAATCATGAACCCAGATTTTTGATCAACAAAACTGAAATAGAAACGGAGGCCCTACCTAAATACTACCGGATTTAGTGCTTTTAACAAGAAACATACACACGCTTAAAAAATAGATCCTCAAAAGTCAGTCTTGCTTTGATCTCTACCATGGCTGATGAGTTTCCACATTTCAGTGACCTCCACATGAGCCTGGGGACAGGATGGTCCTGTCAGCATGTTCAGATTCTCAAAGTGTTTATTTTCCTCATTTAGTATTACATTTCAACTTCCTTTCAAGACCAGGTCATTTAAAATACATTAGTGAAACACTTACCGTATGCTTTTCCTTATGATTTACCTTATGCCTGTCTACGGGATGAGTTGTTCACCCTGTCCTATATGTGTCACATGCCAACAACCTGGGCAACGATGCTTGTGTTTACATGTTTTTGTGTGCAGAAAATTTCCATAAATCATGTATGTTCAGCCTGGCCTCCTTGATTTCAGTAAGACGAGGTGGGCTTACTTGGGAAGTGGGCCCATCCAAGGGCTACAGGAGGAACTGGAGGTGAGTGTGCAGACCCAGCTGAGCTGAGAAGGAAGCTAGACTGGTGGTGACCAGTCCTAGTGGGCTATCAGCTTTGGGATCTGCATGCACTCAGACATCTAGAATCGGAGTCACCAGTGCTTCACCCCAGCCCAATCCAGACAAGCCTTCAGCCCTGGAAAGGTCTAGCCCCAAACTGTCATAGGACCCAAAAGGTGGGCAGGGCAGGGACAGGGCATCCAAGACTAAGCACTAGGAAGTCTGTCCTAGTTCAGGTTGTGTGAGAGCGTCAGTGAATACATTTGCAGAGAAGAGAAAAGCACAGATCCTAGAAGTGATAGTAAGTGACTACTCAGGTGCAGGATAAAGCACAGCTGCCGACCTGTGGGGTGAGTGATCAGTCAGCCCCACTTGAAATGGGGAGCCCAAAGCTAGACCCCCTTAAGTCCCTCCTAGCCAGGGGAGGAATGAGCTTTCCGCAAGACCCAGGTCCCTAAGGAATGACCAAACTCAAACTCAAACCCAGGTTCCCTGACTTCCGGTTCGAGGCCGCATTCACTGAAACCGCCAGGATCAAATGTGAGAAAGCCCTAGTCCTAATTCTGCTACCCACGGTCAGCTTGGCTCAAGGGACCAGAAAGTGTTGGTCATGTGGATCTTTTCTGGGGAGAAGTGGGCTGGATGTTTATGGAACATTTACGGAATGTGAATCTGGTAAAGGAGTAGAAAAACACTCAGTGTGAACAAAGTAAATCAACAGAGATCCCTGATCACTTATAGAAAAGTAAGAAAATCGCCTTTTCCCCAGGTGAACACATCAGCTCACACAAGTGCAGATTTCAAAATCTCTAGGTTCTGCTGGAATTTTGTTGCAGCAAGTATTGACTGAAGTCGGAGGGCTGCTGGCGGGGTCTTGTCGATGCTGTGGTTATCTAGAAGCTCTGACAGGTTGTGCTGGAGAGATCACAGTCCTGGGGAGTGAGGAGAACTGGCCCCACCTCTGCTACCAAACAGCAGTGTGTCCTTTGCTGACCCTCTCGGACTCACTGCTTCCCCAGTTCCCACATCTGTAGGATGAGGAGATTGAGCTAAACCTTTCCCAGCTCTACAAACACATAATTTAGGACATAAAGGGGGACGCCATGGCTAAAATCACCTGATGTTAATTTGGATGTACAAACACTCTGATGTTTTCAGGGTCAGGAGGTGGCTTGAAGTGCACTTGGGAGGTGCAAACTGGCCTCTTCCAAAACCCAAGTCTACATGAGGGTAGTAGCCTTGGAGAGTGACTTGGGGTCTCCAGGCTGAGCAGATGGTACAGAATTTGGTGCTATGGATAATAAAGGTTGGTCAATATCTGGCTGGATTTTGCAGTTAAAAAAGTGTATCAAATATTTTCTTTCTCTTTTTAGCTGGATGGGGCTTAGTTCAAACAAAGATGGAAACTCCAAGTGAAGACCCAAGGATTTTATTTGACAGTCTCTGAAAATCATTAAAACTCCATTTAGGGGATGCTCTAGACCTCACACCATCCTGACATAGACTTGAGTCCAAGATGTCAGAAGAGACTTGGAGACCCTGATTGGTAGACAGTGGGGAGCAGCGGGAAGACAATACCTACACGGAACACTGGTCACTGATAGTGTTTGACTCCATCTTAAACATCTGCAGCTCGCCTCTTTTAAAAATAAGGGCTAAAGTATAAAAGGTTTTCTCACAGATAAGAGAGATCAAGCAATCTTCCTTAGGCATGAGCTATAGACCAATGTGCCATGTGACTGCAGTGGAAACACTCTTCACAAAATTTTTATTTTACAACATAAAAGGGGAAAGGAACTCTTTTTTCCGCTAAAGAATTCTGCATTTATGAACAACTGGGATGAGAGAAAAGAGAAAAGAAGGAAGGGGGGAAAAGATATGTATATTTACACAAGACAGCTAAGATAATTGTGCTGCTAATTTCTATTAGTTCATTGAAACGAACAGTTAGTGCTTATACTGTTTGATTAGTTTTGCATTCCTGATAATCTGAGCAACTACTTTCAAGATAACAATATGCAATATCATAGCCATTGTTAATTTCCTATCATCATGTTTTGAGATTGTGTTTCATTTTTATTGCTTTTTCCTCTATTTAAAATAAAAAATAAACAACCACAACAACAGCAAAAGAATTCTTCATTTATGTAAGGTGGAGGTCCCAATGGGCTGCTCCCTATCAGAAAGGAAGCCATCTGTGTGGGGGTAAAACAGAGATGTTGTTTGAATCATGATATTTGAATCATGAGGGTGATTAGGTACCAGTGGACCCTGGCCAGCCTTGGCTGGTGATAAGGGGTACCTGCTTTCTCCAATCCTTCCTATGTGAGGCCATCCCTTTCCTGTGTCTACAATGTACATGCACATTTATGACACAAGAGAAGACTTTTTCCAGCTGTAAAGCTGTGATGTAGTGTATCAAATACCCCTGGGCTAAAAGTGGTCTGAGACACTTGAGCTCTGCATTAAATATGCCTCATACTCACCCACAGTGATGGTGGTACAGAAGGACCTAGGTGTCTCAAAACCACAGCTAATCCAAGAATGAGTCATATCAGGCACACAGGTTATTGTCTTGTGTTAGTTTCTGGAGGCACATGTTCTAGAATCACATTTCTCCAATGGGAAGATTAATCCATCCATTCTCTTTCCTTTTTTTTAACTTTAAAGAGAAAGCAACAATAACAAAGTAACAACAATGAAGACAAAAGCAAAACAATACAAAAACAATAACAACAATACAGGATTTCAAAACAAGATGATAGGAATTAAAGATAATAACAAGATATAAAAATTAGAAATGATACAGAGCTTCATTAAACAAGATGGTAGGCATTCAGCAATCGTTGTTATATTGCGTATTGTTGTCTTCAAATTATCTTTCTTTTTTAAAAAATTGCGGTTAATCATAACACATGCACTTACCTCTTATCAATTTTTAAATGCATACTATAGTATTGCTAATTGTATGTACACTAGTGATCTCTACAACATTTTCTTCTTGCAAATCTCATCATCTGTACCCACAGAACAACAATAGCTCCCCATTTCCTCCTTCCCAGATGGTGGTCACCACATTGCATTTTGTTTCTGTGTGTGACCCCTATCTGCACAGCTCTCACAGTCTTTCTCACTCTCAAGTGTCCCAACAGGCTAGAGATGCACGTATTATTAATATTATTCCATTTTATACCTGAGCAAACTGAAGCATTGAGAGTTTATGTCATTTGTCTAATTCCACATAGCTGGTAAGTAAAAGAAGCAGTGCTTGAACCCAGATCACCCGACTTCTAGCACTTCAGCAGATGCACATATATCAAATTCTTTTTCTTGGTGTTTTTGGGGTTTTTTGGTACTGGGAATTGAACCCAGGACCTTGTGCTTGCTAGGCAGGCACTTGTGCCACTGAGCTATGTCCCTGGCTCTCAAATCCTATCTACCCAGAATCTCAGAATGTGGTCTGATTTGGATTTAGGGTGTTTGCAGACGTAATTAGATAAAGGTAAGGTCTACTGCTGTTCTTATAAGAAGGCTATTAGAATACATAGATACAGACGTCCGGACATAAGAAGGGAGGGCGAGAGAAGAGGTGATGAAAAAGCCAGCCAAGAAATGCCAAGGATTGCCTACATCCACTAGTTCCTCTTATAGCCATTAGAGGGACAGTGGCGATGCTTACACCTTGATTTCAAACTTTTATCCTCCAGAACATGAGAGAATAACTGTGTTGTCTTAAGCCATTCCAGTGTGTGGTAACTTGTTACAGCAACCTAGGAAACTAATACAGGTCTTAACTTTCTAGAGAAAGACTCTAGCCTTTGACCCCCCTAAAGCCTGTAGAGTGTTAAAGGCACAGTGATTCAAGGTTAAGTCCCCTTCCTCCAGTCCCGTCTAGAATTCAGTGTTCTCTCCTTCTCCATGGGCTGCATGCATCCTGTCTTTTCTAATTCCAAGCCAGAAGCCTTAGTCCAGGCCTGGAGGAGGACAAGGGGCGCAGGGGATTCATTGCCTGTGATCTCAGATGATAAACATTGCAGGACACAGCCATGGACATAAGAGATTGTCCTTTCTCTTCTATGTGACAAGTCAAAGATTAAAATCGTTTGGCCTTGTGCCACTCCTCTCCTTGAACTTGAATGCACTCAGGCAGTTTTTTCGCAGCAGTCTTGTGTATGTGCACACATGTATAGAGTTTTCATCCTCTCTGCTGTCTGTAATTGTGCTGGTTTATAATAAGAAGCAGAGGTCAGTGTTAACCTGGACACAGAGGTGGGTGCAGTGGATGGCTGTGGACACATCATTCCGTGTGTCCAAGCTGGCAGGCTCCCACAGAGGAACCGCAATGCTGCACAAAAGTGGGGCAGGGGGAGCTGAAAGGACATTCTTCGGGTTCAGCGGCATGGTAAGGGATGCATGCTAAGCCGGACATGGTGGTGCACACCTATAATCCCAGCACCCTGGAGGCTGAGGCAGGAGGATTGTTGTGAGTTCAAGACTAGCCTGAGCTACAAAGTGAGTTCAAGGTCATCCTGAACTGCATAGTGAAACCCTGTCTAAGAAAAAAAAAAAAAAAAGACAAGGGATGCACACTTGAATATGCAGGTTTTCAAAATTTAAGAATCTCCTCTTGTGGAAGGATAAATAGCTCATTGTGTGAATCATGATGAAAGCTTGAGTGTTTTCCTTGAAATAGGGCTCAAAAAGGCCTGCTACTTCCTGGCTGATCTTTTTGTGAAAGCAACGGCCCAATGGGCTCCCAAACTGGAAGGGACTGAAAGATAATCCAGACTTACTCCTGTGGCAGGCAGACACAGGCACAGGGGCCCTCTCCGGTCCCTTCCCTGTCCTCCCTGCCCTACCCCAAGCAAGTGGACAAAGGGCTCTGTTCTGTTCCTGTCTTTACTTACCTCTCTGCTATCTTCTCCTTAAATCTGCCTCTGCCTGAGCAGTCTCTGACCCTATAGCACTTGTAATTTAAGTTGTGGGCTACAGTGGGGTATAATCATCCATCATCCATTCATCCATCCATCTATCCATCCACCCATCCATCCACGCATCCATGCATCCATCCATCCTTATTGAGCAAAGTGCTATATGTCCATCATTATGCACCATAAATGTAGAACTTGTTAGGGTAAGATCCTTGCTGCCACTGAGATTATAATCTAATCAGAAAGATGAAACAAGTATGCAAGTAAAGGACTTCACATTAGCTTCCTTCATGAAGCTGTTCCACATCTATCAAAGTATTCAAAGATTTGGTGAAAAATTGTTAGTTCTGTACAGGACATGGTCAGTCTTACAAGTGGGGACCATTTATTGACTACCTGTGCAATTTGAAAACATAATGGCTCATATATACAGTCATGTATCCTGAATTTTTAAAAATAGCTCTGATTTGAACTGTTCTTGTCACTTTTTAGTTTATCAGGAAAATCCTATTTGGCATGCTGAATTCAAGGTTTCCTCAACAGAGACATTCTTCTCTGCACCTCCTCCTCTGCCGATGACAGATGGGCTCCTGGGACCTCAGTCCTGGAGTTACCCTCACAATGTGTCTGCTTTTGGAAGGGCAACACTCCTAGCCATACCTTAGCTACATCTTTGTTAGGCACTTGCAGCCCTGCAAGTGGATTATTTTTTCTGAGACAAGGTCTCACCAAGTCACTAAGTTGCCCTGGCTGGGCTTGAACTTGTGATCCTCTTGCCTCAGCATCCCAGAGAGCTGGGGATTATTGGCCTGTGCTACCAATGCCTGGCTGTCCCCCTGACTTGGATGAGTGTATGAAAGAGTCAAGGAGTCTGGGCTATGCAGTGAAGAGGAGAGGGCATCGGGCGAAAACTGAGGGCTGGGCACAAGCAATGCACGAAGATTCCCGCTGGAGCTTGGGGTGAGCGCTGAGACAGTGGGAAGGAGCTGGGAGAAAGAAGATCCTGGAGTGTGGGGCAGAGCCAGAGCGATTCTCCCCTTTATTCCTTGACCCAGCACAAGCTCTGCTAGACCAGCACTCAGCGAATGCCTAGGATCTGAAGGCTCAACACACTGTAAGCAGGAATTATCTTTAAAGCCTTTGAACTTTGGCTGATAGGTAAAGGGCCCCCTACTCTCTGTTCCCAACAGTGTAGAGGGGAAAAAGTTAATGCTTTCTTTAACCTATTATATATATATAATATAGACTATATATATATATAGTCTTTTTTGAGACAGGATCTTGCTATGTAGTTCAGGCTGACCTTGAACTCACTTTATAGCCCAGGCTGGCCTCAAACTCATGCTGGTCCTCCTGCCTCAGCCTCCCGAGGGCTGGGATTACAGGCATGCACTGTCAGGCCCAGCTAGTCAATACACTTTTTATGCACATATGGAGACAAATAGCTCCCTGAGAGAAAAACTTATCCAGAAATTAGGAAGTCAGGGAATGTCTTAAAGTCCCCCAGGGCTTTTCCCCACCTGTGAGCCCGGCATCGGTGGGGCTGCGGGATTCCCTGGGCTCCTGCCAGCCTTATCTCCTCACGTTGTCTTATTGGTGTCCCAGATGGAACTGTCAGGGTAAACTTTAAGATGTTATATGCATTTTTGAAGTGGATATACATGTTAGAATACCCTTGTTATAAACAGACACTTTCAAACACATTTTGAGTAGCCAATGTACACCAAACACTCACAGAGCCAAACGGCCGGCCGAGAGTCCCTGGAATGAGGTGGGTGGTGCAGTCTCAGGGACAAGAGGCCTGAGCTGTGTCTCCCCGCTGGCTGGGGGTGTCCTCTTTCCAACAAGCCACTTAGACTTGAGACCTCTTCTGCAATCTAAGTCACCCACATGAGCCTCAGGGTGAATGCTCTTCAATTCCAAACAGGGAGTCCCAAAGCATTGGCTCGATTCCCTTCTTTTCTGATACCTGAAATAAAATTCAGAAAACCTCTTTCAACAGTGTTTCAGCCAAAGGCATTGGACCTCTGCTTACTTATGCACTTGTGTTATGCTCTCCCCAACTTCCATCCAGCCCACAGCTTACAGGAAAGATCCCAGAGCAAGGTCTGGAGCAGTTCGGTGACCTTTCCGGGTCCAACAGATTGTTGTCCCCACACAGCAAGGGTACCTGGTCGTGATTCACACCGTCTTAGGGTGAGAAGAGCCTAACAGTTTTGTGCTTTGTCCTTCAGATAAAGGAACCGAGGCCCAGCTTGGGCTATCCTTCCACAACTGTGGGACCATGGCATTGGAGAGCTCGAGGGCACTCCAGGCCTTCCGTGGTCCAGCCTCACACCAACGGAAAGGAGAAACCCTTTCTACACGTTTGCTGCCCGACGATCACCAGGCCCGGGTGGACATACTCCCAGTGATGGAGAATACATGACTTTTTTCCTGTCCATCACTTCAGACACATCTAATTGTTGTCAATTTCTTCTCTGAAATCAAAAGAAATCTGCTTCCCTGCTGCATCCGTTGGCAGCTGTGTTCCAGAGCTTCTGGAACAAGCCCTGGTCTCTCCAGGGTCCCAGGAGGGCTGCTTGACATCCCTTTATCAGCCTGAAAAATTCACCTTCCCCTGCTTTATTTTCTCTGAGAGTTAGGTCTGCACTCACAACTGGTAGTGTGGCTTATCTTGGTGTTTATCTATTTTGCTTTATTTTTTTATTTTTTTATTTTTTTTGGTTTTTCTCCAGTACCGGGAACCGAACTCACGACCTTGCGCTAGCCAGGCAGGCGCTTTTGCCGCTGAGCTAAATCCCCAGCCCCTCTATTTTGCTTTAATTTGTTAGTGATAACCACCACCTTCTATTTCCTTCCCCCTTTTCTGAGGTGCAGGTGACGCATTAGAACATCAGTGAGCTTACTGCCCTCTTCAAAATCAGGGCAAGAAAGGCTTGAGTGTGCCTTTCTTGGTAAAGCTGCTTAGACATAATCATAGCTCTGTCACAAAATGTGCAGGCTTATGAGAGGTTGTCAGGTTTCTCCTGAAGTGGAAGATGTTTGGAGGGGAGGAAGAAAACCTTTCTAAAAGTTAACTGAAAAGGAACAATGAGGAAAATCAAGGACCAGGTGATTTTATGAACGCTTTATGTAGCAACCATGTTGTAAACTTCACTTTGGCTAATGATATCGCGGAGGATTCCTGAAAAGGAGAGAAGCGAAGTGCTCAGCTGCATGTGTAGTAATGGGTCCTGACGTTTTGTGCATGAGGTTTCCATTCTCTTATCTTAGTGAGGGAGCAGATGCAGGGAAAGAACTGTGAGTGTCCCTTTCAGTTCCAGATTCAAAGTCATCGTCCGGACTGGGGCTGCTTCATAAATCCAAGGCTGCTGCTTAATAAACCCACAGTTTTCTTCAGGTATTCAGAGAATTGCAGATGAGTCAGGTGGCTCCAGAAGGGTTATGGATTCTAGGTGTTTTTATTAAAATTTCTTTTTAAAGTCGCTTGGATTTGTATCTAAATATAAAGGGAAAAATTCAGTCTCTCTTGGTTCTGTAGACAGTTTTCTTTACTTCTCGGGCAAGCCCCTTCAGCATGCTGTGGACATCCTTCTGGACCTCTGGGTTTTAAAAGGGTTCCTGTTTGGTCAAAGCACACGGTTACTTCTAGGGCGAAGACACAGCCCACATAGCCCAGCACTTGGAGGCACAGTTTTAAGAAGAACGTGCTGCCACGGAGGCTGGGTCTTCATGGCTCTTCTGGGGACCACGGGCTGTCTCGGAGCAGTCCTAGAGAATCCTGAGGCATTTAAGTCCGAGAACTCCCAGAACATAAGATGCGTCACTCTCTTAACAACTCTCCCAAGCACTGCAGTGGGTTTTAAGCCTTCTGTAACCACACAGCATAAATAAGATTTCTGAACTCTCCCTGGCTTAAAATGCGCTTCCCGTTTCTCACCAGCCCACTTCTCTCACCTCCTTGCCCTGGATTAGAAGCCCACCTGTAGCCAGATTCATAGACCCCAAACTGCCCAGTCCTCTAGTTCTCCAGCCACCTTCTCCTTACCCTGTCCCCTTCTCACACCGAAGCTAAATGACAGCATCACAGTTAGAGATGGCTGAAATCCACCACCTGGAAATACAGCCTTCTGAAGACCAGCTTATCCTCTGCACCCCTCTGAGAAAGCAATCCCTCCCTTCTCAATTCCCAGTAATTGTAATAGGGTTATGGGCAACCACCCCAGATAGCAATTTTCAATTGAAATGTAAGAACCTTTTCAAGTGCTTAATCCTAACCGTAGACTAAGGCAGTGTCATTGGGGTTGGTTTTAAAAACCAGGCTAATGATGTTTCAAATTAAGTTACGATGTACCTGCGCATGCAAAAGAAAGGGACATCAAAGAAATAGTCCATCTGAATAGCAAGCAGAAATAAATGCTGAAGATAGACATGGAATACATCTGGCTTTTCTCTTCTCTTTCTTTTTTTTTTGAGACTGATGTTTGTTTCTTTGTGAAGACAATTAGCAACTAGTGACTTTAATAAGAGCTGATGTGGCTTTGTTATATCCTCCTGTAATTCTATCATGAGTATATTTGTGAAGATTTCTTAATGTATTGATTGTCTAATTTGGTATTCTTTATAAGTCTGATTTTGTGTGTTTTGCTTTGTTTTGTTTTGTTGTATTTTATTAAACAAATGCAGTCTTTTTTTATTTTAAAAATAAAAGGAGGAAAACATTAACATACATACAACATTCTACAACATATCAAAAGAACAGTACAGATAATACAGAGTTACAAACAAAGTGGTAGGGAATTGACAATGATTGTTGTATTACACATTGATATCTTCAAAGTGGCTTCTCATGAAAACAGATATAAACATGCAATACTGGTCAACCAAAGACTCATTGACAGTTTCTTTCAGCATAGAACTAGAAGGCAGAAGAACAACCATGTTAACTATCCTGTATATACATACATACAAAATTTCTCCTTCTTTCCCTTCTCTTTTCCCACATCCCAGTTGTCCTTTACTCTTGAGCGGTTTCCTATCATTTCACAGTGTCTATCATACCTCCGAGTTTAAATTAATTCTTTCAAGATTTACACTAGTGAAATAATGCGGTGCTTGCACATGCAGGTCTGATTTAATTCACTTATGAGTATGGTCTCTAGTTGTGACCATTTGCCTATAAAAGCCTCGAGTTTATCTTTCTTTATAGCTGAGTAATACACAAATGTAGTCTTTTTAGTAAGAACTCAAGTTTGACCTGAATGCATGCAAGGTCAGAATTAAAGTATTTTAAAAGAAATGTAGTTTTCATTATTTTTGACCTTGAGCAACAAACAACTGCTTGGGAGAGCGAGGTTTCTTGGATTTGCTTACATGGAAAAATAACATGGGTAATTAATATGCCATCTGTCTTTTTATGGACTTTGAAGTATTTAAAATTATTCCTAAAGATAATTTTAATGGCCTCCTGTGTTCTTCTACCCCAAATACGTCTGATTCTACATGGACAACACTTCACTAAAAACGGACAACACTTCACTAAAAACGGTTTGCTTGCCCACGGTGGTTTGCGTCCTGGTTTAATGGCCCTGGTGGGTGACTTCGGGCATGTCGCTAGCCTCTCCTGGGTTCTGTTTCCTTGTTGGTAAATGGGACTAATGACAGCCCTCATTTCCTGGTGCTGTGAAGATGACACAGTGCACATCACCACTTCTAACAGGGCTGGGCACACGCTGCAAAGAACATCAGCTACTATCCAGGGATTTCTGAGAAATAAGGCACGAAGAGCCTGATTCATCAGGCCGACGCCAGAATCTGCAAAGGTCCCTGTGCTCCTAGGAGGAAACCAGATGACAAGGACACTGCCTGCTGTGCCCACGTTTAAACCCTAAGTACATAACAGATCTAATCTCATGGAAAGCAAGTGCATTTTGTTATGTGCACAGAAGCATTTTATCATTCTTCAGACAAAGTAAACAGTAGATGAAAGGACATAATTGTTTTCCAATTTTTCTGATGTGGAGAGTAAGGAAATTGCAGTGTGAGTTTCAGAGCAGCCTTGAGGCACCAGTGGTACCGTACATGAGACCGTGCCGGTGTCCATGTGAGGGAAGAGCCTGGGGCTGGGTTTTCTGGATGCCTGGGTTTTGCTGCTGCCTCTCTCTGTTCAGGCTGCTTTGACAAAATGCCTTAGACTGGGAAATTTACAAGCAACAGAAAGTTATGGCTCACAAGTCTAGACGCTGCGAAGTCTAAGATAGAGATACCAGCAGATTCCATGTCTTGTGAAGCCTTTTCTTTATTGGTGCCTACTTGTGACAGCCTCACATGGCAGAAGATCAGGGAGTCCCTCAAATCTCTTTTATAGTTCACTGGTCCCATTTGTGAGGGTGGAATCCTCATGCTTGAATCACTTCCCTAAGGAGCACCTGTAGGCAGGAGGCCAAGATGAACTCCAAGTGGGCTTCAGTGCTGTGATGGACTTGCTTACCACAATATGAGTGATTCTCTTGCTCTTTCCCAGCTGTGTATGTTGCCCTCATTCCTTGGCTTGTGGCCTTTTCCAGCAATAACCTCACTCCAGCCTCTGCCTCTGTAATCACATCTTTGTTCTCACTCTTTCAAGGACATCACATTGGGCCTTCATAATGATCCAGGATCAAAGCCCCATCAGGAAAGTATCTTTTGCCATGTGTGATAACATATGCATAGGTTCCAGGTTGTGGACGTCTTTGGGGGACTGTTATTCTGCACACCACACCACCAGAAGAGCTGGTTGCTGCTGGGGGCAAGGTGAGGTGGTAGCAGGCAGTGATGGTGCATGGAAATCATGCACAGGTTTGACTTTAGCTCTCTGAGTCAGCTGAGAGCCCACAGCTTCTGGATCAGATTTGGTCTGAGTTCATCATCCTGCATTCTTTTTTGCAAAACCACGTCATGCATTTTACCACAGTGTTAACTAGATCGGTATTACAACAAGAAATATATATAAATATGTGCAAGAATTATCTGCCTTATAAAAAGAATATATTCTTTTGTTGAATTTAGCCTTTATTTTTCACAGACTTAGGGGAGATTTGGAGTCTTTCAGGTGAAAGATTAAAGAAGGGGCAAGGGATGAAAACTCTGAGAGCTTTTAATGTGCAGAAAGGGAGTTTTCACCAAGCCACTGAATGTATTTTGTCCGTGCCCGTAAGTACCATTGTCTGCACCTACTCCTTGCCCTATAGTAAATAAAATCAGGAGTTCCCCAAAGCAGAGATCATTACTGGATTTGGCCCCAAGAAAACAAACAGCAGCCGCCACCACCATCACCATACAAGAGGAACAGGGTATGCCTATGCCTTCAAACGATTCGTATTTTTAAAGTAAAAACTTATCTACTAGGACCTAAGACTGTCTTTAAAAGATTTCTTCTCCAGAATCACAATCTTTAAAGGAATATTTAAAAAGAAGAAGGTAGATTGGAAAAATCTTATGAAATTTCTTCTACAGTTTACTTTTGGTGAGCCAATAGCCTGTACAGATTAGATGATGTTCATTCATAATAAAGTTTGAGGTTAGGAAAAGACCTTTGACAAAGACCAATTTTATGTCATTGTTTTAATCTTTAATCTGATTACCAGATGTTGTTTCTGAAGAATTAGTTCATTAAAAGAGCTTAATTGTAGAACAAGCTTGACTAGCATTGGCAATGTGCCAGAGAATGAAACAAAAATAAATAAATTTAATTTTTTGATTAATAAATTTTTATTTTGAATTTCAATATATTTTTTACCATGTGCATTTACGGTGCACAAGTAGATTTGATAGATTCGATATACATATACATTATGAGGTAATCACTACAATCAAGCCAATTAATTTATCCATCACCTCATTTTAGTTACCTTTGTTTCTTTGGTACTAAGGACACTTAAGAATCTATTGTCTTATAAATTTCAAGGGTAGGGGGCTGGGGATTTAGCTCAGTGGCACAGCACCTGCCTGACAAGCACGAGGTCATGAGTTCGATTCCCAGTACCAGAAAAAAAAATATTTCAAGGATATAATACAGTTGTAGACACCATGCTATTCAGTAGATCACTAAAACTTATTCATCTTTTTTTGTACTTATACCATACATTTTATTTCCCCCATATACATTGTCATTAATTTTTCTCCTATAAATAAACTACTTTTACCAAAATATAATTAACTCATATAATTCACCTATTTAAAGGAGGTAATTCAGTGATTTTTAGTATAGTTCCACACTAGTTCAACTATCACCCTACTGAATTATAGAACATTTCATCAACATCACTTCCTTTTTCCCCTAAGCCCTTATCTTTAAGCAACTACAAATTTATTTTCTGACTCCGTGGATTTGTCTATCCTAGAGAACTTATTCTTCTTGAAATTTTGAACCCATTCCTCCAGGGTTAGTATTTGGTAACGACCCTTATATGCTCTGCTTCTATAAATTTCACTATTTAAAATTCTATCTAGAAGTGAGAGATGCACTACCTGTTCTTTCTGTGTCTGGCTTATCTCAATTAGCATAATCTCCTATATTCTCTATCCATGTTGTTGTAAATGCTAGTGTACCTTTCTTTGTATAGGCCACATACTGGTCCCTCTTGTGAACACACAATTTTCTTTCTTCATTCATTGATGGACATTTAGGATATTTCCATGTTGTGGATATTGTTTAAAGAATTTGCCCTCCTCCCGTGATTAAAAACTCTCAATGAATGCATCTCAACATCATAAAGCCCAGCTATGGCGAGACTACAGCTAAGATCATATTCAGTGATGAAATTCTGACTATTTTTCCTCTGAGATCAGGAAAAGACAAGAATGCTTTTGTTTCTATTCAGCACATTATTCCTAATAAGAGTGATTAGGCAAGAAAAAGAAATAAAAGGCATCCAATTTGGAAAGGAAGAAGTAAAATAGTCTTTGTAGATGAATGATTTTATATAGAGAAAACTCTACAGATTCCAGAAAAAATCTGTTAGCACTAATAAGTGAATTCAGTATGCTTAATAGATTTTAAAGATTTAATGGGCTGGAAATAAAACTCAGATTTTACCCCAAATTCATGAGCATTTGAGACATAAGAAACAAATACAGCTATTTTAAAGAATATGACATAAAAATCCCCTGGTAAGATTAACACTGGTGGTGGGGGTTGGGAAATATGTCTCTAGCACTATATTTGAGGCAAAATTTAAATTCTAGTACAAATAAACAAGTACTACACTATTGGCATTCAATATCGCTTTGTGATTTTTAGACAGTAAATACTCACCTAGAGTTAACTTAAATAGTTTTTGTATTAGTTTCTTAAGACTATTGTAAAGGGCTGGGGATTTAGCTCAGCGGCAAAAGCGCCTGCCTGGCAAGCGCAAGGTCTTGAGTTCGGTTCCCGGTACCGGAGAAAAATTAAAAACAAAAAAAAACAAAACAACAACAACAAAAAAGACTATTGTAAAAAGTATCACAATCTTAGTAGTTTAACCCCCACCCATCCACCCAGTGGGATGGAATGCAAGACCTTATACATTTAACCAAGTACTGTACCACTGATCTATACCCCTGCTATAGTCAGGGTTTACAAGGGAAAACAGTTAATACAGGACACCGCATTTATAGGATTATTTTGTAGTATTCACCCAAAGAGTCAAATACGAAAGAGTGTGAGAGATCTGTCTACTCACTAGAAACCCAAAGAATCCAGCTGTGGGCCTGGATCCCACAGCAGTGACCTGCACGAGTCCAGCTGAAGACCTAGAGCCCATGGCAATGTCCTCCATGAGTCCAGCTGAAGGCCTAGAGCCCATAACAATGTCTCGTGCAATAATATAATGAATATATTATTAATGTATTATAAATTCAACTATCACATTTATAATGTATTATAAATTCAACTATCATTATTCATTAATGTAATGAATATATTATTAATTATTCTCCAATAAGATACATTCTTTAAGAATTAAAGAATTAAACTAGTGAGACCAGACACCAAACCTTCCTCTTAGATTAGTTTAGCGTTTATTGGAACATACATTAAGAAACACTAATTTATCAAAGATCTGCACTGGAAACACTAATTTATCAAAGATCTGCACTGGAAAGGCCCAAAGGTCAGTGGTGGAAGCTAGAAAGTCTGTGCCAGCAGGATGAAGGATCTGTGCCAACAGGCTGAAGGATCTGCACTGGAGCCAGGAAGCGATGCTCAAGGTAAGGATCAGGACTCCCCCCAAAAGAGTTGCAGCCAACCTCAGTGACAGCAAGGTCTCGAGCTCCTCCAGCGATGAGAATAGCTGAGTTCATACCAGGAAGACCAGCACAACAAGCTTCTCCAGGACAATCAATAGCACACCATCTTCCCCTCCAGTTCTCTTTCTATACTGTTGGTAACCATCTCCTCAGGCAGGCCGTACACACTCAGAACCGTGCTGATTCAGCTCAGCTTGGTGTTACAAGGTGACCATTAGTTAACCCACCACAACCCCAACCCCATTTTCTTTTTGTCTTACACTTCTGGAGGCCATAAGTTCAAATTCAAATTGCTGACAGGGCCATATTACTTCTGAGGGTCCATGGAAGAATTTCACCCATTCCTCCCTGCCTAGCTTCTTGAAATCCTTGGCATTCTTTGGCTTATGGATATACTACTCCAATTTCTGCTTCTTTCTTTACACAGCCATCTCTCTGTGTTATTGTGTCTCCACACTGTCACATAGCCTCCTCCTCTCATGTGTCTGTGTCCAAGTTGTGTCCTTTTCATCAGAGTACCCGTCATTGCACTAGGATCCACATTAATTCTTTATGAATTAGTCATAACTAGTAACATCTGGAGAGACCCTATTTCCAAATAAGGTCACATTTTGTGGTTTTAATTGGACATGGATTTTGGAGCGATACTATTCAGTTAGTACAGTTATCACTTCATGGGTTCAGCTTTTCTGTTTCTCTCTCTCTCTTTTTTTTTTTTTGTTTTGGATCATAGTATTTTTTGTTTGTTTGTTTGTTTTGGCTTTTTTCCGGTACCAGGAATTGAACTCATGACCTCGTGCTTGCTGAGCTAAATCCCCAGCCCTCTTTTTTTTTTTTTGGTACCAAGAATCGAACTCAGGCTAGACAGGTGCTGTGCCATTGAGCTACATCCCTGGCACCAGCTTCTCTGCTTATAAAATGTGAATCATATTGCTTGTTTATATTTGGTCTTAGTGTAATGAATATATTATTAATTATTCTCCAATAAGATACATTCTTTAAGAATTAAAGAATTAACCTAGTGAGACCAGACACCAAACCTTCCTCTTAGATTGGTTTAGCGTTTATTGGAACATACATTAAGAAACACTAATTTATCAATTTAGTCTATATTCAAATAAAAATAATAAACAAGAAATATAATATTTTAGAGTTCAAATCTTAGGTGCATGTGTGTTCACACACATACACACTACTCATGCACCCTAAACCACTGAATGCCAAATTAGTGCTGTGACTGCTTTAGCATTTCTACCAGTGAAGCTTATATACTCGTTAGTGAATGGGTAAACGTCTCCCTTCTTTGACAACATTAAAAGATTCTTGATGACTTTGGGGCTGGCTAAAATTGACAATCATCCTGATAAGAATAACCTCCTGTGGATGAGACGGGATGATGGCCCCTGCTTAGAGTACAACACGAGAGGGTATGGGGAGACTGGCTTCTAGCATAGCAGCGTGAGGAGCTCTGGCGGCCCACTCCCCAGGAAAGCTGCTTAAAACGATAAATATGCAACTGCTGAAAATAGAATGGCTGTGCCTCTCACCCACCTTTACATCGAAATTCTGGCCCCTGATGGCAGAATGTTATTTGGAGGGGTCTTTTAGGGGGTGGTTACATCGTGAGGGCTCCGTTCTCATGAATGGGATTAAAGCCCTTATAAAAGTGACCAAGGCCCTGATGGTTCCTATCCCTTTCTACCACACAAAGACTTAGCAATGCAATAGCCACCTATGAACCAGGGAGTGTGCCTTTACCAGTCAAGAATCTACTAGTACTTTGATGGCCTTGGACTCTTCTGGCTCCAGGAGTCCAGAATGCATATTATTAAGAAAATCTTAAGTTCTGTTTATAAGCCCCCACCTATGGTATTCTGCTCTCACAGCACAAATGGATGGAAACAACCACTTCAAGCTTCAGGAAATGGTCCTAAGGGCAAGTAGAAGATGCAGAAACGTGTTGCCACAGCCCGGATTATTTTTCTATGACAAAATACTGCAGGTTGCGTACTGACAGAAGCTTGTTTGGCTCACGACTCTAGGGACTGGGAAATTCAAGAGCATGGCATGGGCCTCTGGTCAGCATCAGGTGGGAGCCTTCTTGCTATGTGGCACGGCGAAGGGCATCACATAGAGAGACAGAGCCAGCATGCTAGCTCGGGTCTCTCTCCCTCTTTTTATGAAACTTTTAATGCCATCATGGGAGACTGTCCTGATGTCCCCATCTGATCCAATTACTTCCTCAAGGGCTCACCTCAAAACACCATTAACATATGCCTTGGAGGATTAACGCTCTAACACATGAGCTCTGCAAAACACATCCAAAGCATAACGCATTTATTTGAGAAAAATCTAAGAAAGGAATTCAGGTAAAGGGTAGTCTGTGGCATTTGAACTAGGGCAGTTCTGTCCTTCATTCCTGCAGCCCAGGGAGGAAAGACTTCAATCTGCTGCTGCCAGGAACACAAGTCTCCCTCACCCAACTTCCAGTTGGAGGGCATTCTTCCTACGAAGAACAAGACTTCAGCATTTCTCCTCTGGCCCCCAGCTACCTGCTGCTGAGACTAAATCCTTGGCAACTGCCATCAAGAGGTATGAGGTCTCTCCTGCCCAGCCCTCACTAAGGGAATGGAAGTCCTCTTTGGGCCAGGTACTCTGAAAATGGGTCTCTGACCTAGCTTCTCCCGGACTCAGAAGGAAGGAGTTTCATGTTAGGAGGGGTGAGTGGGTAAATACATTGTGGTAAACCCCGAAAAATGTCTATTTAAAAACATTTACCTAGCCAGGCATGGTGGTGCACACCTGTAATCTCAGCACTCAGGAGGCTGAGGCAGGAGGATTGCCTCGAGTTTGATGCCAGCCTGGGCTACATAGTGAGTTCATGGCCAGCCTGAATTGCAAGCAAGACCCTGTTTAAAAAGAATACCCCAAAACTTTTACCTGAGGAACTCAGCTTAGACGCTTTATGTGTTCTCTGACAATAGGGAATGATATTAGAAATAACAGCTGGGAAAAAATGTAACAAATGCACAATATATGGAAATTAAGGACACTCCTAACATACTGGCCGAAGAAGAAATCAAAGGAAAGTCAGAAAATAGTCTGAGATGAATGAAAATAGTGATATAATAGATCAAAACTTATAGGATACAGGTAAAAGTTTTTGAGAAGGACATTCATAGCTTTGAAAGCCTATGTTAAAAAAGAAGAAACATTTTAAATCAATAAACTTTGCTTCCACATTAAGACACTAGAAAACATGACCTAATCCTTAAACAAGAAAAAGGAGGGAAATAGTAAAGACTAGAAAAAAAAAAAGATGAATTTGAAATTAGAAAAACAATATAGAAAAACCAACAAAATCTAAAGTTGGTTATTGAAAAGATTAACAAAACTGACAAATTTTAGCCAGATCAGAGGGAGGGAGGGAGGGAGGGAGGAAGGGAGGGTAGAAGGGGGAGGGATCCAATTACTAGAATTAGAAATTAAAGCAGCAGCATTGTTACTGACCCGATAGAAATAAAAGGCTATTAAGGGATACTATGAACTATAGTAGATCAGCATGTTAGATGAGGAGATGAATCGGCCCATTCCTAGGAGTAGGGGAACTGTATCAGTTTCTTAGGACTACTATAATATGGTATCATAGACTCGAAGGCTTGAAAACATGGAAAATTATTCTCTCAGAGTTCTGTTGGCAAGAAGTCTGAAACGAAGGTGTCAGCAGGGTCATCTTTCAGTGCTACAACACAGGACCTTTCTTTCTTATTAGTTTCTGGTGGTTGTCAGCAATTCTTGGTATTCCAGAGTTGAAGTGCAAAATGTGTACCCTGAGAACTATAAGACATCACTGAAAGAAATTAAAGACCTAAGTTAAAGGAGAGACATGACATGTTCATGGATTAGAAGACTTAATGCTATGATAGCAATATTTCCAGGATGGATATATAGATTCAGTGCAATCCTTATCAAAATTCCAGCTAGCTTTTAAAATTTACCATAAATATGATATTCATTTCTTGATTCTCAGTTCTATTCCATTGATGTATGTGTCTAGCCCTACGACACCACTATACTGTCTTAACTACTCTTGCTTTATAGCGAGTTTTAAAATTGTGAAGTGTACATGCTCTGACTTTGTATTTCTTTCAAGACTGTTTTGGCCATTTTGTGTCTCTGGAATTTACATAAGAGTTTTAGGATTAGCTTATCAATTTCTGGAAGTGGGTGGGGAAGCATTCAGTCTTTTACCATTGAGTACAGTGTTGTAGAGTTTTCATGAAAGCTTTTATCAGTTTGCGGAAGTTCCTTTCTATTTCTAGTTTTTTGCCTTTATCATGACAGGATGCTAGATTTTTCAAATAATTTTCTGCAACTGTTGATGTGGTTATGTGATTTTTATTCTTCATTCCATTTATATAATGTATCACATTAATTGATTTTTGGTTGCTGAGACAGCTCTGTGCTCCAGGAATTAATCCCAGTGGGTCTTTATTCTGATGCCAGCTTGTGTATTCCAATTCAGTTCTGGCACTAACTAACCAACATTAGTACATGTCCCACAAGACTGCCCTTCCTTCAGAACAACTGGTATTGGGGGTATTTCTATGAGCCCCTTGGGTTAGGTAATTCAGTGGAATGACTCACTGAACTCAAGAAAATTCTATGCTTATGGTGATAGCTAAGTGGGAAATCATGGAGGGTGAGGACTGCAAGGGTCTGGAACGCAAAGTTGTGCCTTCTCCTCATAGAATCAGGGTGCCTCACCCTTCCGCACATCAATGTGCTCACCAAGCAGGAAACTGCACTGATTGTCTCCAGGGACTTTATTGAGATTTCATTACAAGGCATGATTTATTGAACACTGGTCATGTGATTGACCTCAAGCTCTATTCCCTTCCTCCCTTTCCTGGAGGTTATGAGCTCAGGCTGTTATCTAGCATGTGTGTCAAAGCTGTTTCTAATCCCATAGTCAGTCTTTCTAACCTCCATCCTGAAGCTATCTTGGGGTGGACAGTGAGTTACTTTATTAGTGTAAACACAGGTGTGCTCTAAAAGGCTTATAATAACAAATACATTCCTATCATTCTAGAAATCCCAAGAGCTTTGGAGTCTCTATGCCAGGAACCTGGATAAAGATCAAAGTCTTTATTATACAACAGTCATAATTCTTGCTACACAGTTTACTGGCATTTTTGGAGGATTTTTGCATCTATTATTCATGTGACACTGTAGTTTGTTTTTTTTTCTCGTGATCTTTTGGTCTTGTCTTGGTATCAGGCTCAGAATGAGTTGAGCAGTATTTGCCAATATTTTGGAAGAATTTTATGAAGGATTGGTATTTATTATTTAACTGTTCAGCAGAAAGAGTGAAGTCATCCTTGGAAATTTTTTGGTATCATAGTTCAGATTTGCTAATTCTATCTATATAGGTCTATTCAAATTTTCTATTTCTTTATGAGTCATTTTCATTTTGTCTTTATAGAAATTTTCTATTTTATCAGAGCTAAATTGTTCATAGTATTTATTTGTAATCTTCTTATTTTTGTATGCTCAGTAGTAATGTCCTCTCTTGCATTTTTGATTCTCTAAGCCTCTGCTCTGAAGATGAGGTCATTGCCCTGGGTTTTTTGAAATCACACTATGTTTGTGAACAGAGCATGGGGCTGGGAGTAGCTTCTTGTCTTCTCAATGTTTCTGGTACGGACTGTCTATCTTACACTGAGCTGAGGTGGAGTTGTGCTGTGTGGAGGTCCACCTAGGAGACTCTCGTTGAAAGAGGAGCAAGTGCCTCCATGCTGGCTGAGCCTAATCTGATTTCCATATGTTGATATGTACAGAGCTGGCTAGGACCCTTTCCTTACCCCTTCAACTGGTTTTAAGCAATGCATGTCAGTCTAGCTGGGGAGCTGATGGTAGTTTTAGATGATGACAGGCGTGTTTCCTCTGACACCCCCCCCCCATTGCTCCTTTGAGTGAGCTGGGATGAGGCGGGATGTGTGAGCCAATGCTCCACACTGTCACCCGAGATCGAGCCTTGGGATAGAGGCTATGACTTCCTGGGGCTTGAAAGATTACACATCAGAGCTGAAGCACCGACCCCAAAACATTAGATACTATCTCAACTGTGTTGTACACATTACCCTTTCTGCATGTCCTTCTCTGCATATGGCAGAGGTGATTGCAGGCCTCCTACCTAGCCCAGCCCATGGCACTCACCTACTTCCCACGGTTCTCACAGTCACTCATCCTCAAGCCACTCCCTTCTTCATGAATGAATAAAACCTGGGTTCAGCCTTGGGTTGAGGCCTTTGTTCCTGATGGCCATCATTGTGGCTGGACTTAGGACCTCGTGGTTCCCCATAACTACAAATATGCCTTAGTGTCTTTATTCTTGTGATGGGTTGCACTGGAAGTGGTAGATTGGAATTAACTTGCTAGGATCCCAATAACTTTTCATGGGATTACAAATACAAACTTCCTGGGCTGTGACGAGGACTGAGAAGGGCTCTCTATAGTACTGGTTTCAGTATTCTCTGTCTTCGTCACTTTGTCATTGCTGAGACACAATACCTGATACCCATCACTTAAGGGAGGAGAGGATTATTTTGGCTCAGTTTCAGATGTTCTTGGAAATCTCAAGTGCAGAAATGGTGTGGTGTAGGACCTGCATGAAGGAAAGCTGCTCATGTCAGGTGACAGGGAGCAGTCAAGGGAGGAGCTTGAGAGGGAGATAATGCCCTTTCAGGTCACATACCCTCAGTGACCTACCAGTGATATAACCAGGCCCCCTCCCTTCTAAGTGCAAGTAGCATCTGCATAGGCCAGTCACCTCCCAAAAGCCCTTTTTCTTAGCTCATAAAGCTTTGGGGGGACATTCTGGATCCAAACCCCAACATTATGCTTGTAATAAAACTTTCACTCACGGATTCAACACTGCAAGGAGGAGGAGATTCTCTGGCCTCTTGGTTGCACTTACCTGGAATTTAGCTTCCCAACACACAGCTGGAGGAAATAATGCTGACAGCCTGCCCAGCATGGGAAACTAGCTCTTCACTGGGAATGGGGCTGAGGGGTTGGGGGGAGTTCCATCTTCTTGGCCATTCTGGTCTCACTGATTTACACCAGGGAAGGGAGTGGGGGTCATGGCTCTGGTGCCATGGACTCTCAAAGTTCTTACTGAGATGTAGCAGATTTTCTTAAAAGATGAATATTCCATTTATTGCATGCCCCAGGACAATCTCCAGTGATTTTAAATGGTTATTTAAAATAATTTTTATCAGTTATGGTTATTCTATAACTGGTAAGAGAGACCAGTGTGCTCTCTTAGAGCTTCTGTGTGTCCTTTGGGACATATGCCTTCGTCTCTGGCACTGGTAATCTTTTCCACAGAATGTGTTAATTCTTGGCTTTGTAGCTTAAAGTGGCTGTGATCAGATCGGGTACAGTAGACAAAAATTAGGAAAGGGGACATAGCAGGCATACACATAGTGGGTTAATACTGAATTGAAGAAAGGGTTAAGTTAGGAAATGATCAATTTTGAGAACAGAAGGCTGAGATGATAGAGAACTAGCACACACATTCATCACACAACGAGCCATAGGAATGTTCACCATGCTGAACAAAGAAGGCTGTCCTGGTAATTAAATAATTGAATGTACTTCCCATGAAGTTTGCAGAATAGTATTTTTTAAAAGTCTTTATCCTTATCTTTCTATGGTTCATCTCACAAGTAAACTGCAGCTTTTCTATCAGCTCATTCATTGTGATAGAATTCGACAGAGGCACTTTATTAACACAAAATGTTAAAATGATTTCAGTGCTTTGCCTTTCACTTACAACTCTAACTCATAGTGAAAGTGCCCAAGAGAATCTTAAAGCTTGTAAGAGCAAGGAAACCAAATAAGATTCTTGACAATGGGGATGATCCTTCTCTTTTTCCTCCCACAAGTTAAACAAATAATCGCAGCTGTTTTTTCCTCCTTGGCTTTCTGCCAGACTGATTTGGGTATACTAATGCCCCAAGACAGGAGGACGGGGTAAACAGGCTCGTCAGCCTCTTTGCAATGCTTTGGTTCTGAGGTCATGTCAGTTTCCTGAACATGGGTAAGCTATTGTTTTTCCCTTTCCAGGATGGAGAGATAAACTTTACTTCAAATATTTATTTTCCTTATCTCATCTGCTCTAATAGGGGACTTGGTTGTGGTGCCATTCCAAATGAAATGCTAAATATAGAACAATTTTGATTGGAAGAAGTAGATATTATTAAATAGGATGAGTCTTTTCAAATTAAAATCCTGAACATATTAGAGGAAATGAGTGCCTATCTTGTGTTGGCAGGATTACAGAACTGAGCCTCTCTTAGGGACCTTCCCTCTTTACTAATGACCGCTTAGTGGTTCCTTCAATAAGGGAAATAACAGCCAACAGTGTTACTATCACTTAGCTTCTCTCAGCAACTGAAATTAAAATATTCTCAACGTATTTTAAAATCATAACTTGCTTTGATTAGTTACTACTTATTAAAATTTGATTAGTTACTACTTATTAGTAGTACTGATTAGTTACTACTGATTAGTACTACTGATTAGTTACTACTTATTAAAATTGTACCTGAAGAATGACTAAATTTGACTTTGGAAGTCATAAAGAGAGACTAGAAATTGTAACTTGTCCAATACACACATATATACTATATATATGCATGTTATAACAGTCAGCTTTCCTGTTGCTGGGAGAAAAACCTTACACCCACAGTTTAAAGTAGGAGGGTTTGATTTGGCTCATCTTTTCAGAGGATTAAGTCTGTGGCTGGCTGGTTCCAAGGCAGGAATATCATGGTGGAGGGGCTAATTATTTTGGGAAAAGAATTGGCTAGCATCCATGTTATTGGATGTTCATGACGTTTGCTCAGAGACAAAAAGGCAGATTTCAAAAGTTTGGAAGTACACTTGCCCATAAGTCCTGGGATCCTATTTGATGTTATATCTGCCCCTTAATAGTTGGCAAGAAACAAGCACAGATCATAGAGGTCTAAATGTATGTATGCCATGTGTCATAATAAAAGCAATATAGCGCTTGAAAAATTGTTGACATTGAGGCCCGAAGTCCATAAAATAACATGATTACTGCATGTGGGATACCCCATCATTTTTATTAACCCGTTTTAATTGAGTTTTAAAGTAGCCTAATGTTTCTATAAAGTAGGACATTTCAAACTTTTTTTTTTTTTTAGTCTCACTAAACTGCCTGGGCAAGGTTTGAATTTGTAGTCCTCCCGCCTGGGTTTCCCAGAATGCCGGGATTACAGATATGCACCACCACACCCAACTTTTTGTTCTCTTATGAATAGTCCATGAATACTGTTTGAGCTATGTGTAGAGGTGCAGGCCTGTAATCCCAACCCTGAGATAGGCTGAGGTAGGAGGATTACAAATTCCAACCCAGTCTGGGCTGGTGATTTAGTGAAACTCTGTCTGAAAGTTTTAAAAATGGGGTTTGGGAGAATGGTGGCTAGAGTTGTAGTTCAGTGCATAGGCCCTGGGTTCAATTCTCAGTAGTGCCAGAAACAAAGTGAATACAGGTACCCGCTTTTTTTTCTTCTTAAGATCTGAGTTCCTTACCTAGTTAGGAGTTGAAAATATAAATAGAATTAGCTGCAGATTGTGGATACACAACATTAAAACACTGTAAATAATCCTTGGTCCTATTAAGATTTTTTTTGTTTGTTTTTGTTTTTTTCCAGTACCGGGAATTGAACCCACAATCTCGCGCTTGCCAGGCAAGTGCTGTGCCGCTGAGCTAAATCTCCAGCCCCCTATTAAGATTTTGTGTATCTGTAAATGTACTACTTGAGTTGGTTTGTTGAATATGTCTCATTCTAAAAAATTATCCTTAAAAGGCATAAATAACAAGGTATTTTGGAATAAAACTACAAACTCTCAAGATGGCTCAGAACTTGAGGTCATTTGGTTTGATTTCTCACCATGTGATAGATCCTTGGGTCAATATCCTACAGACTATCTGAAGACATTCACTGGCAGAAATCGAGGCCAGAAGGTAAGAAGGTAAGGCCAGAAGGTAAGGCCATTCTTTTCCATGGTGTGAACCATTCACTGTTCTGAGTGATTACGAGTTGTGAGTCACTGTGTTAAACACTTTTTTGAACATTACATAAAAGAATTCCTTGCAGTGTTAATATCTACCTGTACGGAATGGAGACTGGCTGCTCATGGAGATGAGTAGGTGGAGATGTGTGTGGAAGGGAGGCCATTTTGTTGTCAGGGGACAGTGCCAGGTCAGCCGGCACCAAGGAGCCATGACACGACACTCTGATACAAATTTATTTTCATTTTGCATTTTCTGCACATCTTCATAACCTTTTCTCCAACACACGTTCATTTACTAAACATTGTTTCTTGTATCATCATCTTTCTGGCTATCTTTTCCAGGGATGCACATAAGAAAAGGCATGCATTTGTGGGAAACAGAAGTAATTTTCTTAAGTGGGGTAAAAATTCTATGAAAGTTTTGACAAAAATTAACTTATAAAAATTTAGCCCTACAAAAATATATAGGATCAATAAATACTAGTTCTTCCCTCTCTCCTTCCCCAAATTCAATTCTATAACGTTATTGGGGTTTTTTTGTGTCCTAATTTCTAGGTTTTTTTATTCATGTATGTATATATCCGTATGTACACATTCATGTATGTCGTTAGTTGTGCTGTCATGGTTGCCTCTACGTCGTCAATTACCTTCATGGTCATTTTGACTTTGGGGAAGAGCCAGAAGTCACACAGTTCCAGATCCAGTGAATAAGGTAGATGAGGACACAATGTAATATTATTATGAGCCTGCTTTTCCTTTGGTTGGCCCTTGGTTGCATTTTTTTTTTTTTTATTGTACATGGTAAAGACACTCATGACAGAGCACTTCTAGAACTGTTTCAGGAAATGGCAAGAATGATGGGATAAGTGTTTGAGGCAAGGGGGAATATTTTGAGGGACATTAATGGCAATGTGCCTTTTACTGTTATAAATTTTAAAAATGTAAACATTCACTGTATTTTTTGCTCATCCCTTATGTATTTTTCAATATGTATCAGGCAGTCCTTGAACAATCCTGACATGCACAATCTTATGGGTTCCTCCAAGCACGTGGTTCAAATTTGTTACAAAATTCACTACTGTTCTTCAGTCCACAATTCACCATGTAATTACAGAGGTGCCCATGACGAGATACTCATAGTGGCACTTCTTTTGAACCTTAGTGACTAGGCACTGTGCATTTGTTCAGGTCCTACACATGGCAGACCTGTAAGTTGTGTTGGCTTCCTGTCTCCTAGTGGTTGAACCATGTAAATTAAAAAAAAAAAAAAAAAGATTGGTCTGAAGAGGGAACAAAGACAAAAAGTACAAAAAAAAAAAAAAAATGTTAACAATGGAAGTGAAATCTGAAATGACCGGGGGATGCCAATACTGTCACTCACAGCTAATAACCCAGAGCCAGGCATGGTGGTGCACACCTGTACCCCAGCAATCTGTAAGGCTGAGGCAGAAGGACTGCAGTGAGTTTGAGGCCAGTCTTGGCTTCATAATAAATCAAGGCCAGCTTGAGCTACATGGTGAGACCCTGCCTCAAACAAATAAAGAAAGAAAAACAAAAAGGAGCAGTAGTAGAGTGAGAAAAGGAGGGAGAGAGGGAGGGAGGGAGAAGCTAGAGCAATTCTGAAGGTGAACTTAATAAGACAAAATGAGGAAAGTAGCAATGAAAGATGATGTCACAGAGGAAGTGATGGTGGCACGGAACTTCACATTAACGAACTCTGCTGGAGATATTTCATAGCTGAATCATAAAAGGACTATGCCAACTTGCCGAGACATGATTAAGATACTTGCTCTGTATCACAAATTATACCATAAGGAAGCAGGCACTGTTCAGATACTCTGAGATTTTTGACAAAAAATTTGAATTCTCAATATTTGACATATCTTAAATCATGGTGTGTTAAATAAGTATTAGCTTTATTATTTTTTCAGTTTCCCATATATTTACAATTGACAGTACAAGAATTTTTAATACTTAATATTTTAAAGGTCATGAAGCAATCATACTTTGCTAGATTATGAAGTGCTTTGAAGTTTCAGCTTGCATGAGCATTTTTATGGTCTTGTATAACTGCAAAGCAAGGAAGGTTTATATATGTACATGTATGCATATTGTTTTATAATATTGACATTCTGAAACTTGTGTTCTTTGTACTGTACAATGACTGCACTGTGTCCACTGCACAAATGGACTGTTATATCCCTACTGGTGGACATTTAGGCTGTTTTCAGTTTTTCACTATTACAATGCTGACATTCTTTTGTACACATAGGCAAGTATTCTACTGAATTACCTGAACAGCAATATAAACAAACTATTCATTTTCAATAATGGTCATAGCAATACAGACCAATACAATAATATCTTTGAATAGCAAAAATTTCAGTATAACAGTACAGAGTCAGAGAGAACGTGGATTTACTAGCTCTCATACACTTTGCCAGCGTGTGATTGGGAGATTCTCTTTAGAAACAGCACCTTACACGTTCTCTGCACTTCCTACAGAAAGTGCACTTAGGATGGGGTCTTCTCATCATTCATACACAAGTGTGATGCCCTGGGAAGCCTATGTATCTTGTTACAGTAATTAGCCCTTTTGTTTACACATTTTCTTTCTCAACTACAAGATCTAGAACAGGAACCTTGTCTGCTCTATCACTGGACCTAGAAAAGACCATAAAAGAGCTGCTCAATTAGTAGGTGATTGAATGAATTTGTATCTTTTGATTTCCAGGGACTGAATACCTTCACTGTACCTCTTCTAGGATTTACTTGCTCAGATCCTTTGTTAATTGTCCAAGTAGAACATTTTTTCTCATTGGTTTATGGAGCTTTTCACATGTTATGAGTATCCACGTTAATTCTGTATCTATTTTGTGTCTTGGAATACTTTGCCATTTCCTTTTACATTTTTACTTTTATTCTTTTGTTACAGATGCTCAAAAAATTTTATGTGGGCATACATGTCAATCTTTCCAACCACAGCTTTTGGGTTTTAGGTCATTCTCAGAAATGCCATTCTCACTCCCAACAGACTTTTCTCTTTTATCTTCTTCTGGCATTTTTATAATTATGTGTTGAGTCATTAATTCCTTCACTTTGTTAGGCAGAGATCTAATTTTTATTGTTCTTCTCAAAGGTTCTCAATACTATTTACTGAACAGATCACCACTTCCCAACATATTAAAAAACTTTTAGTGATTACTACATGATTTGATTATTGAAGTACATGTTTTTTTTTTTTAAACTTATTAAGCTTCTTATTTTCCCAAAAGTTCAAATAAATCATGGCTTACCGGTTTCTAAGTAGTAAAATCACTTCATGATATATTTAAAAGAGAAAATGTATTGAAACAGAAACATGGCTTTAGAGAGAAAATATTTAATCTATTTCATGGAAAAAGTACAAAGCTTTAGAAAAGAGGCATTAGGTTTCCATGTACAATATAAACACATTTGTGCTTTCTCTGTCACATTTACATCATTTTTGAGTTGAAGGCACTGCACTCAGTCCAAACAGTTAACACACGCACCTGAAAAAATCACTGAATAGTCTTGAAATAAGTGTAGAAAAAGTGTTATATAAAAATATATTAATCTATCTACATTAAACACTTAAAAACGCACAAGTGAATTCTTTTAGAACTAGACCATGTCTAGAACTATCAATATCTGACTTTCAAATTAGATTTTCATTGCATTTTTAATCACTGAAGAAAATAAATATAATCAAACCTTTGGAATGACAGGCATGAAGTCAGCACAGGCCAACTCTAGTTTCAGAAATAAAGCCACAAATTGCTCACACAAAACATCAGGAAAAGATTGCATTTCTACAGTTTGACATATGAAATGCTTTAATTTGAAGCAGAGATAAATATATGTAAATCTCAGTTACACAGCAAACTTGGATTCTGTCTACAACTCACACGTAAAGATTTATAAACTGGCTCTCAGTTTATACCCTAGCTAGAGGGTCTTAAGCTTTTCAAAAATATCAGCCGTTGTAAAATGTAATTAGGAAGTTACACCTCAAAGTAGCGAAAAATTAATTTGAATTCAGAGTATTGTTCTCCTTTGAAAACTGAGATATTAGGCATTCTAGGGAAAAAATCCAACACTACAAAATCATTCCTCCATTCTCTATGGTTACTTATATAACTCACTGAAACTGTTAGTGAAACTGCTACTGTCTGAGGGAAGCCCGAGGGGTGGAGAGGAAGGGGTGGGTTATGCTTTGCAGGTGCTGCAGTGATGACTATCACAGGCATTCATGAGCAGCTTCTTCCAACTCAATATAAACAAACCTTGGCTAGTGTTTCTGATGGGATCAAGCATAATGACCACAACTTTTACAAACAGAAGTTACAGAGCAGCAAGGAACTTGTCTTTTGCTGTTCATTAACATAATTTATCAACGAATGTTTTGTCCTATTTACCTCAATGTATATTTCTCATAAGCTCAGCACAAATTTGGTAAAGAAAGCAGTAACAAGCCAGGGATATAGCTCAGTGGCACAAGCACCTGCCCGGCAAGCGCAAGGTCCTGAGTTCGATTCCTGGTTTCAAAAAAAAGAGCAGTAACAAAAATTCTGTTTAAACTGGCCATATTTAAATCAGAGGGCTGATTTTCTTCTCTACTCAGCATGGTTCTTCTCACTTTATTTCACATGGAAACATGTAACCAAGAACACAAAAACTGAAAGGCAGTAAATTACGTTTCTTCACACTACTCTAAGTGTTCAATGAAAAAAATCTCACAATCTTGCCCAACTCTCTATTTCCTGACCAGGACTTTAAGTTGCTAAAGAGAAAGGAACTTGTAAGGCTTTTGTGGTGCTCGCTTGTGCTTGCTTAGTGCTTTTTAATATAAGACTGATGCGAGCGATGGTGACCCTTTTAGAGCTTTTAAAGACGACAGCCTGCTGTGGCATGTGCGCCATTGGTTCACCAATACCAGACAGGATGCCTGTGATGCCTTCCTTTTACTCCTGAGGCTGTAACAGGAAAAAACATCCTTTGGTACACTTGAAGCAACATGCAGGGAAGAAGGACACACTGAACGATGAATAACTCTAACTAAGCAAACATTCCACAAGTGCCTAGGGCTTTAACTCTTCAACTCTAACCTTTGAAAGTGATTAAACCAAAAAACCAGCACACTCAGAACAGAAGGGCTGCGTCAGGAAAGCAGAGCTGCCTCCTTCCCCAGGCTCTCTGCAGTCAGCCTGGCCACTGGGAAGCAGGCAGCCAGTCTCAGTGCAGGTCCACTACGTGCAGAGCCAACATCTGTTAGTCACGGGATACAGGACAGGCAGACAATTCAAGTCTCTGACTTTTAATATTATTCTTCATGGTACCTCCGTGCAAAGAAACGGAAGAAAAGCACACTTTGACTTACACAGGACAGAACAGTGACTGAGGGCTAGTGCAATTCTTCACTTACATAAACTATGTGCCACATGTGGAAAAAGCAATTTTGGTGATTACTTTTAAAGTGTGACACTACTATCAATTTCCTAAGTATATTTTCTTATGGATTTCAGGATGGGATTTTATAACAAGATCGATAAATCCTTACTGTGCCATACTACTACCTAACAAACTAATGATGAAAAGATGTTTACTTTCTGTACAAGAATGACCATGAATCATAATCACTGGTTTGTAGCATCTTGCTTCATTCCTTTTAATAGTATCTGACGGGGTAATAACAGGCTGACCCTCGCAAAAACTTTACTGTGTGGTGGTCTACGGACCAGCCTTATTTGTGCTGGAAGAAAGCAGACTTTATATTTCTAGAGCTTGCTTTAGCTAGTGAAACAAGATTTTCTTAAAACAGGAATAAACTCAGGATTTGAGAGACTTGTGCTTAGAATCTGGTTATTCTTTATGACAAAGTCTCAACTGCCATCTGGGGACCAACTGAAACAGCACGGCTGGAACCAACACAGGTATTCCTTTACTAGACCACTTGCTGGGACGAACTGTATGTCTGAAATTAAGGGAGAGCGGTGCTCAAGATTTTGGGGAAAACAACTATACAGACCATTCCTACGCTTGCATAAAAATATATAATAGTTATATAATTAAGTGGGTTTATTTAAATTTCAGAAACAGTGCTTACTAGAACTTCTGGGTTTTTGAAGAGTTACTACATAAAACTATGGAAGATTTTATGTTTAAAAAAAGGCCTCTGAGAGGCAACACAGCAGGTGGGTGAGCAGACTCACGTAACAGGCTCTGCTACCGCCTAAGTGTGCGACCTTGATTACGCCTCCGGCTCTGTTCCAGCTTCATCAGTCAGCTAGGGAAACATGGCACCTCCCCCATAACGCTGTGCTGAAGATTCAGTGGGTTAATATACACAAGGCACCCAGACAAGTACTGGCGAACAGTAAGCACTCAATGAATATAGCTAGTACCTTTCTTCCTTTATCTGAAGGCTTAAAATATCCATAGCAGTGCTCTTCCTTTAGCAGTTTCCACACATTTTGTAGTAGAACCAGGAATTAAGAGACTGCCTGAATGAGAGATCTGACATTCATTTCTCACCCCGAGTCACCTGTCTGCACCAAGTATCTGCTGGCTCCAGGGCCTGCTCTGGGCGTCAGCATCATGCAGAGCTCTCTGATCTTCAGACATGCCACCCACGCTCTAGAGCTGGGTCCCCACTCCCACAGTGGACACAACCGCTGCCTGTCTGCGTTACAAGGTTGTTCTGAAGCTCAACTGAGGCAGTAAATGTGAAAGCACTTTGGGGATCCGGTACAGCACCATCACTGTGAAACTTCTTGATTAAGATACTATTTGGGTGCAAGATATTGAGCACACGTTGTAGGTGTACGGAGTAGGGGTGAATACAAGTATGGCTGGATGCTCTCTGAAGCAAGTCTGTTATTGCAGAAGAGCTTTTTAAAAATGTATGCAACTGTAGGTGTGCTTCTTCATGATACTGTTTATACAAGAGCAATGTGTTTTACTACAAAAGAATCTTTCTCTTCTTAAACTGCAACTCTATAGAGAACAGTAACACATCAAATATTTGGTAGAGAAATGTTTTCTTTTAGAAATTGCAGTTGCAAAGAAAATGTTAAACCATGTGTCTGTGGTCACAAATTATTACCATTATTAAGCTGTTAAGCAGCTGTTTTGTTATACTAAATGCTAAATGTTAGGTGAATAATGTTTCATTAAATACTTAAATAGCAACTCTATGAGGCAGTATACCAGCTCGATTTTATAGGATTAGAACTTAAGTGACTACAAGACGCATACTCCTAATCATTATACTATGTTATACCACAAACACACGGGAAGAAAATAAAAAGGGCTTAATTTCTAGCTTTATCAAATCACATACTTGAATAAAGAGAACTGGCAGACCTGGACTCCAAAATATACTTTGATCTTTGGTAATAAAAGTGATTTTAGAAAAGTTATTATATTAGTGCTTTTGATTTAACTTTAAATCTTTAAAAAGCTTTTTATAACTTTTTCCTCTAGTTTTAGAAAATTCTCATCACTCAAAAAAATACAAAAAAGAATTAAAAATACCCAGTCTCATCATTCAGAACCACTATTAATATATTCCCTCTGCAAATAATTTTATGTAATTATGAAATTCAGTTTTTGATGATTTGGAGATGGGGTTCTGGGGATTGAATCCAGGGTCCTGTATATGGTGAAGGATGCACTCCACCACTGACCTAAACCTCCAAGCTCTAATGATTGTTCTTAAATACTACAAAGTCTTTATTATTGGCATGTACAACTAATGAATTCTGAGTAGGTACAAAATTAATATATTATAGGTAAGTGTTATTATCTTCCCAAATTTTCCAATTTTGGGAACTTAAGCAAAACAAAACACTGACTTATCTCAGTGGTATTAGCTCCAAAGTAGGCTGGCCACAAAAGAAATGTATGTAAGTATGTCTTCATCTTTTTATGTGCGTACACATACACACACACATAATCATAAACATATACACATAAACCCATTCACATGTTAATCTCTATCCGGCTTTGTTAAAATTTACAGCCTTTTGAAGGCCTAGTAATACTATAATTAAATATATTATTACGACAGTTAAGGGGAAACTTGCTTTTTAGTCACTGTGCTTTACCAAAGGTACAGTTATGGGTGATTAAAGTCCAAGATTTTCTCTTGCAAATAGGTTAAATATAAATATTTGCTTGAGACAGGGATAAACAAAATTCTTTACAGAGATTATAGCAATCCTGAATATAAATTTTTCAAAAACTTACTGTTTGTGAATTGATATCATGGAGGAGGAAAAAAGAGGGACAAAATAGAATGATTTAGGGCCAAGATTCCCAGTATTATGCTAAAATTCATGTAATGCAACCTTGCTGGCATTTTAATCTTATTCTTTAAACTATCACCAGACATAATTTATGCAGCAAGGAAAGCAAAAGTAAAAAACATTAAGAAGTCCTTACAGAAAACAGAAGGCAGACATGGATCAAGAAGTTTTTAAAATAAACTTTATAGTGCTTCCTCTTATGTAAGAGGTTTATATTGGTCATAAATTCTAACAACTTACTCATCTTTACTGTGGTTTATTCAAAATCATACTAATTCATTATAAATAATATTTTTAATGTAAAAGATTGCAAACTGGCAGTGGGTAAGAATGTTCCACAAATTAAAAAAAGTACTAGTTTAAGACTAACCTAAAACTAACCTAGACAAAGGGAAAATTAATGGCTACTAAAAAGCAGTTTTGGATTTTAATGTATATGAAAATATATAATACATATTGTCTGTGTACTACACTGAAAGATAAATTACCAACTTCTGCATCAGCAAGTTACAACTGTATACTCTTCTTTTAGACTGTGAACTGTTTATGTCCTCAAACAGGAAATGACTGGGCCAAAATATTCTTATCCCGTCCAACTGGAAATGAGAAGTACAATGTCAAATGAGATTAAAAAAGCAACTAAGGCCTACTCTTTGCAAGAGAGAGTATCACTGTTTTACATCATTTTATTATAGAACATTATTATTTTGGTTGGTTGCAGAGGGAGTAGGTTTATGAGGTAACTATGTATAATTTTAAATAGGATTCCTTCTCATTTTACATTTATACTTCTCTTTAAAAATAGCTTTAGCTGGCTGCTAATTAAATCACAGTCATGATATACTCTCTTACTTCAGAGATTTTGCTAACCTTGTAAATAAGACAAGCAAATAATGCTGCAAAACTGTATTTCAAAAAATATACAGGTAGACAGACAATGGTGCCTCAGATTACATTTTAAATTTACCATTGTTTCTGAAGGAGAGAAAGCATATTATGCCATCTTGTCTATAAATATTTATTAAATAAATAACCACGGTTACCTGATGTTTTAAAATTTTTATAAGCTGATTAAATTATAAACATGTTGAATCAGTTTTAGGAAAAACAAAAATAGGCTTTTAAACAGTTATAAAGATAAACTATGAACTGGTGCATCCATGCAATCCTAGCACTTGAGGCTAAGGCAAGAGGATCCCAAGTTCCATCCCAACTGGGGTAACTTAAGGAGACGCTCACTGTCTCAAAAAAAAAAAAAAAAGAAAAGATAAATTACGATAATAAATTTTACAAACCTGCTAATGTTCAGTGAATATTTCCTTTGGGTTAGAAAAACAAAAACCAAGAAAGTGCATACATATCATTGTATGTTTTAGTCCTAATATCTTAGAGTTGTATATTAGAATATACTATACCTGTTAACTATATTAAGTATTTTCCATTGAAAATTATAATTTGAAGGCTTAAATCTGATTTTTAAAAACATCACAATGAATGATAATTTAAATTCTGAATATGGGTACCCCTGCAAAAAATCCCAAACCCAATAAACCTGCATTTAATGCTTATAAGTGAAATCAATTTCCAAAATAACATACCTATCTATCTATATCAGATTCAGCTGTCACAATAATTTCCTTATCACAGACAGTGACGTGTCCTAAGTCCTTCCTCCTTGAAAATTGTATTATTTCTGGGGACCCCATCACTATCTGGTAAGAATGTGTTTGTTCAAAAAAAAAAAATACAAACAACACTACCACAATACACCACCACCACGACCACCAAACCAGCTAAAGGAGTAGGTCTGCATCCCCTTAGATGCTTGCCTTTTCCTATATAAAATTATAAAGCATTAGTAGTGGTATGTTAAAACAATTTCTAATAGATCGAAACTCTCTTTTAAAAATATCTCAACTGACAATATCACAGAAGAAAATAAAGATTATGTGTAGCCACTCACATACTCTTCAAGTTTCTACTGTAATGAAAACACTTTTTTTTTTTTGGCTTAAAACAGACCTTATGCCTTGAATTGCAGGTGTTCTTATACAAATATGAACTGGAGCTTAGGTCTGTGTAAAGTTACTATGAAATTTATATATTCAAATATGCTGAATGCTATTTAAAAAAGGTTTTAAAAAGTCAGTTAAAATGCCTGGTACTATTTTCAGTATTCACTGCAAATTCTCTTATGGTAGTACTTTCTACTACAGTGTAGACTAAAGTCTTATACAGAATAGCAGCATAGATTACACCATCATGGTTTAAATAATAATAAATGACTTAGCTAGCACAGCTAGAATAAAGGAATTTCTTTATAATAAAAAGAAAACAAGGAACATAGCTTTATTTTATATTAAGTTGCTAGAAGTGAGCAATATCCATCTAGGGATCCAGAGGCAGAAGTAACGTGTTTTTTTTTTCCTAAAGTACAGTGAAGGTAGTTGATGAAGGGTGGGGGCTATGGTAAGCAGCTGCTGGCTGACTTGCTAAAATACATGCTTGAGCTCTACTGGAGCTACGCAACCCGCTTGTGTGTCTGCTATCTGTAAAGGCTGACTGAACGTAATGCCCTTCATCATGCAAGCACTGCTGTCTGCACTACAGTAATAAAGAAACACGCTGATAGACAGAACTACTTCAAGGGACAAGCAATTGCCAGGAATTCGAAGTGAAATTGTTGGTTGGTTGGAAATGTTCTCTATGTCTCCAGATGGCATCTGTCCTTGAAGAAGCCACTCATTGCCTAGAAAATAAAAAAGCAAATGATTAAGACTACATAAGAAGACAAACAGGAAACTGGAAGAAATCGTAAGAAGTGTTTTGTTTTTTGGGTTTTTTTGTTTGTTTTCTTTAAAATTAAAAAAAAAAAGAGAAAGCATCCATTCAATCAACAAACATTTATTAAATCTCTAGGTGCCAGGCATTATACCCTGCTGGAAGGACGTAAGTATGAATACAATATGACCACTATATCTAATTATTACAATTACTCTTTAGAACACTGTAAAATAAATCATGAGCTTATTTTTGTTGAAATAAAAATACTGCAAATATGGCTCTAAATCCTTAATTCCCAAAGTTAAAAATAAAATCTAATAAACTGTACAAATAAACATAGGATATGTAACATAGAGTATTTTTACCGAGTGTATAAAAACTTTTAGGGATAAAATATAGAAAGTACAAAATGAACTTTGCCGAATGGAATATAAATGGATGTACAACTCTATAGTGACTTTCTAGTTAAGACTGTGGTGAATTCTGAGGTATCCAAGAATAATAATAAAAAACCAGCCACTTCTTTAGAACTGCATATAACCTGAGTCAAACAAAGCAGAAACTAACAGATTCTGTCTATCCCAATTTAATATATGAAATTCTATCTAGATTTAAACATAGAGACTTAAATACGTATCCAAAAAATGTCCAATAAACCACTAACAATTTTTAAGCCTTCTACTATTAAAGTTTTTCTTTGACTGTCTTTATTCATCTTGAGCCTTCTCCCTCAAGGAGCATTTGTGCCTAATGAGGAAGCATAGTATTTTATGTAGACATTCGGCTTGAGAGGGTGGTGGGCATCAGCGTTCAGATTTGGGAACTATCTGAAATGCTCCCCTGCCATCTGAAGGAGAGTACACTGACCCTAATCTAATGACTTATCAAGGACTCCGGGCTTTTGTAGAAGAACTGGCCCATCCACCGGGCAGGGGCGGATGGAATATCTATACCGGTCTCTCTTTTCCTCTTAGGGTGAGTCAACAGACTCAGACCACCTGCTCCATCCATCCTCGCCATCTCTCCTTCATTACATGGCTTCTAACATTCTGTTGAAAAGTCAGATTTGAGGAAACTATGTTGAATCAGAGAAATAAAAAAGGTAATAATCTGAAGAGCTAAGTGTTGAGCTTTTATATAGGAGCTTTTAAATAATTCCCTCAACAACTCTTTGGCTTTCTTTGCTTATTGCTGGACTGGGAAGTATGTTTTATGCAACTCTTGATTTTATTAGATGAACAGAGAACTTCTTAAGTTTTAAATTAGGGCAGGAAAATAATAAAGTGTGCTATTTTAATATTGACAGCTAGAAATAAAATACAAAATATCTCTGTTTTTTCACATACATTGCATTTAGGATTTGTGAAGTTAGAGTATGCCAGACAATTTGTCATGCTGTTTGTTTTGGCTAAAAACTTTCACATAGCCTAACCACCTTAAGAATATCTGCCTCAAGATAAACTGAGATTGTGGGGTTGTGGGTGTTTCTGTATTTTGACTGACACATATGTTGTTATTAAAACATCCAGAATCCTTCCTTCTAGCTAATTTGTAATACACACTGTATTATTAGGTGTGGTCATCCTGTTATATAATAGAACATTAAAGCTTATTTTTTCCTATCTTACTAGTTATGTACCTTTATCTCCTTTCTACTTTCTACTTCTATGAGATCAGCTTTTAATTTCACATGTGAGTACGCATGAATTATTTCTTCTTTGCATAACTCATTTCACTTAAATTTCTGTAGTTTCATTGAGTTTCCTCAGTGACACAATTTTGTTTTTATGAGCAAATATTCTATTGCATATGTGTTCCCCTTTCTTTGTCAACTCATTTTTTAAGAGTTCTAATGTTCCATACCTTCACTATCATAAACAGTGAATTCCATACCTTCACTATTCCATACCTTCACTATTATAAATTCCATACCTTCACTATTATAAATAGTGCTGTAACAGCAACAACAACAAAGAGTATCTGCATCTAACTAACCAACCCAAAAGAGAAAATTTTCTTGAATGGTAAATGTATAAATATGCTCTATAAAGTAATTTTCAAAATCCCTAAAATTATTAAGAGTCTTGTCAGTAAAGCTCACTTACTTAAAGGAAAAAAAAAAGGCAGTACCTTGGACAAGTGATAAAATAGCTCAGTACTGCCCCTGTGGCCTACTTAGCTTTAATACTGCCTGGTATTTTATATCCCAAAGACTTCACATTAACTGATTTGAGTGCTTCACAAAGCAGAATTTGAAATGTTAATTTGTCAAAAACCTATTTAAAATCCAATACACTGCTCTTTATACAAACAGAAATTAAATTAGTTATCTCCAACTGATATATTCTTTTCAGACCTTTGTACACAGACACAACCATTAAACCAGCAGTCTAGAACCTGCTCTGGGCCCAGAGGGCTGTGAGTGGTCAGGGAGTCAGCAGTCTTCTGTCCACAAAGCCAGCCCCAACTGCCTAAGTTCTGCATGGCCAGCTGTCTTCCTTGTGGAGAGTCAGAGGAGTGGATTCCCTACAGGCTCAGTCAATCCCTGAAGAACCAGTTTCTCAAACTCTAGCCAGAAGTCTGCCTGGTACTCTACCAAGATCTGTTTGTCTTTTTGGTTTGGATGCTGAATTGACAGCTGCAAGCCAGTGGCTTCTGCCCTGGGAATATATGAAGGTAAGAGGGCATGAAGCCAGGATTTGGGTAATATACAAAAAAAGTGTGTGAGAGGCCGTGAGAGAGGAGTGGAAGAGGAAACGGAAGACTGAGTGAGAATGTGAAAGAGCGTGGGAGAGTAGAGAGGACGATCATTTGAGATAAAAAGTCACGTTAGGAGTTCTGGACCATGACTATTCCACTTCAGAATCACTGTCACTATGTTACAGATGTTGGAAAGCAGGACTGCATGAAGGTGACTAGAAGGAACAGTTATGGAAAAGATTAAGGAAGGCAGCTCCACTTCAGTTTTCTTTTTCATATTTTTTTAACCTACGAGGTTCTTCTTGGGAACAAAAACGAAGAACAAGGTTCGGGATAGGTACAGAAACTTTGCTAACAACTGATGTGCAACTTTCAGTGAGGTATACTGTTCTCTAATAAAGGGAGACAAAAATACTGAAGACTACAGGAAACTGCCAAAGTAGAGTTCGATCTGGAATAATTTTTTCTTATGATTGACCTTAAATCTTGCCCAAATATCACAATATAATAAATGAGAAAAGTTATCAGATTAAACAGCAAGAATTTATTAAATGTTTGCATTTACAAGATGATATGCATACCTTCAGCGGTTAGAAACCAGCAACTGGGTACTCCTTCAGTTAGCTTTGCTCCTGACGGGAGGTCCAGTCTGAGTTTGAACTGCAGAGTCTGACCAGGACAAACAGTCACCGGGGAAAGCCTGATGGCCGGGGCAGACCTAGGCAGTTTGGGCACTGTCTTTGGTTTTTCTAGAAGCAATGGGCCATCTACCACAGCATTTTCAGATTTGAAAATGGGCAGCTAGGAAATCAGAAAATCTGTTATTATAGCACAAACACTTTGAGTAAGAGAATTTATTTTCAGACTTCGAGAGAAAAAAAAGTTCCATATCAATGAAACTAACTGCCATTCTAGTCTGATTAACAGGTACAGAAAAGCAGTTCACCCTGGCAAAAAGATTACCAACATTTACAAAAGAGATGACATTACATTATCTAATATCTTTACAGATGGCAGGAAATTAAATAAAAATTATACAAATTTAAAAGTGGTGGCTACAATACACGTTTTCTTATAATTTTCATTGCCAAGTATGTTATTTGGCATATTCATACATCAGATATCTAGCGAAGACAGATGACTCTTTCGGTGGTAATCTGTTTTTTTTTCTTAATTTTAAAACATGTCTTACAAATTATTAGAATTTTAGAAAAAAAATTTGCATTTTTTTTTTTTTTAGGTCAATGAGATACATCAAGAGTATCAACATTTCTCACTGAAAATTCTATAGATCCTATCCATATTGTTAAAAGTTGATTGCAACTTGATTTTCTCCCAATCTTCAATGTCTTGAGCAATAGAGATTCTAACTATTCCCCTGGAAAACTACTTGGTAATACATTCAACATCCAAAGCAAAGCTTATACAATATTCCAAGGATCACTGAATAAAAAACAAACTGGGTCCACATGATACATGTATGAAGTTATGTGTTAGTGTATCTATACTTTTAAAAACAGATCTAAGTCTCTCTCCTTTTGCTCTTGAAGATTCATCAAATTCTCTCCGCCTTTCAGTGTCTGTTTCTCAAAATCTCAGCACAGACAGATCTTTTATTTCAAGAATTAGCATAGCCTCAAAACAGGCCTGTTGGTCTAGTTATCAAAAACAAAACAAAACAAAACAATGGAGGGATTCACTTACTACTCTAAGTGTGTCAATCTTAGCACGAGAGAGGCCCAGACCAAATATGTCTCTGTCAGTGTTGTAGCTTTTAGCATCATCATCAAAACCACACCCTTAATATATGATTTAAAATAACTTACCACAGAAATTATTTTTGTTTCTAAATCCATCACTTTAATCTGATGGTTGTTGGTGTCTGCTACATATAATAATCGGCCGTCTTCTCCAACACACAAGCCTCCTGGTTCATTAAAAGTCGCCTCAGTAAAACTGGAACTATTAACGTTATTTGTGCTTCCAGTCCCTGCTAATGTTGTACAGCTTTTCATTTTTGGATCCACAACTTTAATCTGAAGAAAGAACAAAGTATTTATATATCTGAAGACCAAGCTCATGTTTGTCATATGGAAGGGTACAGTATCAAAAAAAAAGAAAATAAAAAACAGCCAGTAAGAATCCTGATTGTCATTAGCATTCTCAACGGATCTCAGAAAAAAGTAGAAATGTATTGTTTCCTTGAAAAGCCAAACATTCAAATTACACAGTCTAAGGGAAGATACTTTACTCTAAGACCTAAAACTGTACAATCCCTAGTTGTTTTCTAGAAGAGATCTTGGATGAATTTATAGCTGAAATTAAAATGCATCAATTTTATTATTTTTCTTCACAGCGGAACATACTTGCACAACTGAATTTTCTTCTCATGAGCACTGCCTGAGGATCTGTACCTTTATTAAACTTAACAACTGTCAATTATATCTCAGCAAGTTAAGTGTATGGTCTCTCATCACAAGATATTAAATTTATTATCAGTGATTCTTATAAAAAGGAAATGTGCAGTAAAAACCAAAACAACCGAATAGACAGAAATAGAAATGCTGCCGACAATGGAATTATCTGCTACCAGGCACTTCAACTATGCAACAGCTCAAAAATGTTATCTTTTAGCAGATATAATTTTCCCTGCTACTTGCCTTCTCTTACTTCCTGAATGTTACTAGGCAGTTCACAACTTTAGCTCACAGCCATTGGAACTGGTTTAGAGCTTTCCCTAGTTCAGACACATCATAACCTCTTGACAAAGAAAGGACCAAGAGGAGCACAGAACAGAAGGTCCATAGTTGTCATGGCCGCTGTTCCTCTATATTTTAGACTAGCACCCACAAGAGGCACTCAGATAGTTCACCATTTGTATTCTAAATGGACGAATAGCAAGGTATTACATAATTCCACAAAGACTCACCTTGTGGTTATAGGAGTCTGCCACATAAAGCAAATTCCTCTTCCTGTCCCACGCTACTCCAAGTGGGTGCTGAAGCTTTGCATCGATGCCTACTCCATCAACATCACCAAAAGCAAATAAATTCTTTTATTTTTTTAAGGAGAAAGAAATAGCAGTTATTAAAATTTTCACAGTGCTTTGTTAAACTATAATGTGAAAATTAAGATAGCTGAATGTGCTATTCAAGGCCAAGGGGAAAGGTCTGATTTTCATATAAACAGAGGTGGGTACTGGATGCAGACTAATAAGAAAGTACCGAATTGTGAGTCTGCACTACTTTTTGGTGTGTTGTTGCTTTACTTAACAGTTCTGACGTGTGGTCAGGAACAGGCCAAGTCTACTAGTCTGCTGTTCGTTCCAACCCACTGCCAGATACGTAAAGTAGACACTTCTCTTCTCCCTAGTGATCACTATTTTATCCTTTCTTTTTCCGTGAGGACTTAACATTTACACAGGAACAAGTAGACTGAGATTATTTTTTTAGATGGCTTTACTTGTGTTTCTTTATATTTACATTTCCTTTTATTTGACTTCCATTTTAATGCTTGCATAAGCCAAGCATGATCTCTCCTAGATTTATCATAACATCTCACAATTCGGGAAACTGCTAGCACGGTCAGTGTCAAGGCACATTGTAAAAGCAACTTTCTTTACCATGGGGTCTCTTTCTCCTCCAATGAGGTGCTTCACTGCTCCGTCTTTCAGGGAGACAGTTCTCACAGTGCTACTCTCACTATCTGCTACGAACAGGCAGTTCCAGGGATCTTCAGAGGCCAGAGAGAGACCTGAGGGTTGGGCAAAACCCGCCTTGTGTGGATATGCGTTGTTTCGATTCTCTTCATTTCCACTGCCCGCAAACCGAAGACAAGTTCCTTTTTTCAGCTCACTGAAAGACAAGTTCATAGGTGGAGTCAACAAGCGGGAAACGTGTCAATTTAGTTATGAAATGTGTGTGAGGGAAAAAATCAATGATGATAGCACTGTAAAAGAGGGAGGGGGCAGGGAGAGAGGGTAGGAGCGCGAGGGGAGGGGTAATCTTAGCTTATTACTGATATGTAGAGACCTTCCTAATTTTTCTTCAATGTAAACATAATTGAAACATATCTCAAAGGCCATATGGGAAATTCCTGACAGGATCAGAACTATAACAATAATAATTAGATATTAATAAGATCTACTCTCATTTCTCGATTTCTTCTTTGCTTCAGGAAATAGCATGTTCTGAAGGGGAATTATCGAGATTATCTAGCTCTTGAAAATGACACAGGATCACTATGCTACATTAACTAATCAGCTGTACACCATCAATTTCTTTGGTACACTTGGGAAATGTCTATTTAAAGGAGTACTCCAGCAGTGCCCTGTAACGCAGAGAGAGTTTTACAGCGTAATTTCTACATTTATGCCAGAAAGACTGTAAAGAAGACATGGTAGTGTGTTAGATGGGGGAAGGGAAGAAACAGGACTAGAATGCCAAATGAGGGACTGCATGCATGCATTTCTAAATACGGTACAAGGGGAGAACTTTAAAATGACCCTCACTTACTGACTGACACATTCCCAATGCTACAGGAGGTAGGAAGCAGGGGACAGAAGAAAGGGATAAAGAATGCATAAAAGATAGGATTTATTCAAATCAAGATAGGATTTATATGTAAAACAAATAAATAAAAAAGTAATTATGGTAAGGAGTCTTAATACTTTAAAAAAAAAGAGCGGGGAGAAATTGTAACTTAAAAATTCGGAGGCCCGAGGATGTAGCTAGAGTGCTTGTCTGAGCCTTGGGTTCAATCCCCAGCACTGGTAAACAAACATGAGGGACCACTACCACCGGATGACCAGTCACACAGAAAGACAAAACCTACCTACAATTAAGATGCAGTCAACGTGAACCGGGTGACCATTTCCTTAGGAAGAACACTAACAATTCTACTTATTAGGAAATTTAGGCAGCCCCTGACCATCTATGTCCAACAGAGCTATCACCCAGACAGCATATTCTGGCAGGCCGTTTCTTCTGTTTGCTGTTTACAGTTACGTCTCACCTACACCATTATTGGTAACCTCTGCTGTTCTCTTGCTTGGAGAACAGCAACAGCCTCCTTAATGCTATCTCTGTCTCCAGTTTTGTCTCACTCAGAATGTTACCAGGGTTCTTTCAAAGACACAGATCTATTCATGCCACTTCTCAGCTTAAAACGTTCTGTAAAGGCCGGCAGAATGTCCAAATCTCCCCGAAGGACTCCCACTGACACCATCAGTGTCAGCTCTGGCCTGGAAAACCTCCCGAACTCTGCCACTTCCAGGTGGTCTTTGACATCTCAAACCTTATTGGTAACGAGTGTCTCTCTTATGTCTACACAGGACAATTTCAATTCAAAGGACTACTTCAGTGACTCCTTTTCCACACCTATTTCTGGTTTGTCTGCGGATCCGTTCCTCTGTAAGCTCACTGAGGACAGCCTCCACGTACTTCCACTCTACCCTAAACACAGTGGGCAGCACAATTTTGTCCCTAGTGCCTGGCAGCACACCTAGCGTGCCGTGGGTTAGTACTTTAAATAAATGATTAACTGTTATAAAGCCTGATATAATTGTGCCCCAAAGCAACAGCCACACACACATGCTAGTTTGCATGATCTATATAAATGCTCTTTTCTGCTGATAAAAAACAACAGCGATGACCAGCACTTACTTTCTGTGGTAACTCAGCATTTATGGCCTGTAACTTTCATTCATGTATTTATTCTGCAAGCTTTTAATAAGCTTCTGTTATGTGTCAGCTACGGTACTAGGTACAGAGGACACAAAAATGAACAAAAGAGAGGTCCTTTCCTGAAAAGATAGTCTAACAGGACTAGTTAAAAATAAGTGCAACCAAAAAGAGTGAGGGAGAGAAGAACCGGGGATGAGGCGGCCAAACTCGTCCGTGCGGTGATGCAACTATACACAGGTACAAGGCCGGAGGGCAGAGCGGGGCAGGCTCTGTGTGGGGTGGGAGGGAGAGAAGCGCTGGACAGCAGACTAGAGACTGTGCGGGACACTGCCTGTTCGTCTTTATACACCCAAAGGTGGCAGCAAAGCTACCTACACTTACTGTGTGTGTCAGGCACTTCGTTCAACTCTTCCCACAGACCGTTACTGCTCAAAGTGAGCCTATGAGGTGTCATGAATCAGGAAACCGAGGCTTAAAGCAAAAGGGCCCTTCCTAAGCTCAGAGAGACAGCAAGTGGCACAGCCAGGATTCAACCTCAGGCCTGATGACAAAACCCGTGCTACGAACGACTGCCATGTGGTACTCACTTGTTTGAAGGAATGGCTACAGACACTTGAACGATGTTTTAAATGATAAAGGCCCATGAAGTATTTCTAGCTCTCCTACAAGGTGCTCAGGAGGACTGCTCTTCCTAGGCTCCCAGAAGTTAGGTGTGGCTGCAAGACTTACTGCCACCGAGGAAGTGTGAGCAGAGGTGCTGTGTCATTGGAGCAGAGCTTTGGGAGCCAGTGACGCACCACCTCCGCTCTCCTGCGCTGCCAGGAGGACTGGCAGAGCTCCAGAGGGTGACTGCTTCATCACAGCCTGGGTGGTAAAGCAGCACTTCCCAGTAAATCTATGCAAGGTAGCGTGAGAAAAGCCTTGGTCTAAGCCGCGGAGAGCGCAGGCTGTCTGCTAGCGTAGTCTAATATAGTACATCCTGACCAGCACAGTGGGTGTGCTCAGATGGTGACTGGAAAAGGAATTCTGTGAACGACAAAGCGGGCACCAAGAGGGATGCAGCCACTTACTTCTTCTTCGGCAACTTGCCAGACTCCAGCAGGAGTGCCCATATCTGGTGAATCCCTGCCATGGCTATCCACAAGGTATTATTCCTGGGGACCTCTGCATCTTCATAAAATAAACAGCAATTGTTACGGATCTATTCGGTTAATACGAACACTTCAACTGCTTCACACATTTCAATTCATAGACAACATATTCATAAATCATCTAATACAAAAATAACATATGCGATGTTCAAACTTGAAAATATTCTCATTTCTTTTAAAAGGTTTATTTCTTTTTTTTTTTTTTTTTTTTTTTTTTTTTTTTGGTTTTTCTCCGGTACCAGGAACCGAACTCACGAACTTGCGCTTGCCAGAGCAGGCGCTTTTGCCGCTGAGCTAAATCCCCAGCCCCTAAAAGGTTTATTTCTTCAAACTTGTAATTCTACCTGTAAAAATGTCCAAAGTGTCCTTTTTGTTTTTTTAATGGGATACAGTGTGATAATTCAATACATGCATACAATGCATAATGATCCCATCAGGGTAATTAGCACATCCACATTCTTAGAAACATCCAGTGTCTTGAATGTTCCTCTGCATCTCTCAGCACAATGATTTTAATTATTTGACTTCTGAGGCTGACAGAAGAGACTGGCTGACACACACTCTCCAAAGAACCCTTTGCCAGTGAAACACCCAGAGTAACCTGTACGTTATACATACCCGTATCAGATTCTCTAAACAATTTCCATGGAAGAACTGAATCAAGAGTTTAAGAAAAATGTATTCCATCACAGTATAAGATTGGGACTCTCACATAAATTAGAACAGCTATTTAAAATCCATTGGCTAGCTGGTTATGAAACTAAATAAAAGAGGTGCTGACATAGGAAATGACCAAGAGTATGATATATTACAATACAGCTATTTACTAACATTAACAATAAATGTTCTATTTTTTAGTCAATGATATCAACTTTATTTTATTTGTATTTTCTTTAATTTCAAGTGGTCTGTGTCCATAAGGACTTTTTCTTCTGACTTTCAATTTAACAAAAAAAGGGCCCAATGATGATGATGACGTTCTCAAGGAACTGTGACTGTTAGGTCCCAAGCACTTTACCGAGATTCGTCCTAAAACAAGTATTGTTAGCAGGCCAATTTACAGCCACATAAACAAGGCTTGGTTGGCATGGTAAGGTTAGGTAACTTGCCAGGCTTACTCAGGTAGCACAAGAAGGAATGGCTCTGAACCCTGGCAGCACACCGGAAAAAATCTATGCCCTTAACCACTGCACACATTGCCTCTTTCCCTGTTTTTTAACTGTTATCCCCCAAAAGGCTAAAATAATTTATTTTAATTTACTTTTCATACTCAAATATGTGTGTAAACATAAATTTTACTAAAAGTGTCACTGGTCTCCACATACTCCTGGGACTCAGTCTCTATTTAATCACTTTAAAACTCGAAAGAAAGCTTTCCACAATTAATTTTTAACACACCACACTGCTCCGGCAATTACTCTATGGATAATACTCTGGGACAACTAGAATGACCGGGAAGCCTAAGCTAATAAAATATTCCCTTATTTTAGTACACTGACATTCAAAGTGCAGGTTCAAAGCACGGGGAGCGCTCAGAATAATGCTTAGAGACAGCAACACTCAAATGCCAGCCATGATTATTATTTCATGTATCTGGATCTGTCTTACAGGATGCTGCATTAGGGCAGTAGAAACACATTTACAAACTGAACAGCTCTTAGATAGATGGCATGAGGGTAAAAAGTATGACACAATGTCTTTCACTTCAACTTTTAAATTTTATAGGAAGCATCAATAATGCACATATTACCAACAGATCGCATCTCACAAAGCTCTCAGCTTACAATTGCTTGTGGTAAATCTAAAATACGTGCAATAAATCCAAGATTACAAACTCTTCAGCTTTAATTACTTAAAATAAGTTTATGTTTCTGCTTAGACAATGGTATTAACTAAGGAAATGACCAAATAAAATTAAAACGTTAGAAAGTAATATAAAAAAGATACAAAATTCAAAAATGTGCAATTCTCATTAATTTTAACTTAGAAATGCTTTCCATACATAATATTAAAAAACTTATCCTTATTCAGTAATATTTCTAGAATATTACTTAAAGAATTACAAATGATTATGGTTTCAAGCTCACTATTCAGCTGGGCATGGTGGTCCACGCCGGTAATCCCAACACTTAGAAGGCTGCGACAGAGCAATTCATAAATCTGAGTCCAGCTTGGACTATATAGTGAGCTCAAGGCCAGCCTGAACTGTATAGTAAGACCCTGTCTCCAAAGAGAAGGCAAGAGAAATCAGGTTCACTACTCTGTCCCCCATTTTCTCTGAATGAAGTACGCTGTTCTGGTTGTGTGGTAGACCCTGAAAAGAAGAAAGCTCTGGGAATATCTCGTCCTCGAATTCCTTGGCTGTGGAACCAGGTACACATTTAAAGCCTGACTGTAACATTTTGAAATCTGTGTGCCTCACTGCCTCCTTTGTCAATGAGGATATCACTGCCAAGGCAACATCAAAAAAGTGCCTATTAGCACATGACCGTAGTCAATAATATTTGCTGTCTTTCAACTCAGACCAAGCACGTTCCCTCTTTCTTCTTCCTAGAATGCTCAGCCTCTAGACGCCCATATTCATCCAGATCTCTCCTCAGACTTTTTCCCTGCTCCCCTCCCTTAACAAGACACATGCACACAAACTCCAGAGTTCTCTGGTCCCTTGCCTTATTTTTCTTTGTAGCATTTATCACTTTATTGTATGTTATATATTATTTGTTTACCGCTTTTCTCTTCTGTTGAGCACATCACCTACGCAGCTTTGTTTTACTCAGTTTTATTATCAAGAACTAGAATAGCAAGTGGCTCATAGTAGATGCTCATTAAATATTTGTTGAATAAACTTTCTACTAGATATTACAAGAAAAACGGTCTCTTTTTTTGTCATTATACCCACAAGCCCTAAAGTTATCCTAATGACAGCTAGTATTTTCTAATATATTAATGACTCATCTCCAATCAAAGAAGTCTGCTACAAATGTGAATCTGTGCCATTAGCCTCTAAAACATGCATTCTATTTTTTTTTTTTTTTTTGGTTTTTTTCTCCGGTACCGGGAACCGAACTCACGACCTTGCGCTTGCCAGGCAGGCGCTTTTTGCCGCTGAGCTAAATCCCCAGCCCCCAAAACATGCATTCTAAATGAGAGCGAAATATAACCCCAAAAATAGTTTTGGATATCTGATGCATACTTTTTACGGCAATACAGTCATGCTCAAACATTTCTATGATAATAATTATTTTATTATACATTACTCTTATTTTTTATATTTTCAAATAATGTAAGTATAGGTGGATTATATTATGCAAATTCAAATTTTTCACATAATTTGTTACAGGAAGAGGGATTTGGGATCTGATAGGACTGAGAATTCTGAAATACACATAAAAATAAAGCCTTTCAACAACTCTAACATATTTCTAAACATAATAAAAACACAACTCTGTGGGTGCAAAAGACAACTTATTAACTATGATAAAACTTCCAAAAGAATCTATGGCAAATATATTTAATAGTGAAATACTGTAACTATTCTCCCTGTGAACAAAAACAATATGAATACACCTCCTGTCAGCAGCACATGTAGGTTCTAGTTTATACAACAAAGAAGGAACAAAAACCCAAAAAGTACACTAGAAATACAACTGTAACTAATAACATGACTATATATGCACAGAACACGAACTGTTAGAATTCAGTGAACTTAGCAAAGTCATTGGATATAAGGTCAATAAATAAGAGTAAGTTCTATTTCCATGCCAGCAAATAAACAGAAAAACATCGAACACCTAAGGGTTTTTAAAATCTAATTTAAGAAATGTATATGCCCTCTTGCCCGAGACTCACTATTACACAGGAACAAAGTAACAGACGAAACACTCCACATCCTTCCGGCTTCTCAGGTCATACACCCCTGGCACCCTTGGGCTCCTTTCTCTCACAGGCCACACAGGAGCTATGAGCAGATCCTGTTGGCTCCTCATTCAAAATATATCCAGAACCTGACCACTTTTTACCAACTTCACCATCCTCTAAGCTACCATCCAAAATTACTACAAGAGCTACTTCCTAACTGGTCTCTCATCCTGTTGCTATCCTGAAAGGAGCCTTTTCCTCTTTCACATGAATTTCTATCCTAACAAAATCTGAGAAGGCTGAGTAAGGTAAATTTAACTCTTGGCCTTAGATGTTTTAGAACCTCTGTCTTGGCAAAGGAGAATTATGCTAGTGCATAACTAAGTACAAGGTCAAATACGGGCTCCAAGCTAGATCACGAAGGCCAGCCTAGCTCAGCCGGCAAAAGCTTTTCAGTGAGAAAGTGTGAGCACCTGTCTGGCCTTGTCTCTGTGTATTTATTTGAGAAGCCAGAGCAGTGAAAAAAAGTGTAGGAGCAGGGGCTGCACAGATCAGGACTCAGGTATTTTGGGATGATGGCAATATGGTAACCATGCAGATCATTTTCTGTGTTTAAGCACTGAAACATATCAGTTGTTCCCTTTAGGAACTTGAAGCTGGGCATGGAGGTGCACACCTGTAATCCCAGCACTCGGGACACTGAGGCAGAGGATCGAGCAAATTCGAGGCTGGCCTGGGCTATACAGGGAGTTCACAGCAAGCCTGAATTATACAGTGAGACCCTGACTCAACAAACAAACAAACCAACAAAAGAAACTTGAGAACTATTATTACATTCATTTTATAAAGAAATCAAAACCCAAAAAGATTACATAATTTGCAAAAATTCACAAAACAATCTGGACTATGGGTTTATTAGTGAACTGAATTTAGAGACTAGCGTTCTGATAAGAATGGAACTACAGAAGGGAACTTGTGGTCTTCTGTTCAGTTCTCTGCTTGGCCCCCTTTTTTTTCCTTCTCCTCTGGCTCTGACCCATGAACCTACCTCTGGCCAATGTAGCCAAGTAGATTTTCATGTGGGATCAGATAGAGGTGTGATCAAATGTATCCACAGCTTCTTACTCCAGCATGTGAAGCTAGGTTTACCCCTTCTGCCCTTCCTTCTCCGATCCCTGCAAGTCGTCTGTGGTTGAATAATCTCTTAGAAGTCTATTTTCCAATTCCCTACCTCCTGCTTTGGTTTGGTTCAAGTTATCTGGCATTTTTTGTGACCATTATGATAACACTATCTTACAGTAAACAAAGACAATAGCAAACACAATACTTTGCATGCACTAAACCCTAATTATCATAACCTTCACAACCTGTGTGGTAGGTGCTATTTGCATCTTCCTTTCAGATGAAGAAACTTAGGCATAAGGGGGCTGATCATCCTGTCAAAAGTTATGTTGGGAGTGTCCAGGCAGTCTGGCTCCAGAGTCCATCTCAAAATCATAGGAGCCAACCTTGCAAGAAATTTTTACTCTGCCTAATGGTTTGTTTCCTCAGGAGCTGAAGATCGTTTCTGCAAATAAAATGAAAGCTTAAAAAGAAAAACAATAAGGTGGCCTGGTATTTATCATATCCATCAAACTAGTAATGTGATATTACTAATTTATACTGTTGATCCAAGAATATGGAGTCCAAAGCATGCAGTTGCAATACTGAGTATAGTATTAGCTTTGATCCTTCTAACAATGGCAATTATCAGCATCTCAATTTTAAATTAAGAGTACACATTACTTTCAACAGTCTCACACACACAAAAGACAACGCCAAAAGTGGAATGGTTTTGGGAATAAGTATTTTTAAAGGCAAAACCTCTCATAACTATCAATAATGATTAAAGAAAGTTTTAGAAAACAGGAATAAAAATCGACAAATAAAAATCACCTGAAATTTAACTTTTTAAAATTCTGTGTTATTTTAAGCACCTCCTGAGGGGCGCTGTGAAATCCTCTTTTTAGTATAAATAGATTTGTTTCCACAAACTTTGAAGCTCCGATGAAGCAAAGCCCTGAGCCACTAGGGAAAAGCAGCAAACTGTCACCCCCTGACACAGGAAAAGACCAATTACAGTTGGGAAAGGACAGAGGAGAGAACTCCACACAGTGGGAAGAGCGTGGAGCTGCCTGCTGCCAAAGACCCCCAACCAAACAAGCAGAGGTCTTCTGCTGGGAGAGAAGCAGCACATCCTCCTGCTAGCACAGGCACAACAGCTCCCAGAGAGGACGGGCAGGGACAGCGAAACTGCTGCCCACCTCCTCTCCTCCACGCCCAAGCACTCACAGCCACGCCAACTGCACCGGGCTCTCCCAGGACAACAGGCAGCACTGCCAGCCCCAGTGCGGGACTGGTGCAAAACGAACAGCAGCAGTCTGTCCCCGCGAGCTCTGCAAGAGTGTACAGAGAGCACCCTGTCGTGGCGCCACGGCGCTGGGTGACTGGAAGCTGAGGGTGGAGCCCTGGCCCACCTGTCCTGTGCCGCAGCTACTCCGCCCGGCACACACAGCCCAGCAGAGGACACAGAAAGCGACGGCACAAACTCCAAGTTTGGAATTATCGAACCCAGACTTTGAAGTGACTGTGCTTACTATGTTGAAGAGTCCACAGAAAAAGCCAATATACCTAAAAGGACAGGGAATTTCAACACAGAAATGGAACCTATGAGAAAAAATAAAACAGAAATGCTGTTTTTAAAACAGCTCTGATATTAGAGATAAGGAATTCCTCCAACCAGCTTATCAGTTGACTCCAATCAGTGACCCTGAGGATAAATCAATAGAATTACCAAACCGCAGAAAAAGAAAATAAAGTAAAAGAAGGACACAATATACAAGAGTTGTTGGATATGGTATCAGAGAATCTGATATAAGAAAACCTGAAGTCCCAGAAAGAAAGAAACAAGGGGGAAGACAAAAAATATTTGAAGAGATAATGGGTGAGAATTTCTTCAAAATAATAAAGGACATCAAACCACAGTTTCAAGAATTCCAGGCTGGTTAATTCCTAGATGACCAGTCAAACTCATGGAAACTAAAGATGAAAGTTTGAGGACAACTGGAGAAAAAAAATATAAAGGAATGAGAGAAAATTGAAACAAACTTTTGGAAAACTATTATCCAGAAGAATGGACTGACACCCTGAACGTATTAAAAGAAAAAACTGTCAGTCTGGACTAACATATGGGATAAAAAAACAAAAAGAAAAACTTTTCAATGGAGGATAAATATGTTTTTAGGTCAGAAATAAAAACCCAGGAGAAATCATGCCAGTAGACCTGGATTAAAAGAAAGTTTAGAAAGAAAAGACCTGGATTAGAGAAAGTTCTTCAGGTAGAAGCAGTGATTCTGGACCCTGGGGACTCTGAGCAGCAGCCACTATAGAGACAACAGTTTCATTCCTAGGCCTTTGCCTAAGAGAAGAAAACACACGTTAGCACCACCACCAACCCGTTATGAGGGCTTCAGTGTACTCATAATTTTCAGAAACTAGAACTACCCCAAGGGTCTACTAACTGGTGAGTACACAAACTGGTACAGCTTCTAGACTACTTCTCATCAATAAAAAAGAATAAAGTGACAACACAGAACAACAGGGACGAATCTTGAAAGCACTACACTAAATGAAAGAAGCCAGACATAAAAGACTACCCAGAAGAACAGCAAAGGGACGGACCACTGCTGCCAGTGGCTGGAGTGGGTGTGGTAAGGGTGGGGAGACAGCAAAGGATTACAAGAGAACTTTTGGGGTGATAGAAACATTTTATATCTCAGTTATGGGTAATAGGTACACAACCGTATAGTATACATCTGTCAAAATTCTCAGACCAAACACCTAGCAAGGGAAACTTCTGCTTTATGTAAATGAGGTATACCTCATCAACCTATGGAAAAAACAATATCAAGTCAATGTGACAAAATAGTATAAGTTATCTCTCGAATTTTTTGACACAGAGATACAACTACCTTCCAAAATAAAAATGCGCTAGTCATATTACATAAAATATAATTATCCTTCAAAAATGTCTGTAACATTTGATTACTTTTAAAGTGAAAACACAGCACATTAACAGAAGTCACAGAAACATATTATCTAAGCACATAATCACTAAAAATGCAGATTATGAGACTAGCATACTAAATAGTTGGACCATTATAGGATGGATAAGAAAAGCTAAATTTTTATCTAGGAAAAATACTGATTTAAAGGGCCAAGATAGGTTAATGGGACTCAGGCACATTATCCTTTCTATAAATACTTCTAAATCAGGTAACATCTAAAGTACTTAGAGACTGACAGGGGTTTTGACCATTATGATAAAACGTTTTTCAGGTTATTGTCTAGCATCAGTGGAGTCAATCCAGGCCTAAGACACATTTTTAGAAACTTGGTAAAGGAGCTGCTAAAAAAAATGAACTTATCGAGTAATTATTTTTAATTCATGATAAAGTTCTGATCATATTGAGTGACAATCAAAAAAAACAAAAACAAAGATGAGATTCACGTTTGTAAGAATCAGTTTAATGTTGATTATTTTTATCCCTTTATCTCTGTAGCGGCATGCTTTAGTTATATACATAGGCACTATTTAAAACAGAAACATACATGCATTTATAAATTATATACACTGTATATTTGAAATAATCAAAGATATTGCAAGTCCTTTTCTCTAATTTTTCCGTGAAGTATGTTGTTATTAAGCTGGGACCATACAAAATTTTTTGGTTTTGTTGTTTTGTTTATGCAGTACTGAGGGTAGAATTGAGGGCCTTGTGCATGGTAGGCAAGCATTCTACCATTAAGCTACATCCCCAGTCCATAACTTTTTTTAGTATTACAAATTTAAGGGTTTAGAGCCTGGTGTGGTGGTACATGTCTGTAATCCCAACAGTCTGAGAGGCTGAGGCAGGAAGACAAGTTCAACCACAGCCTGGGCAAATTAGCAAATTAATCAGAACCTGTCTCAAAAATTAAGAGTGTTGGGAATGGAGCTCAGTGCAAAGCCCAGGATCAACCCCTAGTACTGAAAAACAAACAAACTAAAATTTAAGTGTCTAAAGGAGAATAATTTTGCTTAGCCATAGTCCCCTTTGTGTTTATTCCATCTGTTTAAAAAAGTTATACAATTATGTAATTCCAGTATATATGAACTACTGCAGTAAGAATACAAAAGTTTCTACTTTGAACAGAAGTATACCACTTGGAAAAGATTCAATAAAGCCAAATACTTTAGTTACATTGCTTACGTAGGTATGGAAAATATAATTGGAAAGAATGAAGGTTTTTTTTTTTTTTTTTTTTTTCATAAAAATCTAGTGGATTTCAACTCTCAAATTTCTTTGCACATAGTTTTAAATTCTCTTAGTACTGTTTAAGAAAATCAAAACAATCTGTTTTGAATAGTTTATAAAAAAGACTGTCAGGGGCTTCTCAAAGGCTTCACTCCTACATCAAAAGATTGGCTGATGCCTGGCACGATGGTGCATACCTTTAATCCTAGTTATTAGGAGGTAAAGGCAGGAGGATTGAGAGTTTGCGCCCAATGTGCCCAATTTAGGAGCTTAGTGAAACTGTCTGAAAATAAAATAAAATAAAATAAAATAAAATACAGAAGGCTGGGGAAGAAGGTTGGTGTGAACGCTCTAAATTTGATCTCTAGCACTGCCAAAACAAAAAAAGCGTGTTTCTATTTCTTAAATTAGGATGTACATTTCTTAAACTAAAATGTATTTTAATTTTTGAATGTATTTAAAAATTTTTTGATTCTCAGTTTTGTATTTTTTCTATTTAGATCAAAAGCAGACTTGACTCAATCACCTCAGTAAAGGGAGATTCTACTATATTTATGTACTTTTATTTCACAAAGGATTCTTATAGGTAAGAAATAATTCTCTCTGTTCAGTATTGGAACTGAATACATGGTGCTACGCAGGCTAATCAAGTACTCTACCACTGGCCTACATCCCCAGATCATTTTATTTTTTATTTTGGGACAAGGTCTTGCTGAGCTGGCTAGGCTAGCCTCTAACTTCAGTCCTCACTTCAGTACTGTAGCTGAAATTACAGGTGTGAACCTCAACAGCCAGCTTAAAGAAAGTATATCTAAAGAGACAAATAAAATTTGAAATAAGAAAACTAAAGCAGAAAGGTAAATGAGGGTACAAAAGAAAAATGTATACAGCTTAATATTAAAAAATAAGCATCATACTTTTTGTTTTTTTGGTACTGGAAATGGAATTCAGGACCTTACACTTGCCAGGCAGGCGCTTATGCTGCTGAGCTAAATCCCCAGCAAAAACATCATGTTATATATCATACTTTGCTAAGGATAAATCTGTTTCCTAGCAATCAATATAATAATATAAACAGTTACAATAGTCAACTTATCCTAGAGTTTAAAAACAAACTTGAAGATTTAATAAATAATAAATTTTAACAAGGAAAAAAACCCCTAAAAACAAAACAAAATAAAACAAGTATAGTTATCCATAACATAAAGTCTAGAAAAAACGTTTTGTACATAATCAAAGGTCATTTATAAGATAAGAAGGTAACAACTCCCACAGGACTGTGTTTTGACAAGTATATATAAAGTACACACATATGAGTTTTAATTAGCAATAATCGCGCCTTGGATAAACCTCACTGGCTCCGATACTACCACTGCGCAAAGCTCATACGAGTTTTATATATGAGTTGATCTATTTTTGAATGAATGACACGGTAAAATGCAAGTTAGTAAAAACAACTGTAAGTAGAGCAAATATCCATGATCCAATTTCTCCATATTCTGATATAAACTAAGGTACAACATGGAGTATAATGTACAATATAACATTAACCCAAAATTACATTTTAGAATAATGTAAACCAGTCACCTTAAAATGTTTGGGGATTAACATATCACTTTGAAGGTCTGATGAAAGTGATGAAAATCTAAACAATCTCCCAAATCTTAAGGAGAATGTGAGAAAATATTCACAAATTTATAGCTACCTTGTAACATCTATTCAGCCATTCACTGTTATAGACCCAAGATAAAATTCTTGGGCTACAGCGACCTCTGTGACTGTAGAACCTTCACACAGTACTTGAACAATCCCTTTCTCTTAGCCAGTAGCCTGCCAGGTGTTAAGCACGAAGTATACTCAAGATTACTTCTAACAGAGCCTGGATTAAAGACATTTTCAGCTTTAAGTTAAATGCAGAGCCATGATTTGTTGGGCAGAGTTTGCCTCTTCTCTTACGTGTGCGCGAGGGTGTGCGTGTGTGTGTGTGTGTGTGTGTGTGTGTGTGTGTGTGTGTTTTAACTGAGGTTTGAACCCAAGCCTTCACAGTGAGCTACATCCCCCACCCTTTTTCTTATTTTGAGACAGGGGCTAAATCACCAAACTGCCAGGCTGAGTCTGAACTTTTGATCTTTTTGCCTCAGCTTCAAAAAGTATCAGGATTACAAGTATGTTATCACACCTCACTTCACCTCCTTTCTTGAAACTGACCTTAATAAAGATACACGTCTCCAATGGATAACGCATGAGTTGGGACCTGATGGAGTACTTGTATAAAGCTAGAATTTTCATAGCACAGTAATTTGAATGCATTCTCAATACAAAGATGGACAACCAGAAATATGCCATAAACTGTGACTGAAAAAATTTTAGCCTAGACAATATTTTAGGTCTGCCTTCACCATTAAATAAATCCAACTTAGCTTAGCATATAGTAAATAAAATACATTAAGTGTTTAAGCACTGTAAATTCTGATGTTATATGTTGATTATTCTCACTTGTTCACTTATCCGTACCCATAACCCTCCCAGCCTCTATGTAGGTAATGAGCACATCCCTGTCCCGTGACTTTAAGCTTGGTTAAGTGCCTTGTTTTAATGTAGTAAGTAGGTATAAAAAGAACAAAGGCTTGAATGTGTGTCACACAGCATAACCTGTAGGATTTCTGTCTTTTGTCAAGAAAAAAGTATCTCTCACACAGCTAGTGGTCCACAGAAGATGAGTACCATATGCATCAAATCTGGACCCAAGAAACAGCTTGGAACCAAGCCCAAGCTGGCTCAACCACAGCAGATTAAGCCCCAACCCCATATATGAGCAAGAAATAAAAGCTGAGGTTTCTATGAGTCTTGGGATGATTTCTTCTGTAACATTACTATGGGAATTACTAACTGATACAGTATATACAAAGTAGCAAAATGCAAGCATCAATAACTAAATTTCTACGTGTACTACTGACTATAAATCATTTGGGGGCTTATAATTCTTTTCCCTTGAAAGATAAAATAGCATACCAAAGCAGGAATTCGTATTCACTTTGACCACGTTACTGACAGTTTTAACTATGCTTCAGATTGTTTTCCCATCTATAAATGTACCATCAAAACTGTTTTTCCACCTACCAGATTTATGTTCTAATAGCTCAGTGTTGTACCAAACCCAGGGAAACAGGTGTGGTAACTCCTGGTGAGCGCTTAACTCTGAAACTATTTAGAGTTGCTGATGCATGATACTAAAAAGGAGACTGTGTTTTCACTGGTTTGCTACTAATTTTTAATTCTCTACATATGACATGTCTCCCATTGCCTAGACCTGGGATGTACCACTCCCATCACACTAACCCCCTTGAATGAAAATTTCAAAAATGGAATTCTCAAAAATAACTTACATAAAACACTTATTAAATATAAGTACTACCAGAAAAAGCATCCATTTACTTTATTAGCATTAAAAGTTTTATAAAAGTTAATGACAGCTGGGCCTAATAGCACATGCCTGTAATTCTAACACTCTGGAAAGCTAAGGTAAGAGGATGACAAGTTCAAGCACAGCCTGGGCAACTTAATGAGACCCTGTCTGAAAATAAAACACGGGTGTGAGAGCTTATTTTACAGGCTTTGGGATATGTTAAGGTCTTTGTTGTTGCTACAAGCATAGTCTATTCTGAATTTTAAAAAAAAATTAATTCCTGGGGGAAAAACAGGCTAAAGAAAACTTTTTTACATATTGACTTTACATGTCTTGGTGAATGTTATTACTTATCATTTATTAATTCACTTGGTTTTGTTATGGTGACATTCATATAATCTAATAGCAACTGTTTTTTCTTTTCTTTTCAAAGTGTTTTAGCCTATTATTTCTTTTTCTTATTTTATTTTGACCAGAACTTCCAGAAAAAGGTTGACTAGGACTTATATTAGTGTGCATCTGTCTTTTTTCTGAATTTTTGATGTTATACCTTTCAGTATCTTTCTTGGTGAAAATTTTGTTAAAGGTGGAGTTTATTCATAGCTTGAAAAGTTCTATATTTTAAAACTTACCAATAAATACTGATTTTTTAAAAAATAAAATAAAATAAAATAGAACAAGGGCTGGGGATATATTGCAATGTGAAGTCTCTCAGTTCAATCCCCAGTATATTCATCACAAAAGTTGATCACAATGGTAAAAGTACTATAGTCTAATTGGCATCATAATAGAAAATTATCTAAATTGTGAAATCATTCAACTGAGCTAGAACTTATTCAGTCTTTACATTAAGATCATGTGAATTGTTTCACCTTAAAATTCCACTTTCAGTGTACTCTTTCTCTACTCACTTCTCTGATTTTATAAAGACATAAATAATCAGTTTGTTTTTGCTGAGGACCAACAAAAGAGTAAGAGTACTGACAGGAGCACTTCTAGATTTCTTTTCAAACCAATTAATATTATTATTTTTGTAAGAATAATGTAAGTCAAATTCATTATCAACATTTGCATAATTCCGTAGTGTGAAATATTTTAATTGCTAAAAAGTCTTATTTCAATACTGTACCAAATTTTAAAATCAAAATAAAAAGCAGCTCCTTAACTTTAATAGTTTTTTTAAGTTCTGAAACTATAAACCCTCCAATTTAAGAATATTTAGGGTTACATTAATTGGAAGAAGTACCTAAAATGAAATTCTTTAAATATGTACTTTGTCCCGTATAGCAGAAGTATATTGTTACATATAATACGTATTCTATAATGGATATATTATTGCTGACTTTGTGGTACATAATTAACTAACTCTAAGCCATAAATGAGTATAAAATAACTAGCAATACAATTAACCCAAATGAATATTTCAAGCGTATTTTTAAAGTCTTTGATTAAGCAAAGTATACTTAGTTTAAAAACTTTACATACCTGATGTTCCAAAAGCAATATCCCAAGGGGAACTAATAGGTTGTTCTTCTCCTTTTGCTCCTCCTTCTTTATCTGTACCTTGAACTCCAATGCCAGCTACAGTGCTCACCTTCTCAGCTTCTAGGTCAATCTATAAAAATTTCATCGATGCATCATGCAACGGGTGTTATTTCTTTTTTTTAACCTATAGTTTGTGAAGATTTCCAATAGAACTTATAGAGTATTTGCAACAAATATTTTTTAAGAGGCTAACTAATAGGGACCTTGCAATGCAAGTGTACCCATCTGTCCCTTTCATTTCTCTGCCTATCTATTCATCTATTTTCCTTTTCTCTCCCCCACTGGAACTAGCACTGGCCTCATCTGAACTATAAAATATTTTAAAAGAAAGTGAAGTTTAAAAACACAATCCAGCGAAAGGCATGTTTCTTAAAGTTAAATGCACATATTACAGTTTGACTTAGCTAGTGATTAACACGTAAAGAATTCAGTAGGTGCTCAGCACAGCTCAAGAATAAGCCAGACAACCAGCCATGCCCATACTAACCCAACAACTGTGATCTTGATTATTTTAGTGGTACCTGAGACACAAACTGTTAAGTAACTTTCCCAAGATCCCATAGCGAGTATTTTGGATCTGGGATTTGAATCCAGGTAATTTTATGTCACTACATTAACTCTACTTCATAAACTGAGAAAGTATTGTAAGATAGTCCACTGAAAAAAGATGCTGTTTTCATCTCCTTAGACCTGCTTCCCAACATTTTACCATGAAAATTTACCACACACAGAAAAAACAGAAGGAGTTTGCAGTAAATATCCATATATCTACCACCTGGTTAGATTCTACTATCAACATTTCACTTAGCTGCTTTGGCACATATTTTATTCACCTATCAATTCTTTACTCATTTTCGATGCATTTCAAAGTAAATTGCAAATATCAGTATCACTGTCATTAAAAGATAAGCATACCATTATTTTGCTTGTATTTTTGGTTTTTTTCCTGAGTGGGGATTTTGTTATGTTATCCAAGCTGATATGGAACTCCTGAGCTCAAGTCATGCTCCTGCCTCAGCCTCCTTGATAACTGTACCACAGGCATAAACCACCATGCCTTGGCTCACCACTGTGATTTATATATTTCCTTCTTGTCTCAGGATGTTGAACACTTTACGTGCTTGTGGTCATTCTTGTAAATTTTTTAAGAAAAGTTTGTTCAAATCTTTGGCTCATTTTTTATTGGGTTATCTTATTTTTCAGTTGTTACAGCCTTTATATAGCATGGAAAGTAGTCCCTTGAAAGACATATTTTGTAGATTTTTTGCTAATATCTCCAAAAGCCTATGTTTGTTTTTTCCTTAACAGTCAATTTTAATGGTCAGACATTTTAAATTTACTAAAGCCTAACATCATTTTTCTTCATGATTATAGTCTCTGTGTTCTCATATAAAATCTGCCTACTTGCAAATCACAAAGATATTCTCAGCCATCCTATGGAGGTATGAAGTTGCTTCTCACTGTGGTTTTGACATACAGTTCCCTGATTACTAAAGATGTCAAGCATCTTTTCTTATGCTTATGAGCCATTTGTATTTATTTCCTTAAGAAGTGTTTTCTAAAAGCGTTGGTTTTACTTTTATATTGAGGTTTGTGATGCATTTTGAATTAATGTTCCCGTATGATTTGATAGGTAATTTATTTCAAATATTGTCTGCTGAAATTGTTTTCTTTCTGCAGTTGAGGCCTTTGATGTTTTTAAAAAGTCAAATGAACCCTACAGAATGGGGCTATGTGAGGCTCTTCATTCTCTTTTACTGATCTGAATCTATCTTTATAACAGTACCACACTGTCTTGATTAATGTAGCAATATAGGAAGTTTTCAAATCAAATAGTGTATGTCTTTTGACTTGGTTCTTATCCAAGATTATTCTAGATATTATAAATACTTTGTTTTACATTTCCATGTACATTCTGGAATCCATTCATAATTATCTTTTAAAAAAAGCCTGATGGAGTTTGATTGGGATTACACTGGATTTCAACTTGGAGAGAACTGACAACTTCATATTGAGCCTTCAATATTAATTCTATTTAGTATGTTCATATGCATATCTAACACAATTAGTTTTTCTCAACAGTATTTTGTAATTTGAAGTACCTCAGTATTCATGGGGGACTGGTTCCAGGACAGTCTAATGCAACATGAAACGGTGGTATCTTATTTAAGTCCTTATATAAAATGATGTAGTATTTATACATAATCTATATCCATCCTTCTGTATGTGTACTTTAAATGAAGACTAGATTGTAATTATTTACACCAAATACAGTGCAAATCTAGGCATATAGTTGTTACAATATATTTTTGATCCATGGTTAGGTGAATCCATAGATGTGGAACCTGTAGGTAGAAATAGCAGACTATATATAGGTCGTGCATACAGGCTATTAAATTTAAACTTGTTCTAAGTAGTATATGTTTTTGTTGTTAATGTGATAGAATTTTTACATTCCAATTTCTAATTGATTATTACTAGTGCATAGCTGTTACAATTTGTGTCTAAATGTCCCCTTAAAGCCTCACACAGTCATGGGGGGGGTGGGCTTTTCAGAGGTGGCTAAACCTAGAGGCTATGATTGATTCATGGTCCAATGCTTGGATTAAAGTTGTGAGCGCTAGGGTGGGTACCATGCATACAATATAAGGAAGAGAGTTTTGTCTCCCCTCCTTGTTGCTTGTGCTGTCTCCTGCCCCATGAACTGTTTCTCCTCTGTCATGCCCCTCAGCCAAACCATCCTGCCTTGGAGCCAGCTGACAATGGACTGAAACGTGTACCAACTGTGAGCCAAATAAATCTTTCCCAGGTTAACTTTGGGTATCGGGTATTTTGTTTCAGCAACAAGAGAAAAGTAACTAAGACAATAATCTTTCTGTATGGGCAAAATCCACATTTGAGTAATTATGTGTATTACATGTCATCAGCAAATAAAGATAATTACTCCTCTTTTTTAAAAATCTGTACATCTTTTATTTCTCTTTCTTATTACAATGGCTGAAACCTCAAATACAATTGTTCCCAATATGAAAATATTCAACAGTTTGCATTAAGAAAGGTTAAAGACTTTTTGTAGATAGTTCTTATCATATAGAGGGTATTAACTTCCATTTCAACGTTGCTGATATTATCATGAGTAAGTAGTAAGTTTCAAACATTTTTCTACTCTATGAAAACAATCTTAAGGTTATTAGCTTTTTATTCCATAACCATACTAAATTACAATGATTTATTTTAATGACCCCTCTTTACATTATTTTAATATTTGCTCTATAATCTGCTCCATAATAGAAACTGACATGAAAATCAAATAACTCATCTTATAAAAAGCACCAGGCTCAGCTAATGTTACAAGGGAGTCCTAACAATGTTCAAAAACCAGTAATTGCTATTAGACAAATTATTCCAAAACAGAGGAAAAGAATGAGACTAGCTGATTTGATGAGGTTAGTGTGACCTTGATCCTAAAACCAAATGAGAAGAGTAAAAGAAATTAGACCCATTTAATTTATGTGCATGAATTTTAAAATATTAAATCATATAATTTTGGATAATCACATCCAACTTGATTTTCCAAAAAATTAATGACTATATAAGATATAAAAAGACAGCTCAACCTCAGAAAAACATACTAATATAACTCATCACACTGACAAGACCAAGGACAAAAAATTATGTAATTATTTCAGTATGTGTAGGAAGTACATTTAATAAAATAATTCTTACTTTGCAGTTAGAAATAGAAAGAAATTTTCTTAATGGAATAGATATTTCACTTCCCAAAGCTACAACAAATACTAAACTTCTGGAGAAAATTTACATGATACCCACCTACCATTATTGTTAATGCTTAAAAGCAATGAGGGTCCAAACCAGCAACACAATAAAAGGGGGGAAAAAGCTTAAAATTAGAAATGATTTGTTTTTGTTGACAATTATTTACAAAAGAAACATGCAAACCATAATGGGTAAGTTGATCCTAAGGTCATATGAAATTGCAAGGGACCCCAGAGAGCCAAAACGGTCTTGGAAAAGAAAAAAGTAGGAAGACTCATACTTTCAGGTTTAAAAACTTACTAAAAGATATAGCAAGCAAAATAGTGTAGTACTGGCCAATAGATAGACATATAGATCAATGGAAGAGGGACAAAAGCCCAAAAATAAACCCATGCATCTAAGATAAACTGATTTTCAACAAGCTTGCCAAGACCAAAAGAAGCAGAACCGTCTTTCCAATAATTGGCTCTGGGATAACTAGATACATACATGCAAAAGGATGAAGTAGACTTCTACCACATACCATACCCCAAAACCAACTCCAAATGAATAAAAGACTTATTTATAGATGAAAACACAGGACTATATCTTTGTGACCTTGGATCTGACAACGAAGTCTTCTTCACATATGACAACAAAAGCATAAGAAATAAAAGGAAAAAAGATAAATTAGGTACCATCAACATTTCAAGTTTTTGTCTATCAAGGGATCATTAATTGAAAAGCCAAGCCAAAGAATATGAAAAAATAGCTGCAAATCATGTATTTGATAAAGAACTTGTACACAGAATATATAAAAAATTCTTATAACTCGATTACAAAAGGACAAATTATCCAATTAAAAAACTGGCAAAGAATTTGAGTAGATTCTTCTCAAGAGATAAAAATGTTTCATAAGCACAAGAAAAGATGTTTGATGTCATTAGTCATCAGGAAAATGCCTACCAGAACCACAGTGAAATGCCAATTCATATGCCATGGAACGGTTAGAATTTATATTTTTATAAAAGGAAAATAACAAGTAATAGTGAGATTGTGGAAAAACTGGAACATCTATTTCAGGTGAGAATGCAAATGGGTACAACTGTTATGAAAAACAATTTAGCAGATTCTCAGAAAGTCAAACATAAAATATATGGCAATAAGTCTAGTACTAGGCATATACTGAAGAGAAATGAAAATGTATTTCGATGTAAAACGTGTACATGAATGTTGATAGCAGTATATTAATAACAGCCAGAAGTCAGAAACAACCTACAATTTTGCATGTTGGTGCACACCTGTAATTGTAGCACTTGAAAGGCTGAGGCAGCAGATTGGTGCGAGTTTGAGGCCAGCCTGGACTATACAGTGAAACTCCAAAACAAAACAAAGACTTTAAAACAATACCAAACCTAAGTGCCCATGAACTGGTAAGCGGATAAACAAAATGTGGCATATCCACACAATAGAATGCTACCCAGCAATACAAAGGATAAAGTACTTCAAGTTACTTCATAAATGAACCTCAGAAACAGGTAAAACAAAAAGGCAAACATAAGAAAACATGTATCTTACAATCTTATGAAATGTTATACAAAAATCTTCAAAAAAGCCAAATTAATAGCAATAAAAGATTAGTAATGGGGCTAACCCATGACTGATTATGGGAGTTCTTATTGGGGGATGACATAATCTAAAAATTTATGATTATGTTTGTAAAACCTGTTAAATCTACAAAAAATTAACAAACTGTACTTCCATCGCTAAACTTTACCATACACCAAAATAAAGTCATTTAAGATTGCCATGTGCACAAAACACTGTTTTCCAAGTCGCAAAGACATGCACTAAACTTTCCATGATGGTTGCCTATCGGTTTGTTTCTGTAAGGGGAATGGCAGTGGGAGTGAGGGGAGGCAGTAAAGGGAATTTGTAAGTTAATAAATAAATTATTGTAGGCAAGGAAGAATTTGAATGGAGTAATGCATTTGTATATACGAATACAGAAGCAAGATCAGCTCAATTCTCTATAAACGAGGTCTTAAACAAAAACAAAATGCAAGAAATATTTTTATAAAAAGGAAAGGAAGAAATAATTCCACTTCCTATTTTTATAGACACCAAGTAATACAATACAGAACAAGTTTAGGAAACTTAAGTTTGTTGTGATTATGCTACTTAATGCATTAGCATTTAAAATGCAGCATCATGATCAATACTCCAAAACCCACTAAGTTCTAAAGCAAGAGAAAGGATGTACAAATAGAAAGAACAAGTATGCTCTCAATGCTGGCAAGCTACCTTACTACTCCAGTGTACTGTTAGATATCTGTGACATTCTGAGTAATATTTGACATACACAACACCAGAAAGAAATGATAAAGAAATATTGATCTTTAAGTGTTTTAACATTAGAAAAATTTTTCTGCAATGTATTTACCATAGGAACATTAGTCTTTGAGAAGCTCTGCCTAACAAGGGCTCCTTAGTCAAATATTAGAAATACTGCACAAATATTCCCCCACTAATATATAGTATTCAACAATATATTAGCATGCTTAAGTTCCAAGAACAGTTTCCAAGACTCTGAAGAATCATTTTTGAAAATGATTCATTAAGCAGATGTTATTTTTTCATAAATTCATTTAAAAATTCATTTAAAATAGGATTTTAGCAGTACAGAAAACATATTTCTTATCCTTAGGGAAACATATATTCCAGGGACATTATTAGATATGCAATACGTATATGTGCCATTAATTAAATGTTAAGTGATAATATTGTCATAGAAATGAGGATAAGTATCAACACTAAAAGAAACACTGAAAAAAAGCAAGGAAGTATCTGAAATAACGTGTTCATCCAACAGAACGGATTAGAGGAATTGGATTATTTGCCAAATATAGTAACTTAAAGACCAACAGATTATAACCAAAATAGCCACAGGTAGGGAATATTTAAAATAATTGGGTATACCAACAACAAAATATGATAGCCATGCCATTCATGTGCCTAATCTGAGAAAAAGTAAAACTCTCAAAACAAGTATGATTCCATTTGTTTAAAAAAATTCTCTAAAAAGCCCCCTCCCTTCAGTATTGGGAATTAAACCTGGAGCTTTTGCACTGAGCAACATTTCCAGCCCTTTGTAAAATTTTGAGACAGGCTCTTGCAAAACTGCCCAGGCTGGGATTGAATATTCAATCCTCCTGCCCTAGAGTGCTGGGATTACAAAAATGCACCATTACCATATCTGGCTACAGTCTTAGATACAAATCTTTTTATTTGCATATGCAGGTAGAAATTTTCTAAAAAGACAAGATTTAAGAGTAGGTTGCCATTTCTGGGAAAATAGATTTGATAGTCAGGGAACTTTTTTACCTTTATGTAACAACTGATTTTTCAAAACAAGGACATTTTTAATGAAATGAAGTAATTTTTAAAATGTTTTTATTAGTATACATTTGTAGTACCTAATGATTACATTCATCATGGAGAATTAGTACAAGGACATAACATATCTTAATTCTTTTTCCATCCCCTTCCCCTCCTATCCCTTCCTCCATGAAATAAATTTTAAGACTAATCAGCTAATAAATATTTTCAGGCAAAGTGTGAGGGTTGAAGGGAGGCAGGAATAGTTTGACTTTTTTTTCTAGGGTTGAGAAAATTTAACTGGAAAGGACAAAGTATCACAAATGAGTTTTTGGTAACTGGGCACATGACTTAAAAAAAAGAATAAGGATACTGAGACATATTTACACATCACACTACAACTTCAAATATCTAATGCAGCAAATAAGTATTAGTTTTTCTGATTAGATGTTTTAAAAACTTTAACTTAAAAAGGAAAGTTACCTTTCTTATAAGATGGTTTTCAGTGTCTGCCACATATATGATATTATCCATCATGGCTACACCTTGTGGAGAGTTAAAAGTTGACTCGGAAAATAGTCCATCTTTTCTTCCAGGGTTAGGTCCTAAAAGATAAGACAGTCATAGGACAAAATTTTGTCATTAAAAAATGATTTCAACTAAACAAAAAAAAAAAACAAACAAAATAAAATTGTATTTAATGCTGGGATTTGAAAATAAGTAACATTGTACTTCTATCTAAAAATTAAAACATTTTTCATGGTATATTTTTCTCAAGAGTGAGTTTTGGTAATGACAGGGATTACAGTATAAAAAATGTTATGTCTCACCTAATTTTCTATAAAATGGAACACAACATGTTTATGTTAGCATATATCAGAAGAAAATAATTTTATTTTCTTTTTTAAATGTTTCTTTTTGAGTCACGGTCTTGCTATGACCCTGAACTGAGAGTCCAGGCTGGCCTCAAACTGGTGGCCATTCTCTTGCCTCAGGCCTCCCAAGTGCTGGGATTACAGGCATGCACCATACCTGGAGTGAAGGAAGCAATTTTAAAAGCACTAGACTAAAAAGTTAAAATTACTTTTAATCGTTCAGCGGTGAATCATTTTTAATAATTTTCAAAAATATGCTCCTTTGAAAATTCTGTACCTACTTGCTAGAAAAACACACATATTCAAAAATGTTGCAAACAACCCTAAATTTTGACAGCCATCCAAGCATTTGTTGAGTCTAGAATTCCAGGTTAGCTGGGCACGGCGGCACACACACCTGCAATCCCAGCACTTTGGGAGCCTGGGGCAGGAGGATTACAAGTTTGAGCCCAGAGCAGCCAATTTAGCAAGATCCTGTCTCAAAGAAATAGAAAGGACTGGGGATGTAGCTGGGATAAATCGCTAATATTGCCCCTACCCCAAAGAAAAGCAGTTCCAAGACTCCTTCCTGTCTAGTATTTCACTTTGTCATAAAATCCTGTAATATCACATACTGGTTTGGACAAGTTCTCACCTAATTTTCTATAAAATGGAATTAATTATAGTACTCAACTCATAGTAATATGAGAATGAAAAAAGTTAATATTATCTGTGTTAACACTCTATGCTACAGCATTGTGAGGCAGATCCTGTTTTCCATTACACACTGTACTCAATAATGCTATTATCGCTGCTGTTTGTGTAAAAGTTCCCTGAAAAAAAGGAGGGAGCATTCTGTGGTTACTTTGAATTAGAAAATACTGGGCATAGGGGCTGGGGATTTAGCTCAGCGGCAAAAGCGCCTGCCTGGCAAGCGCAAGGTTGTGAGTTCGGTTCCCGGCACCAGAGAAAAACCAAAAAAAAAAAAAAAAAGAAAGAAAAAAGAAAATACTGGGCATTGTGGCCCGCTTTTATATATTCATGAGGCACATTACCAGCATAAAAGATATAAAAAGTCCAATGACTCTCCCCCTAAACAACAAAAAGATCTGCTAAATCACATCCCACCAGTGTTTCCTAAGTGTATATGACTAACGAACGATTATATAAGATATCAGTATTTTTAGAAATATGTTTGAGAAATAGTTTGATGATTTCTCTGCTAACAGAATACTAACCTACACTGTTTTGAAAACTATAGACCTATTGAAAACTATTTAAATTCAAGCTACTATAAAAGATACTTTGTGATTAATGATTCTCATAACTGCCTGTCATAAATGAAAATATCATGTAGTCAAAACAACACAAATACAGAACACATACTCTAACAAAAACAACAAATAAGAAACAAATAATTCAAGAAGTAAAGGAAATCCTATCTCGGGACACTAAAAATGGCATCATGACTTAGAAATATGATTGGCTTCTTTGCACTGGAATTCAGATTACCCTACTTTATGTACAATGCTGCATGTATTACTAAAGTAGACTGACTGCAAAGACATGAATTACTTTTCTCTTTGATATGTTGTTACCTCAGTGCAGCCTAGATAAGCAGGATTAATAAGAATATACTTAAGAAATTTTATTAAGCGTATGTAAGTAAAATGCAAGGTCAAAGATCACAAAATGATCTGAGCTTGCCTGGTAACTTCTATTTTGCTACACTCAAAGGGAATGCATCCAAAAGTCTGCTTAAGTTTTTAAGGAAGGGAGGTGAGGATCATAAAATTATGCATAAATCCTAGCTTATTTTATAGTCTACATGTCAAGTTGCTGGGACACTGTCCTGGCCTTGAAAAAGATATGAATATATTCTGCCAGCAAGTAAAATACAGTACTTCCACTTAAAATGTCAGAAATCCAATATATGTATGTTTTCATAAAACATAATGACTGGTAATTTTTTGAAAAAAAAAAAAAAGGATATACAAATATATTTAAGTTATGTAACTTAATGATTTCCTCCTTTCAACATAGAGTTTTCTTGGCTTTTGAGGGAGTGAGGAGAGGTTAGTTCAGACACCATACATTAAATAACAAAAATACAATTTTATAACAAAGTCAATGCATGCCACCTATTAGTTCTTATTTATAAATTTCAATTTTCATGTATTTACCTGAACTATATTTTTAACTGCGAAACATAATATACAGCATACTTAGAAACAATCTTTACCTCCAATACTGTGCTGAATTTGTCCATTTTTCCAAATAACCAAAATCCTATGATGTCCAGTATCTGCTATTACCAGTCTATTAGTAGCGTGGTCTACAGTTACTTTGCCAGGAAACAGCAGTGGTGAAGGGGGAAGAGAATCTTTGTAGAGTTTGATTCCAATTTTATTATCTCTGATTTGTCCTCTGTCTCCGTAATACTTTAGAGCTATTGAAGTATACAAAAATAATTTATCTTTGTGTCCTTCTCCAATCAAAGAAAACAGCATGTTTCCACGGGGTCCAAGAATAATCAGTGTTGGCCAGCAGGACACCTCTAGCTCTTGCCAAAGGCTGGCATCCGCATCATTAACCACAGGGTGAGTGATATTGTATCGGAGAACAGCGCTCTTAATGTTGTCCAGGACTTTTTCATTTGGAAACTTAGCCGAGTGAACACCAACAATCAGAAGACCATCTGAAAGGGGAAATGTATATATTAAGTATAATGAAATATTAAGTGGCATTATCCACACATTAGGTTTTGTGTCATTAATAAATGTAAATGGTAGATTAAAAGAAAGAACAGTCTTCAACTGCATTTAAACGTATGTACAAAAATTAACAAATTCAAATCTCATGACAATATTGACTTCTACATAAAGACATGATCAAATTCATGTGCTATTGCAGTCTTAAAACTATGTTCTTTTGCTAGATAAAGCCAGTGAAAACTAGTTGTTATAGACTAGATACTGACATTTTCCTGACTAGAATAAGCCCTTCTGAAATTCTGAATGACTACGACTGGTTTTCTTGAATATTTATTAACAGATTATTCTGCTAAATTTTTAATCTAATCTTATATTACAGCTTAACTGAATGAATATAAGATTTCCCACAATGTAAGGTTTTTAATTCATGTGAAATTCTTACTATGCCATTCTTAGAACAAACCTGGTAGACAGAATTGCTACAAACTAAAGATAACATACTTCTTTTATCTAATCAATGCATTATTTTATTTGTTTTGTTTTGTTTTGTTGTTTTTGTTCTTCTGGTACCAGGAACCGAACTCACGACCTTGCGCTTGCCAGGCAGGCGCTGTGCCACTGAGCTAAATCCCCAGCCCCTCAATGCATTATTTTAAAATGTTAGTATGGGGCAGGAAAAGCATTTAGGCTAGATTCAGACTAAAAACTCAATACTAATTTAGAAGACATAATAAATTCAAATCTCCCAACATGTCTATCAAAACCTACTCAAATTAGCATGAAGGATAAACAAACCATACAAATAAGAGGTATTAACTCCCCAAGAGCCCATTATCCTATTGTAACTACCAACTTAAAACAAAACACAGGCATACACACCATCAGGGCTGATCAGGTCCCCAGTCACCTGGGCAAGAGTACAACGAAGGACAAAAGAGACCCACACAGGAATTTAGAACGCCAGGGGTCCAGAGCGTCAGAGCTCTTACTCACTAAGACCAACAATCTCTCTTTCACTCTCTGTTGAACGCACATAGCTTTCCAGGGGACACGTAGGGAGCTCCTGGGACAGCGGAGTGGAGGGCACTGACAGGACGTGGAGGAGTAAGGGGTAAGAGACAAAGTGTTATGCCACTGATTACGGGGAAACTTACTCTTCCTTTTGGTTAACATTTACTTCGATAGGACTTTGTGCGGGAGTCAGAGTCCCCAGCTGACATGCTATCTTGCCTTCTGAGACATCACAGTGCCACAGGTCATAGACATCCCACACAGAGACAGGGCATACGGAGTTGTGTTTCCAAATGGCAGCTGCTGGCTCATCAGGCAAGGCACAGAGGCCTAGGGTACATTCATAGAAAGCCAATTTATGGATTAGTAGAACACTGTTTGAAGACTGACAAAAGGAAACACAGCAGGTAGATTGCAGAGGAGGGTTCAAAGCTTTAAAATATGAGGATGTTTCCTGTTTTTATTCCTTCTGTCCTTTCTTGGCTTTGCTCTGAGAACAGACCCCCCAGTTCTAAAGGTACAAAAGTGGCTAAAACTCCAAAAGAAACTCCACAGAACCAGGAAAGCTGGAGAGTATGAGGCTAAGAGAAAAAGCAAATTGGAGAATGTGATTCCCCATGTGAGTATGACTACTCCCAAGTCTTGGCTCTATCTCTAAAGTACAAGCGTGAGACAGACCCAATGAAGTACAGTAAATGCTTAAAGAACTGAGACCTGAATTACGGATTTGAAAGGAAAGCTGATGGAAGATGAGGCAGAATTTATACTGTGAACTGTCAGAGTTGAATACCTCCTCACACAAAGCTATCAATATTCTGCAGAGGTCTCTGACAGAATCTCATCTACGTAACATTCCAATGTTCAAGGTACAATCTCAAACTACTTGACACTCAAAGAGCAAGATTGCCTGGGCATAGTGGTACATGCCTGTAATCCCAGCACTCAGGAGTCAGGCAGGAGGACTGCTGTGAGTTTGAGGCCAGCCTGAACTACATAGTGAGCCTCTGTCTCGGGGAAAAAAAAGCCAGGTAATGTGGCTTATTATCAAAGAAAAGCAAAAGCAATAGAAATCAATGCCAAAATAAAGTACATGTTTGAGTTAGCAAAGACTTTAAAGCAATGATGATAACTTTGCTCCACACATAAAAGAAAAACATATATACGGTGAATGAAAAGACAGGAAACAGAGAAATTGAAATTATATATATATATATGTATTTGAAATAAACACACCGCAGAACATAGTGGCACATGCCTGTAATCCCAGCACTCAGGAGGCTGCGGCAGGAGGAACACTGTGAGTTCAAAACCAGCTTGAGCTACATAGTGAATTCATGGCCAGCCTGAATGGCAGTGAGACCTTGTCTCAAAAGAAAAAGAAAACAAGTATCCAATGAAATAAATATACCTATTAAAATAAATTCATTTAAAGGCCAAAAAAAAAAAGTACAGAGGAAAAAGTCAGTGAAGCTAAAGACATATAAGAGAAATAAGCCAAACTAACAAATGCAAAGAAAGACTGAATTAAAAAGAAAAGAACCTCAGAGACCTTTGGAACAATTTAAAAGATCTACAATTTAATTGGAACCCTACATGGAGATGTGAAAGAGATTAGGGCAGAATAAATGTCTGAGTGATGCCTAAACTGAGCCAACAATTTACACAAGTCATCTTTTTGTTTGGAGATCTTGAGGAATTTTTTGTTTTCAAACTTTAAAGTGTAACCGTTTCCCTATACTATATCCTGGATTACTATGAGTCAATTTTCCCCAGTACCTGGTAAGCCCTGTCAGTATGTAAATTCAGTAGGGGAAAACAAAGAGAAAGTAGAATCGCAAGTAAAAGCCGGAACCTATGTGAGCTTCCAGGTCATTAAATGAGGTGACTAGCAGAATACAGTGGTATCCTTTGTCATGGAGCTGAGTGCTCGCCTGACCCTGGAGTTAGAAAAGCTGAGGGAGGAGAGCTGCTGTTTTATTCCTTATTTTTTTTTGCCTGCTTGCCTTTGTCTGTCCCTTAATTTTAGCCTTTTGGATCCACTTTTAGATGTATCTCATATACAGAGTTTATCCATCTTTTTCTTTTAATAGATGAGTTAAGCCCATTCATATATTGTATGATTATTTCAGAAGGCAGGTGCTGGTATTTTCCTCATTTTACAAATGAGAAAAGTGATAGAGAGGTTAAGTAACTTGCAGCCCAGCCTGGGCTACAAAGTGAGCTCAAGATCATTCCTTTTTGTGTGTGTGGTGGTTTTATTTACGGTTAGCACTGCTGGAGAGAATGACAAATGTGTTTTTCTCTTTCATTTTGCTGGATCCTAAAATTTCCCTTACTTCCTTCTTTCTCTTAGTGGCCTCTCTCCTAGGGAACCACACCTTGGCCTAGGTATCTGATTCTCTCCTAAAAGCAGTTATTTTTTGGAGGCTTCCATTCCCAGTCCTGTAGTCTTAGGAGCTGGTGATATGTTCTAGCTCATCCAGACCTGTTCTGAGAGTTTTGCCTTTCATATTGGAGTTTCTCTTTCTGGGGGAAAGGGGACTGCACTGTTTGTGCTTTGCCTAAATCCTCTGAACCACTCTACTTTTCTCAGAGAGCCTTTTAAGTCTCCTCTGTCCCTTTCCTCAGCAATTCCAGGCTTTCAGCAGCAAGACCTTTATAGGAATTTAGCTTAATTCTCAACTTGCACATGATATGAAGGCCATAATGTGTATTCTGTGTCTGCTAATATTGTGAAATACAGGCTCAAGTGTGGTTTTATTTGCTTTCATTTCTATGTTTGGGGAAGGAAGATACGGCATGTGTGGAGATTCAAAATTAGTTGGTCACCATTCTCTAAACCTGGAAGCAGCACAGACAGATTTTTTTCACATGTATTTATAAATTATATAGGGTATGGTTTAGCTTCTTATTTTGTTAATTGATTAAGTAAATAGAACTAAGCCCTAAAGCTAGCCTCTTAGCTAATTGAGAAACAAATATTTGCAACGAAGTGAGAAATAAGGCAAAGATGCCTGCTATCTCCACTGCTATTTAACAATGAGTTGGGGTAGGAGTAGGGGGTTAGCCAACACAGTTAGACAAGAGAATTCAATCAGAACCATGAAAACTGGAAAATTTCTATATGCAGATGACAGATGAAGGAATCAATTAAAAATGGTAAATCAATGAATCAATTAAAAAACTAACTCAAATAAAAAAATTAGGGAGGTAACAAAACATAAAATTAACACATGCAACTCAACAGCCTTTATATACCTAAACTATAACCAGTCAGTGATAGAATGACAGACAAAATCTCATGTACAATAGCCATATTAAACAAATGAAAAGGTATTCAATCCACTCTAATATGTAATTTAAAATTGTAAAATATCATTCCTCAGCTATTAGATAAAAATTAAGTATGTCAAAATCATTTCACTGGAGTGGCAGTAAGTTAAGAGGAATACACACATACTACTGGGATGGCAAGCTAATATAACCCTCTTGGTGTGGAGTTTGGCAATAGCTAAGAAAACTACATATGCATTTAACTGTGACCTAACAATCCCATTTCTAGGAATTTATCCTTAAGATATACCATCAGCAATTTAAAAATACACTTCTAAGATTATTCATTGCTTATAACTATGAAATACTGGAAACAAAAAGCAAAGACACCCCACTAATCAGAAGCTTCTAAATAGCATTCCCCACTACAAGCAATCAGACCTCCTTAGAGAAACGGCTGACTCAGGGATGGGGCCCAAAGCACAAGACAAATCTCGAAATGCTGTGGTATAATAAGGAAGGGCTAAAAAAATGAGAAGAACGTGTCAAAAAGAAAATAGAAGAGAGACTACAGGGAATCCCATTAGTCAGGTCTGGGACAATTCGATGGAAATAATGACAGCAATGATTTATAACCTCTTGAAGTCAGTAAGAATCTATGAGTTAAGTCCGTGTTTCATAGATTTTACATATTACAATAGTTATCATATCACATACACGTGTGCACACACACACACACTTTCCCTCTAATCAATAAATCCCCACTGTTCCTTGAAATAGTGATGGTTGAGGTGACACCTGAATTATAAAATGTTAACTAAGTGAAGAAGGTGCTGAAGGGAATTTCAGGGAGAGAAAACAGCATATCAAAGAAAGAAAAAGAGGGGCTGGGGATATAGCTCAGTGGCATACGCACCGGCCTGTCAAGTGCAATGTCGTGAGTTCGATCCCTGGTACCACCACCAAAAAAAAAAAAAAAAAGACAAGAGAAAGAACTAAGCAGAGATCAAAGAGGAGCATAGGCCAAATGAAAATAAAAACAGGTAAGTGCCTTGAAGGTCACGATAAGGATTTAGATCCTTATTCTAAGAGCAATGGAAATCATATGAAGAATATGAGAAGTCTGAAAGATACTTCAAATTCATGACTTAGCCCTCTGCACCTATCCTTTCTTCACTACATCCTGTCACTGACTGGCATCATCCTCCATCCATTTATACCACTGAAAAACTTACCTGTGATAGCTCTGCAATAACCAATTATCCCTCCTGCATCCCTCATATTTCATCCATACCAACCTCTATTGATCTTATCACCTACAACTACATTCACGCAAGTATCATGTCTCACAGAGACACAATGGCCTTACCACAGATCTTCTATATACATTCTTGTTCACCAATGAATTATCCATTGAGAAAGTCAGACAAATCTAAAACAAAAATCTAATCACGTCACCCTCTAGCAGAAAATACCTCATTGGCCTTCTACTGTTCATAACCAAAATCTCATTTCTCCAGCACTTCCTCTCCTCTGTCAGGTTGTTCTAGTAACTTGACTTTCCTTCAGTACATCAAGAATATCACTTTGATAGCCATTTTGTATCTGCTTTCCATGGTTCTAGTCACTCCAGGTCAAATGCAATCTAAAAACACTTAAGAGAAAATTATAGAATAAAACAATCCAAAAGTTTTAAATTGTGTGTAATATGATGAAATCTCAGCTGTCTCATTCTATCCCACTTGCAATGTGAATCATGTTTGTCCAGGGTATCCACATTGTATACACTACCCACCTAGTCATTTAGTAGCTTCCTGATTATGAGATCAACTGTTGCAGTATCACATTGCTTGTGTTCAAGTAGTCCTTACCTTACTTAATAATGGCCCCAAAGCTCGATGCTGACAATTTATATATGTCACAGAGAAGCCACAAAGTGCTTCTTTTAAGTGAAAAGGTGACAGTTTACAACTTAATTCAGAAAGAAAAAATTGTATACTGAGGTTGCTAACCTCTATGGTAAGAATTTTTATTTACTAAATTATGAGGAAAGAAAAAGAAACCAGTGCTAATTTTTTGGGCAAACCTTAAACTGTAAAAGCTACTTAGGGCCACAGAGTCTGATAGTAAGTCATAATGATTAGAAAGGCATTACAGAGTTTAGTGCTATGCATAGTTTCAGGCATCTCCAGGGGCAACAAATTCCCCATGTTAGGGAAGACGGTGAGGGGTGGTATTGCATTGCTTTTGCCTGAAAGCATTGACATCGAGTGTTCCCTTCCATCTGGAACGTTCTCACCCTTTCCAACCTACTAAAGTCATACTTGCCTTTTACATCTCAAGCTCAATTTTTACTTTCATAAGAAAGCTTTAATTCCTCCAGATTAAACTGTTATTTGTCCTCATAGCACCCTGTAATTTTCCTTCTTACCACTAATTCAGAAATTATAAAAATATGTATGTGTTTATTCATTTATTGCTTCCCCACTAGACTGTAATTCTTGTTAATTATATAGGGACCACGCATGATTTACTGTTCACTGGCACAGGGCCTACTATGAAAGTAGGAAATAAAGAATGAATAGACAGGATATAAATACTGAAGACATATATATACGTATAGATTTATATCTGCACATCATATAATCCAAATAGGGTAACTATGTTGATCTATATACAAAGACAATGGCTAAATATCTACTATTTCGATTTTTTTAGTGTTAAGAATCATATAAAGATTTTTAAAACTATTTTGCTTTTTCTGTTAATTATGTGTAAGAAAAAGTAGGATATATAAGATTTTCCCTTTGTGAATTTCATGCCAACCTAAAGACCAAAATCATCCCATTTAAAAGAAAACACAGAAGAAAAGGAGAAAAAGAGGCACAGAAGGAAAGAGAAAATAGAAATCATATAAAAACAACTGTTTCTAAAATATTATCAATAAAATATCTTTTAAGAAATCATTTTAAACGCTTCAATTTTTATTTTTCCAAAGAGGTAAACATATATAGAATCAATTATACCTGACTACAACTCTATATACTATGTTGGAAAATATAGTAGCAGTTTAACTATAGGCAATATAAAAACCGAGTTAAAATACAAGGCCTGAGTATATTTAAATATTTTAAAAGACGTGTAAAAACTGCAGGCACTCTGAGATCATCTCTGAAGGGCCAGTGCTGCGTAAAAGGAATGAAGATACACAGCAATTGTAGGAAAGCCATGGAGGCTAGAAAAGCCTAGCAGGAGGAAGAAAGTGTCTGGAGAAGATGCTGGAGGTAGGATTTCAGCTTGAACACTAAGCAGTAGAAACATGATAGGATTTTAGTCTGTACACTAAGCAGTAGAAACTAAGCATTAAATTAAAGCAGCAATCAAAAGCCAATTTGAAAGAATAAAAAATTGACATTAGGCTATTGTTCACATTAAAAATCTTGAAAATTTGCCATAGGTTCATCAACATTTTCACTGTACATCAACTATTCAACAACTCAAAATAAATAGATGGCCTGCTGAAAAAAAGAAAACGTAAAGTACACGCATTAGAGTTAACACAGCAGGCCCAAACGGCCTGACTCAAAGACTGGCTCTTGGCTGTCATCTGGGAGGGCAGATTTTGGGAGGGTTCTCCCCATTCCCAGAACTGGGAAGAGTGGCTCACTATGCCTAAACTGCACCAACAATATGATTTGGTGAACACTTGCTTTTCTTCTGCGAGTGTGGGATTTTGAAACATGCCATTGGCTATGAACCTGCCCAGGTGACCAGTCCCCAATGAAAAGCATGGGAGCTGCTGGGAATGGTGGTGCACACCTGTAATCTCAGCACCTGGGAGGCTGAGGCAGGAGCATTACTGTGATGCCCAGGCTACATAAGCAAGTTCAAGGGCAGCCTGCACAATATAGCAAGGCCCTGTCTCAGGAAAAACAAAACAAAACAAAAAAACACCTTAGGGACTAGCCTCTAACTAGCTTTCCTGATTGGCAACCTTTCCAATGTGTTTTCACAACTCCTTGCTGGAGCCACTGAATGTGTCTGTGTGACTCTACTGACAGGTATCTGCAATCTCGTGCCTGATCTTCCCTCGGCTTAGCTCTATGCACCTTTTCCGTCTTGATTTTGCTTTGTATCCTTTCACTGTAATAAATTATAGCCAAGAGTATAACTACATGCTCCATCCTGTAACTGTTAAGGAAATATTGAGCAAGGGTGATTTTTGGAGCCCTGAAACAAAACGAAATTAGACATGACTTCATTTAAAAGCTTAGTTTCACTATAAAATTAGAAGTATATTCTGGTGCTTTATGAAGTATAAAATAGGGGAAAGCATACACCACATATTGAGCATTTACTCAATAACATAATACCCAGGTTTTTAAAAGTCTGACTGAGTTATACATTAACATACACTTAGCAATCACATGTTAAAATATACATACTGCTAATGAATGTTTTCTGATAAAGCAAGAGCCATTATGTTCAATTTGGGTACTACATAATCACGGATCATTACACAGAACAAAAATTAAACTTGTAAACTCAAGTAGAAAAGAGCAAAAAAACCCACTGAGGTTCTTTACAATATATAATGTGCTAATTATTATGAATTAGTAACAATCTTAGGGCATAATTACATTCATAAAAATGTTAAAACATCAGAACAACTTATTAATATAAAGCACTGCCAATTTTTGCTTAGCCAAGAGTGGCGGTGCACATCTGTTATCCCAGAATTCTAGGAGTGCTGAATGTCAAAGCTGGAAGACAAGTTTGAGCCCAACCTCCCAGGAAACTTGGTGATTGAGAGAAACCCTGTCTCAAAATTAAAAAATGGTCTGGGAATGTAGTTCAGTGCAGAGGCCCTGGGTTTAATCTCCAGTATCATACACACACACACACACACACACACACACACACACACACACTCACAAATTTCTCACATGCTATTGTGAAAGTGATACTGGCCACTATTACCAACTTAAGTTTAAAAGCTATTTTACCAGAAGAACGAGTGTGGGTTTTAAACTGGGCTTCTTTCAAAGTGTTTTGAATTAATAAGCATGCCCTCATTCAGCTGAGCATTTTTGGCTTACTGATAAAATGAACTGAATGAATATTCCATGGGATTTAAAATATACTGCCACATGACACTTCCAGAACATAAAAAGCATTGCTCCAGATATGGTTCAAAAACACATCAGAGAGTAATGGAAGAAGACATTTAGCTGCAGGAAAGCAAAGGTAATGTAGTGACATCTCATTGAATTTTCATGTGATACTCTCTGGGTATGTCTTCTTCTGTGAATATGAGTTGCCTTATCTTCTGACAATATACAAATCTTTTAAACTACCATGATTTTCATACAGCAGAATATTACTGAAGCAATATTGCTTCTGAAATTATAACACTGAGATGACTTACATTGTATTTTTAAGTGCTTCAGATTTATTCTGCAAACAATAATCTAACAGCCAACGCGGAGAATCAAACTAGTCAGTAGTCTATTCTGCCACTAACAAATGAGCTATCTGGGTAACAAATCATACTCCATGGCATGTTAGTAAGCTAGCTCTTTGATGTTGGAGGAGCACAAAACACCATGCCCAGCCTTGATCTGTAGCACTCAGCGACTTCCACGGTATAAATATTCCTGCTACAGAAGACTTCAAGCTCACAATTTGTGCATAAAGCTTCCTAACATTTAACAAATAACAAAGTCATTTGTGCTGCAGGCGTCAGGGCTACTGCACCTACGGTACCCTTCCCAGAGGGGCACACATTTGTTCTCACCTTCATTTTAAAAGTGAGAGTTAATCCCATTTTACATAGAATTGACTATCTTAACTACTTTGAGGCGCACAGTTCAGTTGTACATACATTCACACTGCTGTGCACCATCACCACGTCCATCTCCAGAACTGTTCATCCTGCAACACTGAAAACTGCCCATTCAGCAGTAACCCTTCATTCTCCTTCTCTCCCAGCCTCCACCGTTCCACTTGCAATCTCGATACAATTTTGACTGTTCTAAGTAATCCCTGGAAGTGGAATCACACATATTTACCTTGTGGGGACTGGCATATTTCACTTAGCATAATGCTTTCGAGGTTTATCTACGCTTTTAGAATTTCCTTCCTCTTGAGGGTTGAATAATATTTCACTGTGTGCACATATTTTCCTTATCCACCAAAGGACACTTGTAATGCTTACATATCGTGGCTATTATGAATAATGCTACTAGGTATTAACTTATTCAGAGTTTCTATTTATTTTTGGTTTAGTCTTTGTTATCCAGTCTATTAATATTCCTTTTTATTTCTGTAGAATCAATAACAAGGTCCCTATTTTCATTTCTGATTTTAGTAACTGAACCTTCTCTCTAAGTTTCTATATTGATACTCTAAACCAACTTTTGGCCTCCATTATTTACCTATTACCTATTTTGTTTTTGTCTCCTCAAATACTTATTGCCTTCCTTCTTTTATTTTGGGCTTAGTTCTTTTTCTAGGTCCTTATGTTATATTAGGTTATTGATTTGAAATACAGTATTTCTTCCTTTTCAAATTTATTTTTATTTACTTACTTAGTTACCTGGAATTGAACTTGGGACCTTGTGTTTGCCAGGCAGGCACTTGTGCCTCTGAGCTATAACCCCAGTCCGATTTCTTGCTTTTCAATGTATTTTTAGTTGTTTTGTTTTTGGGGTTTTTTTGTCTTTTTTTGAGACAGGATCCCGCTCTGCAGTTCAGGCTGGCCTTGAGCTCACTTTGTAGCCCAGGCTGTTCTCGAACTTGCAACGATCCTCATGCCTCAGCCTCCCAAGTGCTGGGATTACAGGTGTGTGCCACAACACCTAGATTGCTTTTTAATGTAAACATCTGTTTAAATTCCTCTTACCACTGCTTTTACTGTGTGCCACAAATTTTCATTCATCTTAAGTCTTTCTAATTTGCCTCCTGATTTTCTCTTTGGTCCACAGATTAACAGTATGTTAATTTCCATAATTAAAAAAAAAATTTTCATTTTTCTTCTGTTACTGCTTCCTAACTTCATTCTGTTCTGATCACAGAAGATACTTTTTGTAATAACTATATTTTAAAATATACTGGGGGCGTGCAGGGATACAGCTCAGTGGTACAGCGCCTGCCTGTGAAGTGTGAGGTCCTGAGTTCAACTCCCAGTACCAAAAATAAATAAATAAATAATAAAATAAAATACACTGGGACTTAATTGTGAACTAACATATAGTTTATCCTAGAAAATGTCCCATATGCACTTGAACTGTATAATCTGATGTTGTATAGCATGTCCTATATATGCATATTATTAGATCTAGTTGGTTTGTTGTATTAAAACCTTTATTTCTTTATCTTCTGTTTAGTTGTTTTATACATTATTGAGAATAAGGTATTGGATTCTCCAACTGCTATTACAGAATTGTATCTCTTCCCTCAATTCTGTCAATTTTTGCTACATATATTTTCACACTTTGCCTTTAAGTGGATAAATGTTTATTGTAACTCCTAGCTGTACTGAACCTTTTCAGATATGTAATGACTTTGTCTCTGTAACCAACTTTTCTGAGTTAAAGTACACTGCATCTAATACAACCACCTCTATTCTCTTTTGGATAGTATCTACGCTGAATTTTTTTTCACCCTTTTATTTTCAATTATAGGCATGTACCACTACACACATTTATGTCTTTGGTTTTAAGGTGACTCTTTTACACAGAGCTGTTGTTGGATATTTTGAATCCATTTAGCCACTCTCCACCTTTTGATTGGAAATTTTAATCCAATTACATTTAAAGTAATTACTTATAAGAAGGAACTGATTTCTGACATCTTGGTTTCTACATACCTTATCGCTTTTCTGTTCATTTCCTATATAACATTACTGTTTAGTTGATTTCTGTTCGTAGTAAAATGTTTAAATTCCTTTCTCATTTCATTTTGTGTATATTCTCTTGTGACCTTTTTATGCTCAGCACAGTAATTACATTTTACACACTAAAATCACTGTAATGTGAATTTATACCAGGTTAACTTCAATAACACTAAAAAAATACTCATTTGACATTAACAGTTCCATATATACCCCTTCCAATTGCTGAAGTCACAAAATTACATCTTTACACACTATGTATCCAAAACCATGAACTGACAATTATTTCAACTGTATTAGTCTCTTAAATTATACAAAAAACAAAATGTGGCATTATAAAGCAAAGTTATAATAACACTGGCTTTACACTTTTTTTAGCAATACTAGGACTTGAACCCAGGGCTTTAACACTGAGCTACGTCCAACCTGTTTTTCATTTTGAGACAGTTTCACTTAATCGCCTCACTGGGCCTGAATGTTTGATCCTCTTGCCTCAGACTCCCTGAGTGCGGGATTACAGGCATGTACCACCACACACATCTCTGACCAGTGATGGCAAACCTTTGAGAACTTTCAATGATAACAAACAGCCCACTGCAGCACATGTACTATAGGTTTAGTACCACTGTCTTAGAGTAATTTTTAAAATGTTCTGGTCCATTAAATCATGTAGAAATCAAAAAGTAAATTTATATACCCTTGTTAGAAAAACACAATACTAGCTTTTATAATTGCCCTTGAATTTTCCTTTACTGAGATTTTTTTATTTCTTCATAGACTTCAAATTACTTTCTAGTGTTCTTCCACTTCAAGCTGCAGGACTCCCTTTTGCACTTCTTTCAGGACAGGTCTAGCAAAGGACTCCCTCAGCTTTTGCTTATCTGGGTTTGTCCTACCTTCTTTCCCACTTTGGAAGAACAGTTTGCAAGTTCTAGGATTCTTGGTTGACAGTTTTTTCTTTTAGCAACTGAACATATTGGCACACTGTGCTATCACCCCTGATGTCTGCTGTGACATCTGATTACTGAAGATCCCCTGTGTGTGGTGAGTTGTTTTCCTCATGCTGCTTTCAAAGTTCTCTCTTTGTCTCTGGCTCTCCAGATCCTCCTGACTCAGCCTCCCAAGTGCTGGGTTTACATGTATGCACCACCATACCTGGTAATCTATTACAATTTAAAAGCACTTAAAGTTTCACTTGCCCCTTAGAGTTTATCTATCCTTTTTTTTAAAAAAATTAAATCTCAAGATATCTTTTATTTTTGTACATGTATAGACAGACCATCTCATCTTTTTTTTCTTTTGCAGTACTTAGAATTGACCTAGGACTTCAGAGCTATATACTCAGCTCTATTTTGAGAGAAGCTATTTTGAAGTTGCTCAGGTTGGACCTGAGCTGGCAATGCTCCTGCCTCAGCATCCTGCAGTGCTGGGATAACAGGCATGAACCATGACTCCATCCCATCCTTACTCTTACAGAATCAGTGACCCTATGTATTTTTCTCTATTCGAGTGTAGAAATTCAATTAATTTAAAACTAATTAAATTAAATCTTTAATCAATTTCATTTACTCCCATTATTTTTAGAAAAATGAAAATAAGAAATAAACCTGATAATTCTTCAAACTTCTAAAATGAATACTAAGTATAAACTCTTGCAACTCCAGACTCCATAGTACCATAAAAGAGGATGCCCTAATGTGCTCTGAAAAACATTAACTGTAATGTCTTTTTTTTAAAGAAGCAAGGTCAAAGAGAAGAAAAATCTTAGAGTACTCTGTATTGTACTATAGTTCATGTCATTCAATGTTAATGAAAGCTTAATCATATTTCCTAGTAAGAACTTTAAACCTTTACAGTGAAAAGAGTATAAAACTTGGGTCACACATTTCTTTGTTTTTTGGGTTTTTTTTTCCTCCATAAAACAAATTTAGGTAATAGTAGATAAAGAAAAAAATTTTTTAAAATGCCTGATCATGAAGAAAGTAATTCATGCCTGTATTCCCTCAGTAAACCTTGTCCTGAATTCAGCTTCTTCAGCTAAACAGACCTCTATTACTAAATTTAATCCTTCATGAAAAGGTACATTGAATCCTTAACTCATACAGATTTTTGAGAATCACTGAAGTCTTGCCAAACGTTCATTTCTCCTACGAGCAAATGAGCCAGCTAGTCTTCTATTGCCTATGCCATGACAGTCCGTTAGAAACTAATCAAAAAGCAGATACCTTTATCAGAGTATGTGTGTTCTAACTCATGGAGGTCAGGCAACAAGTGAATACAGTTTATGCAGCAGTAGCTGAAGAAATCAAGGATGACCACTTTTCCACACAGGTCCTTGTAGACAGAAATAGGCTCTTCTGTGTTCAGCCATTCTAATCCTGAAATGTATACAAAATAAATTACAATGATTAAAGATAAAAACAGAGATAACTGATCTAAAACTTTCCATTAGAATGTGAATTGCTGTTCTTTCTAGCACTACCAAAAACAGTCCAACACTTTAAGAGAGGATAGCACTAAAGTCAGTAGTAGTTTATTTCATTTGTAAGAACTGGACTTTTTGATCAATCAAAAAATTAAAGACATGATGTCTGTTCTTTACTACAATTAAACAGGTATCTGTGATGTGAAGGAGACCGAAAAGCCAAGTCTATAGGGATTGAAGATCCAAAGAGGGAAGAAAGAAGAAAAACAGGAAAGAGTGACAGGGTAGGGGTAGAAGGAAGGGTAAAAGGAGAGCTGCTTTTATGAGGCAGTCTGCACACACAGCAAGAAAACGCTTCTAAATTCTGTCAGAACTAGTGTAATAGTCTGGGTATGAAAGAGGATAAAACCAACACATTTAGGCAAAAACAACAGGAAATATCAAATATTAAGTAACTGCATTCAGAATGAGGTAAATAAGCTTAAAAGCATTAAGACATAGCTAAATATCAAAAACAAAATATATTTAACGATAAACATACAAAATGCCTACGCCAATCTCCTATAAAAAAAAGCTGAAATGTTCTGGAGTTGGATGAAACACGAGATACAAAATAAAGTATTTTAAATGCAAAATCCAGAGCAACACTAATATTGATGAAGAATGTGTTCTCTTCCCTCCAAAACAAAATAGGCTCTCCTTATCTGTACTTTTGGAAATCAGCATTTACAATTACTTGATTATGATTCAAAATGTTAACTGTACTATGAAGATTTTGTTAAATATTAAAAAGTACAGCATCCCTATCTAAACAACTTACAAGAACAAAGTTTACTGCTTATAGATAAATAAATGTAGCTATTAAAAAGTTTGATTATAGGGGCTGGGGATTTAGCTCAGCGGCAAAAGTGCCTGACTGGCAAGCGCAAGGTCGTGAGTTTGGTTCCCGGTACCGGAGAAAAACCAAAAAAAAAGTTTGATTATACCTTGAAGTAGGTATTTAGAAATATTTCATAGCAACTGAACCCCAACGCTGGGCAGAGCAAGTAAATTCATTAGGCCTCCCTTTTCCACGAGGAATATGTTGCAAGACCTCCACTGGAGGCCTGGAACTGCGCAGTATACTGAAACTTAGAATTGAAGGCCTTTTCCATCTTAACCAGGCATTTATCAGGCACTGAGGCCCCAGGTAACTTGTGCAGTTTAGGATGTGACAACAAAACTAGCACAAATTTCTTTTTCCTTCTTCACAATTTGGCATATAAAAGATGGGTTTTTACTGTAGGTCTGAGCAACCAACCACAGCACGTCATTGTTTTTTTCTTCATTGGGAACTTTCACCTTTTCACTTGAGGGAAGCACTTACGGCTTCTTTGGCATATCGGATAGCCAGCAGCACCACCGTTGAGCACTGAGGCCATTATTAAGTTAAATAAGGGTTCCTGGAACAGAATCCCTGTGATACTGCTACCCTTGACGTGATAACCATGACTAAGAGCTGGCAGCATACACAACACAGATAAGGGGACAAGGTGATCTGTCACATCACTGGAAAAAGGGATGACTCACAACACGCAGGACACAGGAAGAAGGCATGAGATTTGTCAGATTTAGAGTGGTACACAATTCAGAGATTATGAATTGTTCCTTTCTGCAATTTTTCATTTAATATTTTCAGGCTGTGATTGGCTTTTGGCTTAACCAAAAGCACGCAAACAAGATTAGATAATAAAAATACTGCCAAATCCTGGCTGATGGCCTGCTTGTTTGTAATAGTGTATGTGCTACAGAACTACCTCTTTACAACGTTTTTACAAAATACGTATACATGTACGTAATACGTACCTTCTCGCAAGGTTTTTACAGAATATGTATACTATTGTGTGTGTGTGTGTGTGTGTGTGTGTGTATTATTTTTAAATTTCTCTAATGGGATAAGCATTTATGCACCCTTTTTGGGTAAGAATTCCTTCATATTTCTAATCTAGTGTAAGATTAGTAACGGAAAAAATGAGGCCTTCTCAAGGCAAGTGCAAAAGGCTCAGAAAGACACCCAAGACTGTTTTCAGAGGAGGTTCCGATATACCTCCCATGAGATAACTGAACCCTGCCACAACCAACCAATTAACTATGCATGCGGTTTCAGTGTCATGCCAGGACACATGCCAACATCACCAGGCAAAACAATGCCACTCTCACCAAAGAAGGTAAAGTATGGTTTCATTTCAAAGCGCACTGCTCAGAGTATCTATTCCCTCATATTCCCAAGGCTCACACAGCCAGAATACAAACCCTGGAGAAAGGCCATATAATTGATTCAAATTTTTAAAATTTTTAAGTTTCTTGATACTGAACGGGAGCAACCAGGCAAAGCTAGGAAACCACCAAAATCTGGGGTCTGGAGAGAGTAGTACTCCTACTCAGGCAGTTATCAGCTGGAAGTTCCTTGGTCTCCCCGTGCCTCAGTTTCCCTAACGGTGAAACAGGACGCACAAGAGGACATCGCTGGGTTGTCGGAAGGGGTAAACAACGTAATATCCCCCCAGGCGCTTAGAACTGCGCGGGGCACAGAGGTGATCCCCAAATGTCAGCCAGGACGCCGCAGAGAGATGATGAGGACGAAGGCTCCAGGGAAACAGACAGAAGGGACCGGGTGGTGTGGACATCGCCATCGCCGCCAACCGGGACCACGGACATTCTTGGGGTCTCTACCTAGCTGGCACCAGGCCGGGGCAGCCCGCGCCCTCCGCAAGCCCAGGCGCGCGTCGCCGCTCGGGTCGGGGGCCGCAGGCACGCGCCCAGCTCCTCCCGCGCCGAGCAAGGGGAGGTCCCGGCACGCCGCTGCCGCGCGCCAGCCCCTCACCTTCCGGGAACTCGGGCGCCGGCAGGTCCTGCTCCCGGCCGTCCACCTTCTGCAGATACTGGTAGACCAGGTCGTCCTTCTCCTGCGGGGTGACGGCGTCCAGCAGGGCGTACTCGAGCGACGTCTGCGCGGGCAGTAGCCCCGAGAGGCCGCAGCCGCGGGCCCCGGACGCCGCCATGTTGCTGTGCGGGTCCCCGGCGGCGGCCGGAGACGCTGCGGGCGAGGCGCGGCCCCCGCTGCGCCCGCACAGCCCCGCTCTACGCCAGAACCCTCCCCCCCCTTTTTTTTTTTTTTTTTATTTTTAAGAATGAGGTCGAATGCCAAAGTCCAAATGGCCGCAATTCCCGGGCACGTAATTAAACTAATGTCGCAACTCACCCCGCCCCTCCCAGGCCCCTCGCCGCGGCCCAGCTGGACATTGGGAACGCCAGATTCAACAGGGCGCCGGCCTCGGTGGCCGCGTTCCGCGGGCTCTGTGGCACCCATCCTTCCACCTTCCACCTTGGAAACTGGCAGGCTTTAGAATACAATTAAAATAAAATGAACCAGCCGGCCACTTAAAAAAAATTTTTTTTTAAAAGATCCCACTCTTAAACCTGGATCAGCCGATTCGACACGCCTCCGGCCGCGGGAAGTGGTTCCCGCCAAGACCAGAAAGGTAAGGCCAGGGATATGGTATCTTCCAGAGAGAGTTTTTTGGAGTTTTGTTTTTTTGTTTTTTTGTTTTTTGTTTTTTTTTTAAGTCACAATGGCTTTGATTTGTAAACAAACATGTCTTGTGAGCCTGGAAGTGTTGAAAGTGCAGGCGCGAATAGACCGTCCGCCTGGCCGGGGAAGGGGGCGCAGAGGGGAGCGGATGCAGCTGGTCCCCGGGTGCGTGGCGGGTGGGCGGCCCCCAGCGGCTTTGAAGGCTGGCTGTGCTCCCCCAAGGGGGAGCTCTGGGGGCTCTTCTGGAGCCAGCTGTGCTTCACGTGGAGAGGGTGAAGGCCTTGCTTGGGGGCTCCAAAATTCAAGGAGAAGAGAGAGCTAGTAGGGGGTATCTGGCACATGACCTGGGTTTGACAGCGGATGGAGAGGGCCGGCCGCGTGTGGGACACACAGCTTTCCAGCTCTGGGGGACAGAGTGGGACCCCAGGCCACGCGGGACATGTTAATGTTTGAACTTTGTTCCTTGTCCAGGGATTGCACCATGCTGCGGGAGGAAGACACTAGACTGATTCAAGAAACTGAAGTTGTTGACTGTCTGCCAGGCACGGATAGCGGCCGTTACGTTTTTTGAGAATCACACACTTTGATTATGGTGTGACTTGTTTTACTAGTGAACTAGCCAAGTGCCCAGGACCTGTAACAGGACTTGTGAATTATTTGGACAGTTGTCCACTAGAAAGAGAACGGACAGTAGCTTCACAGCAGTTAGACAAAACTTGTTCTGAAGTTGTTGAACGTGCACTTCCCATTAGTGCCTAATTGTTAAAGTGTTTTTGATTCTTATTTTTATAAGTCAAGTCCTAGAAAAAGCCAAAATACTTGAATGAAATAGCAGCCACAGTGAAAAACTTCACAGCTGTTCCCCCCGCCCTCGGGATAGGTTCTTGTAATCTTATTAGGTATAAATGGGACAGCAGGAGTTCTCAGATATAATTTTTATAGTTTGCCAATGTATTGATTACCAAGCTTTAGAGTCTCATCAAGTGAGTGGGTTACTTTTTTTTTTAGCAATATAATTACATTTAAAAAACTGGTAGGAAGAGGTAGCCTCTCAGTTTACTGAAGATTAATGTCTTTTTGATGATACAGTCATTTTTGCTATGTTAGAAGACACGTTTTTGGAAGAAGACATCTGGAAATACAAATCTAAAAGAAAACCCAAACCAGTACATACAAATAATTGCACTGAAAGTATCCCCAAATCTGTTGAAAAGCCAACAGATGGAAAATGCCAGTCAAAACAAAAAGGAAAAAAAGCAAGAACCATAGAAGCTACAGGGAAGGTGAAAGATCATGAAATGTGCCTTGGAGAAAGCCAGACTAGCGTATCTTCTAGTCAGAATTCGAGTTGTGGAGATGATGTTCAGTTGTCCCAGGACAAAGCAGCTACTCCAAGAAAGCACTGTAGAGCTCACAAAAACAGACAAGTGTCCCCAAAGATACGCCCAGTTTATGATGGACACTGTCCAAACTGCCAGATGCCTTTTTCTTCATTGTTAGGTCAGACACCTCGATGGCATGTGTTTGAATGTTTGGATTCTCCACCAATCTCTGATACAGGTAAGATTGCAGAAAAGATAGTAGTCTCAAAATGTCTAGACATCTCGCGTTAGGTCAGCCGTCTCTTCAGTGAAACAGCAGGGCAAGTGATAAACCAAAAGAAAATTGAGACACCATACCAGTCAGTGGTCTTTTTGCAAAGAAAGTTGCAAACCTGAAAACAGCTTAAATGCATTTTATTTTTTCATAAAAGTTCCTACGTAGCTCAATTTTATAAATATTCATTGAACCTTTTACTGTTTATTTTACCGGTTTATTTTTGCTTACTCGATTCACAATGAGCATATAAGGTAGGTAGTGACATTTAATAGATGCATGTTCTTAAAAGTTAAGTAACTTGCCCGATTTTTTATCTTTTTTGGAACTTACAGAAAAGTATAAATACAGGTTTCTAAGTATGGATCTGATGTATTCTTTATGCTAGTGTATAGGAATAGGAACTGGGAAGCATCTTAGGTGATTAAGACTCTTATAAAAATGTGTCAAAAAGCTGAAGTAACACTATCATTTTATTATCTTTTAAAATAAATGTCATATTTAGCATGTGGAAAATTGGACTGTGTTGAAATTGAGTTGTAATGATCTGTGTATTTTAAAGTTATCCCAAATTTTCCGGAGAAAATATTATTTGAAGAGCAATATAAAAGAATATTTAACTTAAAAAATAAATAGTACCCAGGCATGGGGAAACACACTGTAACCCTAGCACTTTGGGAGACTGAAGCAGGAAAATAGCAAATTTGAGTCCCACCTGGGGAACTTTATGAGATCCTATCTCAAAATAAAACATTAAAAAAAGGGCTGGGGTTTAGCGCAAAGCGAAGACCCTGGGCTCAATCCCCAGTGCTGCCAAAAACAAAGTTTTTTTTTAAAAAAATGTACCTTGTAAAACCATTTTGGGTTAAGTGTTGATATTTTAAAACTCAGCTTTTTGATTGTGCAGTTCACAATAACTATTGTCTTAAGGCCTCGGAGGAGAACTGATGGTTTTCCACTTACACGTTTATTTATAGTGCTAATGCATCAAAGCTTGCCCTGCAATACATTTTTCTTTCTTAAAATTTTCAGAGTGTCCAGATGGTCTTCTGTGTACCTCAACAATTCCTTCTCATTATAAGAAATACACTCACCTTCTGCTTGCTCAAAGGAGGGCTAGCAATGATCCTTTTAGTGGCCCGCCACATGCGCCCGGTGGGAGTTCCAGTGAGACCAAGCCAGCCTTTTCTTTTATCTATGAGGAAAAATGGTGTCTACCTCAGAAACAAACTGAGAACTTAAAAAATGTTTCAAATGATCCCTTGTTGATGATACAGAATCTAAAAACATCTCAGCTTACAACTGAAGCCAATAAAAAAATTTCTTCTACAAATACTCAGACATCCCAGCAAGCTCTGCAATCTCCAGAATTTGTTAAGATTGATAAACTGGTAGGAGCTGGTTTGTCACTTATCAGGAAAGAGTCAGACAGCCAAAGGACCACACAACACACAAATTTGCCATTATCAGAAAATGACTTCAGCAGCTGTGAAATCTCTTATTCTCCACTTCAGAGTGATGAGGAAACGTATGATATAAATGAAAAGCTGGATGATTCACAACAGGAACTATTTTGTACCAGAAGTCCTAAAGATGGCAGCCTAGAAGATGATGACAGCTCTGCTGAGTTACAAAACCTCCATGGTCACTTCCTGAGGAATGCAGAGGAGATCTGCCCCAGAGCGAATAGCTTCTTCACTCAAGATAAGAACAGTGAAGGACTACATAAGTGCCGTGCTCTCGGCGATTCATTTCATTTCACCTCGCAAGCTGAGAGCGGCGTCTCATATGATCCAGCATTCACTGATTATTTTCTGTTGTTTCCACCTGCGCTAGCAGGGAATCTCCCTGCTTCTAGTTATCAGACCACTAAGGCAAAACCTCATCAGCCAGAATTTCACTCATCTCAATCAAATAAACAGAAACAGGTAATTGAAGAATCAGCTGTTGATAATCAAGCTTCTCTGCCATTATTGAATTGTGAGTTGTCAAAATCACAAAGTCAGGGAGGACGGTGTCTTTCTTTGCATTCAAGCCAAAGTAAAATTAGAGAATTATCAAGGGAGAACTTCCGTGCTAAGAACAATGCCAACTCAGCATGTGTCTGCAGAAAGACCTTAGACGGTATGCCAGAGGGTAAAGTTACACTTTTAAGTACAGGAAAATCTCGTACATCTACTGCTGCTAATTCTTCGAGAAAATTGTCTTCTAGTCCTAAAGGTACTACAAGACATTTTAGCAAGGCAATGAAGCAAATGGATATAGGTGTGTATTTTGGACTACCACCCAAAAGAAAAGAAGAGAAATCAATGGAAGAAAGTGCATTAGAAGTGATGAACTTAAATCCAGCTACAAGTCCTAATAAAAAGAGGCCCCGGCAGTGCAAGAGGAAGGCAGAAAAATCTTTAAGTGATTTAGAATTTGATGCGAATGATTTAAGTGAGAGTCAGTTCTCCATGGAACTGTCTGATGAGAGGTCACAGCGTCAAAGAAAGAGACGTAAAAAGTCAAATTCACAGGAAGGAACACATCAGAAGAGATCAGGGCACCTTATTAACAGTACAGAATCCGAATGTGGGACAGTCAAGTTAAGTAAAGATAAAGACTTCATAAAATCTGCTCCTGGCAGGCTGCAAAGAGGGAACATGAAAGTTTCAGAATCACCTAATACAGGAGAATTAAGAAAAAGGACGTGTCCATTCTATAAGAAAATACCTGGTAAGTTGGGGTATCAGCGCTCAGTGTATCAGCAAAAACACAAACTTTTTTATCTTCATATTCATTGTCCATGGATGTGTGTATGAAATAATTTTTTGTACTGTATGTGTCTGCTTTTCATGATACTTCATGAGCTGTTAACATGTTTTTTGTTTTTTTGTTATTTTTCTCCATTCAATTCAGTGATTTTATTAAACATACCCAGTACACAAGTTACTATACTAATTAGATGACTATTACAGAGTGCAGGAGACTGTTAAGTAACAGATAATAAGCATACTTCAGAAGGAGGAAAGGCATTTCTGTAAGTAACTATAATAAAAGGCAATGTCTACATACTTGTGAGAAATACAAAGTAGGGTCAAAGAGAGCACTAAATAGCTTCAGAGAAGGGAATCTAATGGGTTATAACTGTCACGATTAATGCCAACCATTTAAAAAAATTAGAATACAGTTTCTCTGCCTTTTCATATTCTTATGACTTCTCACTTTCAAAGATGAGTTTTGATAGCAAAATGTATAGAGGAATGAATTGTATTATTGAAGAATCCAGTAACTTCGGAAAATACACGTTAAAGTAGCCAAAATACACTTGGTTTCAAAAGACTTCTGTTAAAATGTTCTATTATTAATGTTCTAAATCTATAATTTATTAAAAATATTTGTGTAGAGAATTGTTCCAGTTTTGTTTTTGATAATTATTGTGATTAATTTTCTGTTCTTTAAGTGAGCCTGAAACCTTTGTGTCATGTATTGAGAGCCTTAGTAGAACTGTGAAATTATGCTTATACACATGCATTTCGTCCATCAGCACACAGGGTAGTTGTTTCATAAACACATTTGCTAACTTCGTTCCATTATTGCCTATTTAGGGAACCTTTTTCAGCATTTTCCCCACCGCCATACCTGCCATCCTGGAATGAAATTCAGACTATAGAAATACTACTTACCTTTTCTTGTGTAATGACCCTTTGGAGGGCCACAGACTTTTGTAAGATTTAGGATTATTATGGCCTCAACCATTTTTGCCTCCTTAGAAGCATATCAGTATTGCCCTATGGAGAATTAATGTTTTACGAGAAATTCTACAACATTTTCCTTTTGCTCTTTTGCAGAAGGTTTCTGGTGTCCAAAAAAGGTCATGGAAGAATTAACCAAAACAAAAAAGTAATTGGTTTGTAGCTTAGTATTTTTTTATATTTACTTGTGTTTTTATGTAGTTATTCACAAAAGAAGTCTCTATAGGGGATATTTAGTAAAGCTTAACGAGACTTATTCTCACCTTTTGATGTATTATGTGATGTAGGTTTTAAATAACTTATGGTTCAATTGGAGATGAGGTGTGAGGAGGAGAGAGGGTTCAGTATTTATAACCCAGCCATTATCCTCATTAGCTCTCCTCATCCTGCTGTGTTGCTGTTTCCGTTGCAGGAACTGGCTTCACTGTCGATGCCTTTCAGTATGGTGCAGTTGAAGGCTGTACAGCCTATTTTCTCACGCATTTCCATTCTGATCACTATGCTGGGTTGTCCAGAAGCTTCACATTTCCCATTTATTGTAGTGAGGTAAGTTTTCATATTCTAAATTCTGAATATGTGGAATGCTTTGGGTTTCTAAGCAATGTAATTTAAAAAATAATTAAAGCTATAAGATTATTCTACTAGAAAAGATATGAGAGAACAGATTCCAGATCGACTCTAAAATCACATGAATTAATATCAAGAATTACAACCTATTTTTAAAAAATGTTGTATTGTGTAAGATCAGGTAAATTTTATGATGTACTAAAAAACCAGTTTCCTTCAGGAAACATTCTTTGAGTGCCTAAATAAATATAAAAGACAAAATATGTAACTTCAAGTTTACAGCCTCCAGGGGAAATATTCACAAATAACGGTAAGTGGAAAAATGAATGGAGCTCCTAGGACTACTTTATTCTGTTGTGCACCAAGGTGGAAAGTTTCATGGTGAAAGAGATACCTTAAACTAAATATTAAAATCTGAACATTTTAATCCCTGTTACTAAGGGCTTTAGCAAGAATTTGATTTAATCCTCACACCATTCATAAAATATCCTCTTTTTCTCAGTGAAGTAAGTGATTTTTGGAGAGGTTAAGTGAATGCTGCAAGTCACAGAGTAGGTATTGTCAGAGTCCAAATTTGAATGCAGGTCTGTCTTATTCTCAGACAGAGGATAAAGGAGAGAACATACAAGGCAAAGAGTGGAATTTGTATGTAGGCCCTTGAAAAATGTACTTACTCCAAACTATTCAGAAAATTTAGCTTGGGAGTGCTGGCCCATGTCTATAAGCCCAGCGCTTGGGAGGCTGGGGCAGGAGGATCCCTGGGAGTTTGAGGCCAGCTTAGGCTGCACACTGAGTTCATGGGCAACCTGAACTACGTAGTAGTTTTGATACAAGACCCTGTATCAAAAACAAAAACAACAATACTCAGAAAATTTAGAAAAGCTAGAACATGCCATAGGGAACCACAGGAGATAAATCCTCACCAGTGGGTTGGGACCAGATGACAAAGGATTTTGTGCATTATTCTGAGAATGGGGAGGTTTTTATGGAGAGCCAGTGTTTAAGCAGACGAGTGATGCCGTCCTTTTAGGAAGTATTTAAAACTGGAAAACAGGAGAATTTTCAGATGCTATGATTCTAAACTGGAATTGATACAAAATACAAACTATGATCAAGATCCTCTTGACATTTTATAGTGTATTCCATATTTGGAAAACAATATTAAAACTTTTATAAATAGATGCATTTACCAGTTTGTCTTATTTATATACAAAAATAGAAAACACTACTAAAATTTTTAAATAAATACAATTTACTATGTTGTCTTTTTACATATGTAGAAAAAATTGTGTAAGGGGTGATCAAAATATACATTGAATGTTTAAATTAAAATTTTTATTACAAGACAGTTGCCATTAACCTCCCTTAAAAGTACTCCCCCTTGCCTCAAACACACTTCTGCATCATTCTTGCCTCTTTCTGAAGCAGTTCTGAAAGCTTCCTTCTGCTGCTGCTGAGTGCCATCCAGGAAAAAGGTAGACTCATAAAACATGGTGTGTCTTCATCTGCCTTATTCATAGTCTTTGGCACCATTCAACTTCTGGCTCTTCCCCAAAGTCAAAATGACCATGAAAGGTAAATGTTTTGAATTGGTTCAAAGCATTAAGGCAGCCACAGCAGTGCAATTAAAGACATGAAAGAGGAATTCCAGAACTGCTTCAGAAAGAGACAAGACTGATGGTACAAGTCCATTGCAGTGAAGGAGTGTATTTTGAGGGGGATTAATAGCAATGTATCTTTCACTGTAATAAATTTTTAAAAATTTAAACATTAGCTATATTTTTTTTATCACACCTCGTATGTAGTGTTTCACTGAATCAGCAATAAGCACATACTGTTTTGCAGGTAACTGCCAGTCTATTGAAGAGCAAGCTCCATGTGCAAGAACAGTATATCCATCCATTGCCAATGGACACTGAATGTATAATAAACGGCGTCAGAGTCATTTTGCTTGATGCCAATCAGTACGTATTTAAGTTGCCTTAGTCACAGCTTATTTTTAAAAATTCAAAAGGAAAATACATTAAGATGGTTAAGAATTTTTTCGGTTAAAATTAGTATGCTTAATATTTCTTAAAATTTGAATAAAACATATTCTACTTTTGAACAAAAAAAATCCAGTTATACAATCAGAGATTAAATTTAGTGAAATCTTCCAAGTGTTAGAGGATTAAATCTCTCTTAACATGAGACTCCAACTTATTTTTTTAAAAATACATTGATAACTGGGGTGGTGGCATAAGCCTGGAGGCTGAAGCAGTAGGATCTTTAGTTGGAGCCCATCCTGGGCAATGTCATAGACCTTGTCTTAAAAATGAAAAGTGGGGGCCCTGCGGATATAGCCCAGTGTGAAAGCCCTGGCTTCAGTCCCAGTACTGCCGAAAGGGGGAGGGACTAAAAATAAAACTGTTGCTGTGCAGCTAACCTCTTGCCGTTTTCTTTAATATTTATGTAAGTTAACAGCTCATACCCCATTTAAATACCAGAGGTTCTCTTCCTCTAACCCTAAACGTTTCAGACTTTAGATACCAAATACCTGGAAGATTTTTTTTCTTAAAAATTATTTCCTGCCCCCCATCCACCTTTCTAATGTAAAATATTATCAGCATTCATGTTGCCAAAGCAGGACTATTAACTATGCTTCTTTCTACTTTTCCTAATATGTTTGTTAGCTTCCTGTTCCATAGAAATCATAGATACTTGGGCTGGGGATTTAGCTCAGTGGCAAAGCGCATGCCTGACAAGCGCAAGGTCGTGAGTTCGGTTCCTGGTACCGGAGAAAAACCAAAAAAAAAAAAAAAAAAAAAGAAATCATAGATACTTAGGGAAAGGAATAGGCTAAACCTAGGTTTTCTAAAATGCAGGCCCACAGTGTTACTTCAGGTTGTTTTTCATTGTGTCTGCTAGCTTTGCTGCTATTTCTTTTTTTGGTCCCTAACTTGAGTTCTGATTTTTTTTTTAAGTCAACTTTATTGAGATATTCACAATAAATCACATAGTATAAACTACTGATCAAGTTGGTATGACTTAGCTCATGCCTCAGAAACATAAAACACTCTTCTCATACAAAATATTCCGAGGGTTTAGTTCTCATTTCCCAAGAGGCAACCAAGACTGAGTCTTAAAGACAGGCCTTTCTTGGAAATGAGCAGGGTTTGAACAACTCTTGCCTGGTGAATTAATCCTTTCCTGCATACCAGTTCTTTTTATGATATAAATTTCCCATAGTTCAAATGTTGCATTTCTAGTATAGTGCTATGTCACTGGTCACTAATAAACTGTACTTGTTGGTATTGAAATAGGTACCCTTCCTGTAGGTGCTTTACTGTGTAACGGATATGCCTTTAAATGTTTGTGTTCAGCTGTCCAGGTGCTGCTATGATTCTTTTTTACCTTCCTAATGGCACTGTTGTGTTACATACCGGAGACTTCAGAGCAGATCCCAGCATGGAACGTTCTCTTCTGGCAGGCCAGAAAGTCCATGTGCTGTACTTAGACACCACGTAAGAGTGTTTTTAAATGCTGCTTTTTCCCACTGATAGCATTTGCTCTGTTTTTTGTGAATAATTTAAGCATTTGCTTAGGTAATTAAGATAGTGATTTATTGCCAGTTACTCTTTGAAGGCTACTTATCAGAGGGATACTGTTTGGAAAAAAAATGTACTCATCAACGGACAATTTGGTACCACCTGTATTGACTGTGCTTTAATTTTTGTAACTTATTTTTGAAAATATTTATAGCAGAATCCTGTTCCTGAAAGGAGGGAGAAAAATTTAGTGCCAAACTTTAGGAAAACACACTCTTAAGTTACCCTTCCAAAGTGTCCCTGTGAGTATTAGGTATAATCATTAAGAGAAAACTAAGGCCAAAATGCAATTCTGAGTATTAGAGATTTGTTTTTTTTCTCCAAAAGGTAATATATAATTGACAGCTTTAAATTCCTCACTGATATAAATATAGTAGTATAAGCCATTATACTTTATATATACATATTCTCAGCTTTATTAAGGTATACTTGACAAAAATTATATATGTTTATGATGTACAATATAATATTGTATATTAAAATACCTCCTTGATATGTTAAAAATTAATTACATTAAGCATCTCAAACTGTATTAAAGAGAAGTAAGTTTGTATGGGAGATTTTAGTAAAAGATGGTCTTTACATAATTTTCTCACAGTAGGTAATTTTTACATTCTTTTATACCTACTTTAAGTAAAAGATAAATTAAGAAAATAAATTTTCTATATGTATGTATGTTTTTATAGAAAAATTGAAGTTTTTTTCCTCTTTCCTGGTATTTGACTAGGAAAAACAATTTTGAAAATTGAGGCAAGTGTTTATTTAGTGTTTATAGTTTATTTCATTTTAGTGCAGTTATGCTTATTTTTCATATAAAAAGATATAGAGAGTAGCTTAATTGATGTTATTATATTTAGGCCAAACTGAAGCTATTGTATTCTTGTAATGCTACATTTATTTTTGTATCTGTAAAGATAGGTAATAGCCATGGGAATATTCATTAACTTTAAAAACTGTATCAAATTCACATTCACTTTTATTATTTTAATTTTTTATTAAATCAAAATTCCTTAATCTAAATATAACCTTTTTTAATAGTATTTTGTTATATACCAATTGGGGTTTAAAATAAAGATTTATGGGGCTGGGGATTTAGCTCAGTGGCACAGCACCTGCCTGGCAAGCGCAAGGTCGTGAGTTCAATTCCTGGTACCGGAA
>NW_004955431.1:18794153-18820846 GCF_000276665.1 Chinchilla lanigera | reverse complement strand
AAATAAAGATTTATTAAAGTTTCTAATCTATGGCTAAAAGACCTGACTAGCTATAAATATTCTTGGAGGAAAAAAGGTCTTCCAAAGTTCACTTTTTTAAGGCTGATGAAAGGAATATAATTAAAAGATACATTGAAAACATATAATAATTCCATCATACATTGGCAATAACTGCTGACAAACATTTTAACTCCAGTGAAATAACTGTTGTCATTTTAATATATTACACTGTTGTTGTATATAATTTTTAAGTTTTTTAAAAATAGTATCAAAGATTAGATCTATAGTCACTATAGCTTTGTTACTGTTCTTTTAGTAAGTATGTATTTCTGTATTACAGATATTGCAGCCCAGAATACACCTTTCCATCTCAGCAAGAGGTTATCCAGTTTGCCATCAATACCGCCTTTGAGGCTGTAACTCAAAACCCACGTGCTCTTGTTGTCTGTGGCACTTACTGTATCGGAAAAGAGAAAGTCTTCCTAGGTAAGTGGTAGCTGTATCTAATTTACATTAATATATTATAAAGATGAGATTCTTTTTGCATAAAGCCCCATCAGTCTCTCTGCTTACACATTTGAAACTTATTTCTTGGAATTATCCAATATTACTTTTGAAGTTGAAGGCAAATTTCATGCATTTGATACATTTATACTTGGAAAGGCTTTATAAAAATACTTGATAAGTATGTTTATCTTAGCCTTTATAATCTGTGTTTCAAAGCAAATGTCCATGTTACATTATTTTAATGAACTTTGAAAAAGGAATAAAGCATACGAGTATTATTCTTTGAGGAATCAAAAATCAGTTAATTATTTTACAGGACAGTTTTGTTTCTCAGTCATTTCTGTATGTATTTCTAGTTTGTCTAGATATCCTTATACTATTTTTGCGTAATATCTCCTGTTTCTTTTTAAGTATGGTTACATTATGTCAAATGTTGAGATATGAAATCATTAGGCCAGGGTTTTTAACTTCTCCCAAATTTAGTTTCTTTCTTTCTACATCTTTCTACAGTAGGCATTTAAAAATAAATTCTGTGGCTTTTTCACAATTTATTCCTCATAGTTAACCAATAAAATGACTGAACCATTTAAAGACATGATTTAAAAGTGTGACTGTTTTGAAATTGCTTTTATTTGATAAATTTTATTTTAAAATTTTAAGTTGCAACTTTATTTTTTCACAAACCATCATTTCACTATTTTCAACCTTTTACTTTGTCTGCAGCGATTGCTGATGTTTTAGGTTCAAAAGTGGGCATGTCTGAAGAAAAATATAAAACATTACGCTGCCTCAATATATCAGAAATTAATTCCCTCATCACTACAGACATGTATAATTCTTTGGTTCACCTTCTCCCAATGATGCAGATTAATTTTAAGGTAAGCATTCGAGAGATGGCTTTAAGGATGAGCCAGAGAAGCTAATCTGAGATTCTAAACTAGAATCGCAATTTACCTGCATTTAAGTCCAAGGCATTCAATTATAGTAGAGGGTCATCTATAGTAAAATTTGCCCTAAAATTTTTTCAAGGGAATTTTTAATGTTTCTAGTTTTTCTGTGTGTGCAGCTCTCCATAACAATGCACACACCCACCAGGGGCTGAGGAAACTGGCATTCGGGAAGGAACAGAGTAGAAAAGTATGCAGCAGTAAGCTCATTCAAACCTTCCATTTCCAAATCATTTTGCAGTCTTTCTGAGTGGGGAATGAGTGAAGAATTCTAAGTTCTTACTTTTCTTCAGATCATTCCATTCTCTATTAATAGTAAGGCTGTGTAACACTGGCATATATTGAAAATTTACTCATTTTGAAGATTAAATGAACTAGTGGGAGTAGATGCTGAGAGGAAGTTCTAGCATTAGTTCCAAGGTATAAACTAAAACACGTACAGTATGTCCCAACTGTGATTTGAGGGCTTATCTGTCAGATTTACTGATGCACTAACTGAAGTTTATTCCATTTACTAATATTTTGATACCTGGCAATGAAATATATCAAACCTGAGTGTTAAATGTGATTCAAAACATAATGCACAAAGAAATTTGTTTTCACTCTTCCTATAACATTCATGAAGTAACTTTTATGGAGGTTTTTGAAGTAGGATGCTGATTACTGTTTTTGTTTTATTGATAATACCTGTTGTGTTTTAAAACGAACAAAGCAAAAGAAATATTTGAGGTCTATTCTTTGGGTAAGGAAAATCTGCTTGGTAAATCCTCAAATAGTTAAATGTGGATGACCATGTGACCCAACAATCCCAGTCCTGTGCATATGCCCAAGAAAATTGAAAACATATCTTTACACAAAATTTCTACAGGCTTGTTTGTAGCATTATCCGAAAGTAAAAATAATCTAGGTGCCTGTAAAATAATGAGTAAATAAAATGTCACATAACCATAAAACAGTGCTATTCAAGTATGAAGGGTCATGAAGTTCTAATTCTTGCTGCTATATGCATGGACCTTGAGAACATTATACCAGATGAAAGAAGCTAGCCACCAAAGGACATGTATGGTATGATTCTGCTTACATGAAATGTTCAGAGTGTGTAAATCTGTAGAGACTGGAAGTAGGTTAGTGGTTGCAAAGTTTGAGGGAGAGGAAATGGAGCATGATGACCCGTGGTACCAGGTTTCTTTCCAGACAGTGTAAATGGTCTATAATCAGATAGTGCTGATGGTTACATAACTTTGTGAATATTATAAAAACTGCTGAATTGAAGACTTAGGAAGAAACGGGTAGTTAGCTTCCTCACAGCCAAAAGCATAAAACAAATGGTGAATGAGAAGAGAGAAGAGGGAGACCAGAAATACAGAAAGAATGTGGTTGTGAAGAGGAGTCAGATAATGTGGATGGCCTGAGGGAGCATCACAGAGAGGGGTTTGTTTAATCATTAGAAATGAGGATTTTTATGTCGAGTGATAGCAAGAAATTAAAATACATGAGATAAAGCAATAATGGATGAAGTAAGGTTTCTGAGCAGGATTTGGAATGCAACAGGTAGAGAGATTGATCACCTTTAAGCAGTTTTCTGACACCATCTGCAACTTTACAGGTTTCTGACACACATGGCCTCTTTTAGAGATCACATATTTACAAACTTAAACAAGAATTAAAGCTTCAGGCAATTGAAAACTCAAGTACAGTTTTTTATATGAGAATTCAAGTAGGTTTTAATGATTCAGAAATTTTCACTATATATATATGTATATATATATATATATATGCACACACACATAATCACATCTTGAATTGAGAGTCACTTGGTTTGTGAGTGCAAGACAAGCAAACATTTCTAAGACTTTTAACTTGATGAATGATGTCTTACAATACGACTGGTATGACATGGTAAATATCACATGATGGCAATTGGTTCTCTCTCTTTGTGTTTCTCACTCCCTGTCTCTGTGTCTCACTGCTTTAATATACAAGTGCTTTGCGTTATGAGCAGAACAAATTATTCTTACAAACGGAGGTTTTTGTGTATATGCGGCTCGTGTCCTTGGAAAAGGGATGATCTGGTGGCAAGTCAGTATTTTCAATACTAAGTTTGTATTTTACCACTTCTAGGAATTTAACTAAAAAATGAGTCCTTTGTGAGAAGATGAGTCCTTTGTTAGAAGTCAGGCTTCTAAGTGATCAGAACTAGAGAAAGCCAGAAAAGGGTAGAGAGAGCCAGGAATGGTGGTGCACAACTATACTCTCAGTACTCTGAGAGTCTGAGACAGGAAGACTGCATGTTTAGGCCCACCCTGCCTCCTGAGGAACTTAGTGAGACCCTTCCTCAAAATTAAAAAAATGAAAATGGCCTGGGAGTGTAGCTCAGTGTAAGGCCCGGGGTTCAACTCCCAGTACCCTGCCCCCGCCAAAAAGTAGACAGTTTCTATTGAAAAAGAACCAGAAGGTGGGACTTCTGCACTGTCTGCCCACTGGCTATGAGCTTCCAGAAGGTGACATCTGTGTTCTCTTTCCACTACTCTGACATTCTGGACATAATGCTGGAGAAGATAATAGACCCTCCCTTTCCTCTAGTAAAGTGACCAAGCATTGATCACTTTGAAGATTACTTAATCTTCTTTGAAGATTACTTAATCTTCAAAATACAGATGTAGTACACCAGTTATGGTGGCATACATCTATGACCCTTTCCTCAGGAGGATCACAAGTGTGAGGCCAGCCTGGGCAGAGACCCTATCTCCAGAACAAGGAAAAAAGTCAGAGATTGTGGAAAGTGATGGTTATTATGTTATATTTCAGTTAATAATTGTAGCCAATTTTTTTATCAGCCAAAAGTAGTCGTGTTGCAGATGTAATGACTTTTTATGAAAAGATAAACTTAAATTACAGTTTTGAAAGTGTCCAGGGCATTCTTTAAAGTCTTTGAAATGCTATCAATAATGATATTTGTGCTGTTTAGTTGATCCTAGAGTCCTGTATGTGTTGACTACTGCCTTAGACTTAGAACTGATTGAATGTATTAAAATACTGTAACAATAATGCTATAGATGATTATTTGCATACTGAAAAAAATATCTCCAGTGACATTGCCAAAAGCATTTTTCTCATAAACTCGTTGCTAGTAAACTGAGAGAAACAGTCATAGATTAGGGATTTTGTTTTGACTAAACTGTTTATAATAAATTTCCTCATTAGAATAGTTGGTATTGTAGAAAATGGACAATTTGTGGTTTGTTGGCAGTCTTTTTTGTAGGTTTCACTTATATGATAATCTCATAAGTTTTTGTTTGTAACACTAGGCTGTGGTAATGATGTTTTTGTGGTAACTTATAAAAAGCAAAAATAATTGTCATTTAATTCCCCCAGGTATTCAGTTATCCTGTGTTGTTTATGTTTTGTGTTACTGGGTATGAAACCCAGGACTTCTTACAGCTAGACAAGTGCTCTAGACAAGCCACTAAACTACATCCCCAGCCCACTACTGGATGTTTTTGAAGAGAAACAGGAATGGATAGACTTAATGGCATATTTTTAAAACTATATTCTTGAGTTTATGGTATTACACGCATAATTGCTTTAAACCACAGTCTCTTATTATTTCCTTTATCTGTGAAGCCAAGGTGAAAAAGAATAGTAATTAAGCAAATAATAGTGTGTTAGCTGGGGCTTAGACTTACCAAGACAAATCTTGGAAGTTTGCAGAGCCAGGGATCTTGTAATGGAAACTTTAGCATCCAAGTTTTTTTTTTCTTTTGATAGACCTAGTAGTTGGAAATAGTTTTGTGCTAGATATTCTTGTATTGGCTTTTGTGCTAGATATTCTTCTATTGGCTTTAAATTAATGAGAGGTTGTTGTTTGATAGAAAAGAGAAATCAAATGATTGTTATTTTGTTAATGAACTAAGTTTTATTATTAATTCATTCTAAGCCTTTGAAACTGTGATTTTAATCTTAAAACCAAAAGTATTAGGTTTTTGTCTTTTTTTAATCCTTTATGCCACTGTTATCTTTAATTGGATTTCTCTTAGGTTTCAAAGACTGAACTTTGGTCATTGAGTTTCTAAGTTTTATCAAATATCATCATTAATTATGACTTCAGTGTAGAGAAGTTCTATTCAAAATTTATGAGAGGAGCATAGTATTTCCAATTGTAGTGGCATAAAGAGTTTGGAAATTAATCTAGTTCGTGTCAAAAAGGCTAAAAGGAATAAACCCCTGAGAATACTATTGTACATCTTTAAAATGTGTGTCTGTTGTTGAGTATAATAGCCTTTTATAAAATTTTTTGTGTCTCTGTCTTCTGAGTTTAAATGCAGGGAGTCACATTTGCATTGATGTTTACCATTGTTAATATTAGTCTCTGAGGAGTTGGATTTCTGTAGGATTTTTTAAGCTATCTGAATCATACTTTGCTTATACATAATTACTTATTCTTCAAGTTATTTTGTCTACTTTTTTTCAGGTAATACCTACGCTTGTTTAGATAAGTGAAGTTTTTTTTTTGCAGTGACTTTATTTCTTTAAAAGTGACATTAGGTTGTCACAAGCTAATCTTATCAAATAAAAACTCCCCATGACTGTGCCAGTGTAATATCTTTAATCATTTAATTGCACATAAATTTACCTTTCCATTCCCATTAAATAGTATGCTATTTTTATTTAACAGAATTTACAAAGTCATTTGAAGAAGTATGGTGGGAAATATGACCAGATTTTGGCTTTTCGACCTACAGGATGGACCCATTCTAATAAGTTAACTTGCATAGCAGATGTTACTCCCAAAACCAAAGGAAATATTTCAATATATGGTATAGTTATTAAGTTTTCTTCTCACTTTTGATGTTGATAGTTACTTTTATGTTTTTAAAAAGTGTTGAAAAACCGAGATACCAGAAAAATAATATACTAAAGAATTTAACAATTCGAGTTTCAAATCTCACTACAGCTCTAAACCTCTGTCTAGCCCATTGTAAACTGACACAAAGGAGTAGATGAACATTGACTAACACAGATCATCTCATTTCTGTAATCAGTGATACTTCGAGGAAATTGTAGAATTATTTGAAAGTGCAGATACTATGGAAGTCTAAAAAAGGAACTCAGTCTAAATGATGCCGTGAGGTTGCAAGTGGGAAGAAGATGAATGATTGGATGTGGTGACAGGAGGAGGAGCAGACTTGACTTTGGTGTTCGCATCTCTTGGAGGAAGTTTACCATTGCCCTCCAGGCAGCTTAGTACACTGATGGCGAAAGGAAACATGTCTGGTAACATTAAACCAGTGACTCACATTAGCTTCTGAAGACCCTAGTTTACTCAAAACAGAAGCTTTCCAGTCCTTCCCTACTTGATTTTTGCTAAAGAAAATAAAGGGATTTTTAGGATTTCATTTGTTTTCTTTTTTAAATTTTTTTATATATGCAAACAGATCTTGGGACTAGAATCTGCTTGTTTGTTCTAGGAAATCAAGGGCCTACTGTTTGTTACTCCTTATATTTTATTCGTATTTCCTCTAATTTTCCTGAAATCCATAGCTGAGTTAAGTGTTTAAAGGGAAGAGTTGTTTAAAAAGAAGAAACTGCTCATTAAATAGGGCTGTCCAGAAGTGCATGTTATTAACCAAACACATAGAAAAGCAATGTATTCCAATATTTTAAATTTTATGTCCTTTTAATGTTTTAGACTTTATTATCCATAAGAGACACCAAGTTTTCTTATCGGAACTAAAGGACAAAGGAATTTTTTACAATACTCTGGATTGCTTTTCTATTTTATTTTATTCTTGAGAGTGTATTAGTTTGATTTTTTAATAGGCAGTGTTTTTTCTCTGGCCTTGCAGGAATTCCTTATAGTGAACACAGCAGCTACCTGGAAATGAAACGTTTTGTCCAATGGCTGAAGCCTCAGAAGATCATTCCTACTGTAAATGTTGGCACCTGGAAATCTCGGAGCACAATGGAGAAATACTTCAAAGAATGGAAATTTGAAGCTGGATATTGATGATACCATAGAGGACTCACGAGTAGTTATTTATCTTGGGTGTAGCTTGTTAGTAGTTAAATCTATATTAATAATGAAATACATCTTTGTGTAAACCCCTACATGAAAGTCACTCATAATTTTTCTCGTTTATGTTCAGATAACATTTGCATGTGCTGAATGGCCCTCAGCATCGTCAAAGGTAACTGCGATGAATCTCCCTAGTATCCTTAATTTTTTTTGTGTGTGTGTGTTTGCTTCCCTCCTTGGAGACAATTACATTCTGCACCCAGCCTTAGGGAAAGAAACAAAAGCAGTTTCAGGGACCAAAAGCATTCATGGTAATGGATAATTAGACGGGAAGCATTATATATAAGTAATTATGTATCTTTAAAATTACAATATAGAACTTTTATATATCATATTATTTTCAATAAAAATGATTATAAAATGTGCTATGATGTGTTGATGGATTTTGTTTTGTTTGGAACACCTTTTTTTTTAGAACACTTTTAGGTTCATAGCAAAATTGAACAGAAAGTGCAGAGTGCTATACCTCTGCCCTACCTTTATAGCCTCCTTCGTTATCATCGTTCCCCACCAGAGCAGTATCTTGAATCTCTCTAGACTCATAACCATACATAGTGCATAGTTCCCTGTTGGTGTTTTACATATGTGTAATGACACATATCAGTCACTGTAGTATCATACAAACTTCTGACTGTCCTAAAATCCTACCTGCTGTACTTAGCCCTTTCTTCGTCGTAACTGGCAGTCACTGATCTTTGTATTATCTCCCATAGTTTCGCTTTTTTCAAAATGACATATAACTGAAATCATACAGTCTACCTTTTTTGTTTGTTTTTTTAAGACAGGGTGTTGATAGGTAGTCTATGTTCACTTTGAACTCCCAGTCCTACCTCTTCCTCCCGAGGACTAGGATTATAGGCATGGGCCACCACGCCTAATAGATTGGCTTCTTACTTAGTAATGTGAATTTAAATTCTTTTTGTGTCTTTTCCTGGCTTGATAGCTCATCTTTAGTGCTGACCACTATGCCATTTCCTCAGTGTACCAGAATTTGTTTATCCACTCATCTACAAAGGACATCTTTTGGTTACTGCCAAGTCTTTACAATTATCAGTAAAACTTACAAACATCCATATGCAGTTTTTGCGTGAAACTAACTTACGAACTCCTTTGAGTATTGCTGGCTCATATGATAAGAGTATGTTTATGAGAAGCTGCCAAACTCTCTTCCAAATTGGTGTACCGTTTTGTATTCCTACTGGCAGTGGATGAGAGTTCTATTGCTCCATATCCTCTTTAGTGTTTGGTGGTGTCACACTAGATTTTGGTCATTGTAATAGGTATGGTGTCATTTCTCATTGTTTTAATTTACATTTCCCTAGTGGCATTTAGTGTGGGGCATTTTTTCATGTGCTTATTTGCTATCCATATTTCTCATTTTTGTTTTTGTTTTGGTATTGGGAATCGAACTCAGGACCTTGCACTTGCTAGGCAGGTGCTTGTGCCACTGAGCTATATCCCCAGCCCTGTATTTCTCTTTCTTGAGGTATCTGTTCAGGTCTTTTGCCCATTTTTAAATTAGGTTATTTTCTTATTGTTAAATATTAAGAATTATTTGTATATTTTGGATTACATCCTTTATCTGTTACATCTTTTGCAAATATTTTCTTCTAGTCAAGGGCTTCTCTCATTCTTTTAACAGTATCTTTCACTGAATAGAAATGTTTAAGTGTTTTTAATTTTAGTGAAGTCTAACTTGCAAAGTATTTCTTTCATGAATCATGGTTTGGATGTTGTATTTAGAAACTCATTGCCAATTCCAAGATCATCTATATTTTCTCCTATGCCTTCAGGAAGTTTTGTTTTACATTTAGCTCCATGATTCATTTTGCATTACTAATTGTAATGAGTATGTCCAGTTTAATTTTTTTTGTATGTGAATGTCCAGTTGTTTCAGCACTATTTATTTAAAAAGGCCATTCTTTCCATTTTATTGTCTTTGCTTATTTGTGTATTCTTTCATCAATATATTTTTCTTGATACCTAACTTTAGTCTCAGTCTTTCAACTTTGTCCTCTTTCAGTATTATTTTGGCTCTTCTTGCTCTTTTGCCTGCCCATATAAATTTTACAGTTTGTTCATATCCTCAAAATAACTTGCTAAAATTTTTATTACGATTGTGTTCAACTTTTAAATCAATTAGGGGCAAACTGACATCTTGACAATATTGAATCTTCTGTCTGTGAATGTGAAATATTTCTATTGCTTTTTTTCTTTATTTCATGAGAGTTTTATAGTTTTGCTCATATAAAAGTTATATCTATTTTCTTAGCATTAGTCCTAAATATTTTTTGGTGCTAACAGAAGTGGTGCTGTATTCTGAATTTCAAATTCTACTGATTCATTGCTGTTGTGTAGGAAGACAATGGACTTTTGTATATTACGTTTGTATCCTATAACTTCCTATGATTGCTCAGTTTTCTACATAAATGATCATGTCATCTATGAACAAAGGCAGTTTTATTTCTCCATTCCCAATCTGTGTGCCTTTTGTTTTCTTTTCTTCTTTTATTGTAGTAGGTAGGATTTCCATTGCAGTGTTAAAAAGGAGTGGTAAAAGGACATCCTTGTCTTATTCCTGATATTATTGGGAAGTCTTCCAGTTTCTCACTGTTAAATATGATGCTAGCAGTAGGGTTTTTATAGGTATTTTTTAATCAACATGAGGGAGTTCCCCTCTATAGTTTACTGAGAATTTTGATCATCAGGGCGTATTGGATTTTGTCGCCTGTTTGTTCTGAGTCTATTGATATGGTCATGCACTTGTCCTTGTTCAGACTTCAACGTGATGAATTATATTAACTTTCACACTAGCTTTGCACACTCAAGTTAAATTCCAATGGTTTTAATGTATAATTATATATTGTTGAACTCAATTTACTAGTATTTTGTTGAGGACTTTTACATCTATGTTCATGAGAAATACGGGTATGTAGTTCTCTTACGTCTTTGTAATAGGGTAAATGATTAGGGAGTATTCCTTCTACTTCTGTTATCTGAAAGAGATTGTAGAAAATTAGTGCAATTTCTTCCTTAAATATGTGGTAGAACTCACCAGATGGTACTTTCTGTTTTAGAAAGTTAATTATTTCTGATTTATTTAACAGCTATAGACCTAGTCAGATTGCTGTCTCCTCTTAGAGTTTTGACAGGTTGTATCATTCAAGGGATTGGCCCTTTTCATTTAGGTTATCAAATTTCTTTTGGCTGTTAGGATTTATAACTGTGACATCCATATTTTTAAAGAATTTCAATGAAAATTTAATTCAATATTTGACTTTAAAATGATGATTCAAAGTTTCCATAATCACCCAATAAAACATGCGGAAAAGTTTACATGGATGAAGTTCATCTGAATTATTTCTTCAAGACAGATAACTATAAATTGCAGATTTACTGTTTTAAAATTGAGATCATGTAACTTAAGATCTTTATCTTGTCAACATAAATTGCCTAGTTGGTCCAAAGTGAAAATTTTAGGCCAATGCATGTTTTAAAATAGTTTCTATGGCATCTAAATGGAAAATGGTTAGTGTAATGACGGTATGTGTGTGTATATGTGTATTTTTGCATTAACCATAGCACTGAAATGAATTTGCTATAGTTAATTTTTGAATAAACTATAGCACTGAAATGAATTTGGGGATTTCTTGATAGATTTTTCATACATACATTCACAGAAACTTTTCAGTAATTTTATTCATGAGAAGAATCGTATTCTTCATGAACATGAATTTTATAAGCTTGGATTTTATTTTGTTGTGGAAGTTAAGAGTTCTGAGACTCATATTTAAGGGGAGAGAAACAGAAGCATGTGGTACTGTTTATTTTCTCAGTTCAGTTACAAATTAAATTTTAATTTGTTTTGGCTTGGTGTTTTAAGCTTTTTAAAGTTAATTAGAATTATAATTAGAAAAACTAGTCTATTATAGATATTTGGTGGTTATTTAGGGTCATTTTTTCTCAATTTTTCCTAGACTTGTCATTTTTTAATTGATAAAACAGTTTCCATGACTGAATGTTTTACTCTGAGAATTCAGTCGTGTTTTAAGAGCAGCATCAGCCTTTTTACTATCCTATGTGCAAACATGTTTCTACACAAACATCATCATTTATGGCAGCTTGGAATGATTTTATTTTGCTTATTGCTGCTAAGCCTCATTTAGAGGCCATACAAAATAGTTTTTTAAATAAGTAACAACCAAAACTAATTTTTCCTGGGCCCCTTTGAGAACTATATATGAAATTCTTAGTTCTAATACTTGACACTTCAACAAGTAAATTTTTTTTTGCCTTTTCATAGTGAAATGAAAAAAACTATCACCAACCCAAAATAGATGGGTAACAGATCTTAACATCCCCCCAATACGCCCCCAAAAAAGAAAGTATAAAGAGGAAGTAGAATCAAGCCAACAACAAAGGAAATCCTTTACTTCTCCTTCAAACTTTCCAGAAAACTTCTTTACAATCTTTTCTGACATTGGACATTATATTACCAGGTCCAGTGAAATTTGAAAGGATGATTTCAATTTGTTATGAGATTGGTCTAATAGAAAAACCTTAAATCTAAATTATCACTTATTCTGTGTTTAGTAATTTGCCTAAATATGAAACTTTTTCAAGACCTCTAAATTAATTTTCTGTTCAGCTATTAAGTTATAGTCTCGTGGCTCAAGCACATCCCATACTTATTATTTAGTCCTGAGTCACCACCAATAACTAGAGAAAGAAAGTAAGCATCATCTTCAGCTTCTAGGCTTCCAGGTGATCTGAGAGAATTGATAATGTGCTTATAAGTTATCTGGTTATTTCGTTCCTGGTTTTTTTTTTTTTAGTTCATTTTGTGTAGATCTTAGAAAGTTGTCAATAAAGAAATGATTTGAAGTCAGCAAAGGAATAAGTTAGTGTTTATGAATAATAACAGTACAGGTATGAAGACTAGGAAGCTTGAACTTAGCAATCATTGTAATGGGCTACTTAGGTTTCGTTCTTCCTTTCCCCTTCATACCTACCCTGTCCTCCCAAAAGATGCACAGAGTAGAACATTCCCTTCATGACATCACAGTTCATCTTTGGATGAATCAGACATAATTTATAAAGCATCTGTTGGAGTTTCCCAAGTATACAGAACCAGTCATGAAGTTTACATTCGTTGTGGGCAATCAGTACATATATACTTGCATAACATCTCTTAATCATTTTCAGTACCCTTCTTTCCTCCATACTCTCCCACTCCAATTTAAGAGAGTATATTTTAAAGAATTTCCACATTCAACAGTATCAAGCTAATTAGTAGCAGTTTTCTCTGAAGCACTCCTTTTGAGATCCTTTCCTACTGTGAGTTGTAAATACTTGAAGGACAGGGCCCGTATCTTATTCATTTTATAATACAATACCTTTTTGAGTATCTGGCCCGGAAACAGTCCTCACAAATGATAAATGCTTAAGCAAATACTGAATAAACCATGAGAGAATCTATCTACATGCTAAAAATTGACTTCTAAAATTCTTTTAGTCTTTTAGAATACTTTTATGTGTAGTCCTCACATGAAAATAATTTCATTCCAGAAGAAACACTGGAAATAAAAAATATATTGAAACTAAATCCATGGTATATTATTTTAATACATTCAGGCATCTGTTAGGTCCAATTCAGTGTAGGAACAATCTAAAGAATAAGCTTTTTTAAATGATTAATTTTGTGTGGTTTCATGTCTTGAGAAAGGTGAGATCAAAGTAGGTTGAAGTGGTTGATATAGTTGGTGAAATAGAATACACATAAAACTAATTTAGGAACACAGCTGGAGACAAGTCATGAATGACCAATCAGACTGGGTTTTTAAACAGCTCGTTTGATTTAAATCAAACTTGGTTTTATGTAAGTGCTACAGTAATCTAGTTTTTGGACTGAGATTTATAGCTTTAAATTCTAGTAGAACTATATAGTAGTTTGCACAAGGATTTTAAAAACACCTCAGTACATGATGCTCTTTATCCAAAATATGATAGATGTTTTTCTAGGAAGGTTTAGTGAAGTCAGATTGCATTATCTGTTTAATCCTTTCTGTTATTTCAGAATGGAAAGCAGGAGCCTGAGATCATAAAATGCCATCAAAGCAGGGCTTTACTATGCTATTAGATAATGTTATTAAACTTTTTAAAGTTCTTTTAAAAGAACTGTTATGGACTTCCTGTTGAGCCTCTGATCTCTGATTACATGTCACATGGGATAAGTAGATATATTGTAAATGAACTAAAAGCAACAGTGTCTGGAAAGGGAATAAAAGCCAAATGCCCTTGTTTTGTTAAGCCAGCCAATTTTGCAAACCTAGGTCTTTTATCCATGGAAAGAGTGCCAAACTTTTTTTTTCATGTTTTAAAAATATTTTTATCAAGGTATAATTCACATGCATACAACTCACCAATTTGAATATATAATTTGAGGGGTTTTATTATATAGAGTTGTGCAACCACCACCACAATCAGTTTTAGAACATTTTTATCGTTGGAAAGAAAACCATTCTATCACTCTTCAGTGTTCTCTTGCCTGCCTTCCCCCAGGTGCTAGGCAACAACTAATCTTCCTGTCTCTGTAGGTTTACCTATTCCAGACACTTACTCTAAAGAGAATCATATCATATATGGTCTTTTGTGACTAGCTTGTTTTCATTGATCATAATACGTTTAAGGTTTGTCTATGTTTTAGTATTTATCAGTACTTCATTCTTTTTATAACCAAATAAAAATTCTTTATTTGAAAAAGCTAAGTTTTTGTTTATCCATTTATTTATTGGTAGATATTTGGGTTGTTTCCACTTTTTGGCTATTGTGGGTAATAGTAATCATTTGTGCAATAAATTTTTGTGTGGACATATTTCATGTCTCTTGAATATACATAAAAGTAGAATCCTGGGTCATATGATAACTGCTTTTAAACTTTTTGAGGAGATGCCAAAGTGTTTTCCAAAATGCAGCATAATTTTACATTCCCACAAGCAAGGTATGAGCATCCCAGTTTCTCTACATCTGCCCCCAAATTTGTTTTCATTTTATAGCCATCTTTGTAGGTATGAAGTGGTATCCTATTGCAGTTTTTAATTTGTATTTCTCTAATGATGAATGATTAGCACTGAACATCTCTTTCACTAAATCTGGAAAAGAACGATATATAGACAGCTCAATTAAGTGAATATTCTAAAATGTATTATTTAAACCTAAACAAAATAGCCAGTTTTATACCTGTTAGCTTTAATTTGGTTTTATAGAAATGCTACTCTTAATGTTTTGGACCAAGTTTTGTGATGATGTTTAATAATGACAGACCTGCACTTTTGTTCCAATGGGAATTATCTGAATTAGTACCAGGATAAACTTCAAATGCATAGCAGCATCCCAGGTGTCATGAAGTAGTTGTATGCAGTAGAAGTTAAGACAGTCACCGCTTCCGATCACAAAAGGGAAGCCAAACAAACTTTTTAAGTTAGGATAGACTACTTTAAATAGGAGGCTTTTAAATACCAGGGAGATAACATTTAATGACCTTGAATGAACAGTAATTTATAAACATGGCCCACAATATTGATGTAAATATATAAAATGTAAATATTTATCCAAGTTTTAGACTTTAAAGTTATAGCATTCTATGAAAGATCTTATCTGAAAGTTGAGTAATGAAGTAGATAACTTATTTGGGTCCCCTTTAGCCCTAAATCCCATAATTACATAATTCCTGTTTAGGATCAGGTTTTTTTAAAGCATGGTATTTTAAACAACCCAGCTACTCACATGTCACGAGCCAAGAAACTTTGTCTTTTTGTTTCAAAAAATAACTTTGAAACTTTGTTTATATAGGATCTCTGTACTTATTCCAGGTTGTGGCCTCATAATTTATTCACATGTATTAAAATTTTAACAGGTTTCTGACAAAGAGCAGGTGAGATACGTCAGGCGTCATTAGAAGCTCAGCACAGTGTTTTGGTCACCATTCCGAATTCCTGGGCGAGAGGCAACAGGTGGGTTTGGTTACATTATCCTTCCTGTGCCAATAAACATTTGGGAAAAACATTAAATATCCTTTAGTTTCATATCTGCTTCTAGGCTAGGAATGCTTCATGGTAACTACTAGCGTTCTCAGCTGTTCAATATTTAATGATAGAAATTTGGAAAAAAATTTAATATAGAGTATAAAAATTAATTCATCAGAATCTTTGTTGGGTGACTTAGTATGTCCACTGAGGGAACATTTATTGAATGCTAATTATGTTAGGACACTGCCGGACAGAGGACAGTGCTTGAACTCCTGGGAAGTCTTCAGCATTTAAAGTGGAATTTAAAAGTACAGTTAGGATATCCACAGGGGAGCTAAAACTAAGAATAGCAATTAGATCTGAAAAAAACCCAAAGATAGTTGTGAATAAAACCTTTCTATTAAAGAGCAGGTGGACAGCATTCATACATCCAAGAAATATTTAAGTGTTTACTAGCATAGTAAAAACAATAAGGTGAATAGTTGAGAAACAACCAAAAAAGAGAGATGTCAGATTTTAACGATCTAATGGAATACATAAAGACATGAATAAGAAATAATAACATATTATAGAGTCAGTAGGTTGGGATGGACAAAGGTCATATCAAAGTCAGCATGTGAATAATGAAAAATATAGCGCTATTAGAGCAGAGATACCTCATTGACCCCTTTTGCTACTTATTCACAATTTTTTAAAAAAACATTGAAAGCCATTTTAATCTTTTCTGTAGCCTCAAAAATGTCTAAAGGGAAGTCTCATTTTCAATGTATAGTACAAAGTTAAAGTCGTTGTAAAAGGAGCAAAAAATGTTAACAGTTTCCATTAAATTGGCAGAAAGATCGTGCTAATTTTTCTCCTCTCAACATTCTTAACATGGTAGTAAAGTTGTAAAAAAGAAATAGGTCTGCAAGGATCAGACAATAAAAGGGGGGACATCAGTGGATAAGAGATCTAACCAAAGAGTAGAAGACAAAAGGAAGAAACTAGTCCAACTAGATGGCTTGGTAGGTGACGTGATAGAGAATCTGGGATGAATGAAAGCATGTATGTATAATTATATATGTGAAAAAGAAAGGATATTATTAACTTGAGACACCCTGAAAGCTATACCCCCCTCCAAAAAAAAGACGTGTAACTGTAGTATTCATCTTGATTTTGCAATGAAGAATATTTACATATTCATGATTATGCAAATAGCAATCATTTAATGAATCAGAAGTAGTTTTCTAATACTATTAAGGAATAGGGGAAGAGGTAAATATAAGAGAGAATGTTTAACTCAGTTCTCTGCTAAACACTCTCCTGTGACTTCCAATTACAATTAGAATAAAAGTGAAATGCCTCACTCCGGTTTTAAATTTCCTACCTTTTCGGCTCCCTAGTTGCCTGCCTGATCTCCTACCCTTCCCTTCCTTAACCTTTTTTCAGTGGCACTGACTTTCTTTCTCTTCTATAAACAAGTAAAGTTCTTCACCCCCTCAAGGCCTTTCTCCTTGAACTTTCTTCTATGTAAAATGTTTTTTTAGGTGGAAAATAAATCAGTCTCCATTACCCATTCTTCTTTTCTTTCATATTAAGAGAATTTTAGCTTGCCATATGGCTACGCACAATAGAAACTACATTTCAAGTTTCTCTTGGAGCTTGGTATACCCCAAAAGATGTGAGCAGGGAAGTTGCTGAGTTGTACTCTTACAGAGAAAGTGTGTGCTCTGCTCCTTCTTCCACCTTGCTGTTAGGAACTAGATGTGTTGAGCCACTGGGCTCATGCACGCGAGAGGCTGGAGGGGCAAGAAGACAGAGGAGCCCAGACCTTGCGTGACCTGTGCGTAGTATAAAAGGCAAAAAAATTGACTTTGTTTGCTTAAGCTATTGGTGTAATGTCTCTGTTACCTGTGTCAAAACCATACTCTTTAGCTCTTCCCTTAGATGTTCATATTGCAGGCCCTTCTTTTCACTCAGGGCTCAACACTCCACTCAGATGCTCCTCAGAAAAGCATGTCTTGACCACTCTACTAAAAGTCAGTCTTTCAGACTTTTATCAGTGCTAAATTTCTGTGTAGCCAGAGTGGCCATGTGGAAGGGATGGAAGTTGTACATGGGCTCATTAACATGGACTTCTATTCATCAAGGCTGAGATGGCTGTACCTACTGCTGAATGTTCAATATATCAGCAGCAGAGACCAACACGGAGTCCCCAATATGGGACCATTCTCAAGGGTGATGAGCCTCTGATCTGGTGACAGATTGATTATATTAGAATGCTTCCATCATAGAGAGGGCACCACTTTATCCTTACTGGCGTAGACAATTATTTTGGGTATGGATTTGCCTTTCCCATATGTGATATTCCTGACAAAGCTACCATCCATGGACTTAAGGAATGCCTTATCCACTGTCATAGTATTCCACACAACATTGCTCTGAGCAAGGAGCATATTTCATGGCCAAAGAAGTGAGACAGTAGGCTTATGCTCATGACATTCACTGGCCTTTCAATGTTCTACATTATCCAGAAGTGGCTGATTTGATAGAAAGGTGAAATAGCCTTTGGGAAATGTGATTACAATGCCAGCTAAGTGACAATACCTGGCAGGCCTGGGGAAGATTCTCCAGAAGGCTGTAGTATATGGTTTGAATCAGCATCCCCAATATGGCACTGTTTCTCCCATAGCCAGGATTCACAGGCCCAGGAATCAAGGGGTGGACATGGGAATGGTACTACTCACTATTACCCTGGTGACCTACTAGCAAAATTTTTACTTCCTGTTACCACAGGAAGTCCTTTGCTGGCCTAGAAGTCTTAATTCCAGAGTTGAGAAGGCTTGTATAAGGAAGCACAATAATGATGCCACTGAACTGGAAGCTAAGACTTGGTTGTTTTAGGTTCCTCATGCCCCTGAGTACCCAAGCTAAAAAAGGGAGTTATGGTATTGGCAGGAGTGATTGATCCAGACTACCAAGGGGAAGTTGGACTATTATTCTACAATGGAGGAGAGGAAGAACATATTTGTAGTGCAGAAGACCTCTTAGGGTATCCCTTAGTGTTTCCATGCCCTCTCATTAAGATCAATAGGAAAGTACAACCACCCAATCCAGGCAGGATGACAAATGGCCCAGTACTTTCAGGAGGGAAGGTATGGGGCATCCCACTAGATAAGAACCAAGGCCTGTTGAAGTACTTGCTGAAGATAAGGAGAATACAGAATGGGTAGTAGAAGAAGGTACTTATAAATACCAGCTACAACTGCATGACTCATTACAGAAACAAAGGTAGTAATTTTTTCTCCTATATTATTAATATGCTTGTGCATGTAAACATATCAATTAATGTATACATGTGTTCATATATATACACATTTACACACGTATATACATATATATTGTTTTCTTTCTTAGGTTTTTTTTTTTTGGAGACAGGGTTGCTGTATGTAATTCATGCTATCCTTGAACTTGTGGCAATCCTCCTGCTTCAGCCTCCCAAATTCTGGGATTATAGGCATGTGCTGCCACACCTGGATATTTTCTGTCTTTGTAACATACTGTTAATAGACTTAATATTGGTTTCTAAGTATGATTATATCTGCATTATAATATTTAAGTTATAAAACATTAGAAGAGTAAGCATCACTCAAAGAAAAACTGCCTTCTATACTGGGAATTAAGGTAGTGTGGGTTTTATGCAGAATATTCATACCATGTTAGGTACAATTATGAATTTGCTATTGTGGTTTTTTTTATTTTAAAGAGATAGTAAAAGAAGAACAATAGCAAAATACAAACAAAAAAAGCAAGAACATTAAAAATGTTACAGGGCTTCAAACCAAATGATAAGAAATAACAGCAATTGTTATATTACATATTGTTATCTTCAACAAAGTTGCTCAGATTACCAGATGTAAGAATGGAAGATTGATCAAACCATTAAAGAGAATAAGAAAACAATACTTTAAAAAAATTAGAGATAATACAGTTTCGCTAGACAAGATGGTAGGAATTCACCATGGTTGTGATATTGCACATTGTTGTCTTCCTATCAGTTGCTCAGATTACCAGATACAAGTATGCAAAATTGTCAAAATATAAAAAAATTTAAGTATTAACTGTTTCTTTCAATAAACAATCAGACATCAACAGTACACTTATCCCAGATATATATATAGCCTTAGTTCTTTCTTTCTTTTTCTTCTTTCCCTCATCCCAGTTGCTATTGTGTTTGGAAACTAAGTATGGGTTAAGGAAACGTGTTTGATTGTCAAGTCGACAAGGGGTGGATTGTGCTAATTAATTGTGATGTCAACTTGACTGGACTCTGAAACAACTCGCAGATTAGCAGAGAGCACTTCTGGGTGTGTCTGTGGATGGCTCACATGTAGATCACAGACTGAAGAAGAAAGACCCACCCTGGATGTGGGTAGCACAAACCAATAGGCTTGTAGCCAAGGTAGTATAAAAAAGGAAAGAAGAAGGAAGTCTTCTCTTTTGCTTCTTTAGAGGAGCTTTGGTCTTTGGCATGGCCTTGGAACATTTGTCTCTAGTTCCTTCAGGCTTCCAGTATAGACACAGGTCTTCCAACACAGACCCTTTGGCCTACTGACATAGACTCTCACCAGACTTTGCAGTGAGCTCTAGGTGGCCACTGTAAGCCTACTTGCCTACTTAGTAAATCCTTTATATACCACATATACATATTCATATGTTTATCTCCTTCACAATGAATGATCTGTCCCTTTACTGAACCCTAACTATTACAGGCTGCCCACACTAGAAACTACATTTTAAGTTTCTCTTGAAGCTTGATGCATCTGTGTGACAAAGGTTGGCCCAAAATATGTGAGCAAAAGAGGTGGGAAATTTCTGAGTGTGCTCCTTCCTCTTCCACTGAGGTTTGGAACACAGATGTGGTTGGACTGTCTAGGTCCATTCAGATGAGAGGTTGGAGAAGCAAGAAGATGAAACGAGCTTGGACCCTGAGTGGCCTGCACTCAGGCTCCTTTCTGTAAGAGGCAAAAAGATAAACTTCATTTGCTTAAGCTATTATTATAATATCTCTGTTATCTGTGTCCAAATAATACCCTAATTAAAAATAGCTCATCCCTCCTGTGTTCAGATATTCACACTACAGGCTCTTCTCATCATTCAGGGATCAACTCAGATGCTGCCTTAGAAAAATCTGTCTGGACTAGTCTATCAGAAAAGTCCGTCAGGCAATTTTCTATCACTGCCTAAATTTCTGGATAATACACAGCAGTATATTATATTGTTTTACCTAGTGCCTTGATTTTTCTCTTTCTCCTAGAATTCAAGTTTCATGGCATGGAATTGCCTTGCTTTTTTGCTGGATTCTTAATGCCTGAAACAGTGCCTGGTACATAATAGGTGATCAGTAGATATTTGTTCAATGATTGACTATGTAAGATGGACAAGTCAATAAACAAAATAGATAAACCAATTTTTTAAAACAGGATACATACATTGTTTGGAAAGGTAGAGATAAATTAGAAGAATTAATAGCTAACATGTTCTTAAATGGCTACTTCTGAGAGACTATAGCTGAGGTGGGGCGGTTGCCACAGAATGCTATGTTATTATACACCCATTGATACGAATTTGATTTTTCACTTGTGCATATGTAAGTTTGGAAAGCTTAACACTTAAAAATAAACTAAATGCTGTGCAGTCATTCAAATGATATGGGAGAAGAATGTTTGATGACTGAGCCAGAAACTGGTACATCCCTACAATCCTAGCACTTGGGAGGCTGAGGCAGGAGGATCACCATGAGTTCAAGGCCAACCTGAACTACATAGCAAGACCCTGTCTCAAAAAGCCTAAATAAATAAATAATATAGAAAGTTAACCACAAAATGAAAATACAAAGAGGAAGTTACATGACATATTATTATTTAGAGCAAGATTCCATATATATATATATACATACAGATATATATAAAGATGCTGTGTTATAGTTCATACATATGACCAATTCCTTTGATATAAATGGATATTCCATTGCCACTAATATAACCAGTGTTTCCTGATTAAAGCACTGAGCAAGTAATTGAAGATTGTATGTTTAAAGGAACACAGTAGGGACTTATTTCCCAGGGTGCTTCCTTTAACTAGGAGTTTTATCCTTATCCTAAAAATTAGGAGAAGCCATGGAAGTACATTCAGTAGAGATAGTGTGATAAGATTGGTTTCAGGCAAATTTGCAGTTATGGTCAGAATGAGAGAAATAAATTAAGAAGCTACTATGTAATCAAGGCAAAAATAAGAGTATGGCTAGGTTGCCTGGCTGAGCTACTGGTTGTTCACTGAGCAGGAACGGGAGGCCGGTGTTGGGAGGGGACCAGAGGGCTCAGCTTGAAAGTGTCGAGTTACAGATGCCTGGTTCCCATTCAAGCGAAGACAATCAGTGAACCATTGGATGTCTAAGTCCAGAAAACTCTGGCTAGAGCTAGGTTTGAGGGCCATCAGCGTCCAGAGGATCTCTGTCGTCAGACAATAAATGATACATTGCATTCAAAAGGTGAGGGGAAAATATAGGAGCAAACCTCCCAAGTTAAAGGACAGGGAGAATAAAAAGGGGCAAGCAGCAAGGTAGAAAGGAAAAAACTTGTCATGGAAGGAGGGACAGTCGGTAATGAGAAATGCTGCCAATACAGCACTAAGATCAGTTCTGAAAGGGGCTGGGGATTTAGCTCAGCGGCACAGTGCCTGCCTGGCAAGCGCAAGGTCATGAGTTTGACTCCTGGTACCGGAAAAAAAAACCAAAAAATAAAGAATAAATAAATAAAAAGATCAGTTCTGAAAAATGTCCACTGTATTTAGAAGCTATTGTCACTGATCATTGGGAGAGTTTGGGAATATGTAGGCAAACTGGAGACTGAGGACCATTTTGTTGTTCAGGGAGACTGAGACTAATTAAGTGATCTACCACCTTCTCTTTCTTTGTAATATTTTTTCCCTTCTAACTTTAACGAGTCTCTGAAGTTGTACCCACCACCAAATCGTCACCTTCTAATCAGAGTTCCAATGACTAACTTGGCAGCAGGGAGCTTTTTCCACTGGTCAGCTTTGTAATCAGTTCACTGTCAGTAAGCTGACAGAGACTTGTTTGTGCTGGTTCAGAATGCGGCTCCCATCAAACCCGTCCTCAAACGCTTGTCTTTCCTGCTTTGTGGTGCCGTTCACAGTTCATTCATGTCTTTTACCTTTTCTACAGCAAATACTCATAAATGCACAATCCACAGAAGAGTAAATAAGTTTTAAAATGTTAAAATTAAAAATTAGGCTGACATCATATTCTTGATTATTGATTGATAGTTGGAGTGTCTGTTTCTCCAAGTTTTTCAATCCAAGGACATTCTCAGCACATAGTTATTTCCCAAGTACAAATTTTATTCTCCTCTTATTTTTTCCCTTAAGACATTATTTCTGTTTTTTACAGTCACAATTCTAGAATATTATTACTCGTCCTTTATAATTAATCATTCCCATTCTTTTTTTCTCCTTGAGCAACATAAAGTCTCTCTGTTGTCCTTTCCATTTTTCATTTCTTGATTTTCATTTTGTAAATAATTCCTTGAAGCAAAAAGCAATTTGGCAAATTACATGGAAACATGAAGGGCACGATTGTTTTATGGGTATCAGGGTACCATGTTCAAACAACAATTTTCATTGTTATACCATCTGTCTTATCATCAACACATTAATTTACAAATACTTCACTGAGTATCTTCTGGGTGTCAGGCACCATGACTGTGCTGTAGAAATCAATAGCAGATCAGGACCTAGTTCAGTGTCTGGCCCTAGTACTTATTCAGTGAGTGTATGAATTAGTGAAAAACATCAGGTAGCCACTAATTTGAACAGAATGTCTGGAAGAGAAGAGGTTAGATCCCAAACTTGGAAAGCCATAGAGATAAAGCCAGGACAACATCCCCCAGGGAAGTGACAGTCTCTGCCATAGTCACCTAGACAGGGTCCAATAAATGGATGGATGGCAGGTCCTGAAGACCTGTAAAGAATTAGCATGAGTCTGAGGCAGGAGGATGACTGTGAGTTCAGGGCTAGCCTGCACTATATATCGAGACTCTGCCTCAGAAAAAAAAAAAAAAAAAAAAGAATTACCATGAATGGGTAAAGCACCCCAACTCCTCAACATGGCTGTTTGGCTAGTGAAGCTCTCTTGGTTGGAAAGATCACTAGTCAAAGGAAGAAAAAATTTCCAGCTCCAATTAAACAAGATGAAATTAGCCAAATAGGCTGAGAACATGTCTTAGTCTATCTGTGCTGCTGTAACAAAATGCCTGAGTCATTTATAAATAATAATTTATTTCTCACAGTTCTGGAGGTTGGAGATTCCAAGGTCAACTACCATTAGGTTTAGCTAGAATGAGAAAACTAATCTCTAGGACCTGCCTCTATAGTTCTATGAGATTTTAGCTCAGTTACTATTTTTTTTTTTTAACAGGGTTTTTCATGCTCTACAAGATCTTGGACATGATCATATTCTATAAGCTGATTATCACAATGGATATATCATAGTATAGACTATTAAAATATGTCAGGTGAGAACATGTTTTGAATCAATTTATTTTATTACTCAATATTTATCTAAATTTTCTTGTATAAAAATAGGACTTCTTCCTGCTTAGGTTTGGGACCCTGGAGGCAGAGCAATGGAGGAATCCATTCCTCACAGTGGTATTAACTGTAATACGCTTGTACTGACTGCAGAATGATGCATGAGCCAGTAGCAGTGAAGTGGCCCATCAGTAAGTGAAAGACTGAGCAAAGATAGCACATTCGCTCTTTAGTATTCCCAGCACATAGTGTACACACGAGAGGAGAACAAATCCACAAATGCAAATTATTCATTTTGAGTGTGTTGATACAAATAATTGGTAAATCCTGTGTATTACATCAATTGCTAAACACTGACTTACGGTTCAGAACTGCAGCTTCTTGATTCAATTTAGTGTTGCAATGCATGATCAGACCAGCAAAACTTGAGAACTTCTTTGGTGATTCCTGTTGGGTTCCAGTTGGTTTTCTCTAAGAAGGCAATAGAGATGTCTAGCTCCTACTGAGAACACAGAGGATGAAGATGTTCGAGAAAAAGGAATAGCATTTTAAAGTCGATTCTCTTTTGTTTCCCAAGGTTATTCTCCCAGGATAGCACCTTTCACTGCAAGGAGGGGAGTAAGGAACACTGTCAGGATTCATACTCCATGGTCGCTGGTTAGCCTGTTTTCCCAACTCCTTTCTTTGTATTTCAACAGCTGAATGTCAGTAAGTGTTTTCTTCTGTTTATCCCAAAAGGGTCCATAGAGACATTTTTCATCATTTCCTGGCATGGTGAGAGAGGATGTTGTTAACCAACTGCCATCTCAATGCTCAGATTAGTGTCAAGACTCACAGGGCAGCTGCTTTGCTTCACTGATAAAAGAATGAAAGGCCTTGCTTGTAAATAGCTTTGACTGTGTTTGCAACTTCTTAAATTACCCATCTAGTCCCCAAAGGCTGCATCAAAAATTCTGCTCCTCATTCAACCTCCCAAGGGTATAAATAAATGCACTGCAGCCCTTGAGGTCCTTCCTCCTCCTCCTCCTCCTCCTCTTTCTTCTTCCTTCCTTCCTTTCCATCAGGAGAGGAGGGCTCCACCTGGCCTCAGTTTTCTGTTAAAAAAAAAAATGCTTCTCCTTTCCTACACTGTGAGTTGCTCTGGTTATGAACCTTAACCAGTTCCTGGAGGTTTCCACTGGAGCTGTTTGACAGTCTTGTGGCAGCCTCTTCCTTAGTGCCTGTGTGTGATGGCTTTGAACTTGGTGAGACTGTTATGGCAAAATTTGGGCTGTATTCCACAAGAGACCAAAGAACTTTATGAGAACAGACAAAGTTTTAATTTAGACCGGTCACTTCTCATCCCGACTTGCAAGTCAGGGAAGTGGGCGTGGACCTGCCTTTGTTCCCAGCTTATATACATTTTTGGTTTCGATGGTAACAGATTAGAATGTTGTAGCCTTGGCCACATGTTGTTTTTCTTGTGCCACATAACAGGGTCAGGCTTCGGTCATGAGCCCAACCACAAGGATATATACTTTCTGTACTCTGTTTTATATGTCCCCCTTTAGATAACCATACATTTCCTTTATGGTTACAATGTTTATCTAGGGCCAGGGAAAGGATGAAAGAACCCAGGCAAGGTCATAGATGGTTATCTAGGCCCTGGCATTCTTTGTCTTTGGAAAAGCATTCCAGGGCTAAGTCAGGACTGCAAAGTTAACTCTTTACAACCCCTCTGGGATGTTTCTCAAGACACATTTTGAGGTGTGCATTAAGACTAGAATTATTCTATTTTAAAATGATATGCTAAGAGTCACCGTCCCCTACAAGACACTGTGGACCGCTCTGTTTGCCTGTTCCCATCATGGGGTGGATTGGGATGGGGAGGAATGTGCCCTTGCTAGGATGTGAACATTTTGTGCTACTGAATTCCTCCACTATTGTATATCTTGTCTAAATTCCCATCTTCAGAAATAAGAAAGGTAATTTACTCCTGGTCAGTGAGTTCTGTTAGCAGTTAACATGTACCTCCTTCATCTTCTTAAACATAAACAGGGCTGCATAGTGAGAGAAGAAAAGAATATCTGCCTAACCTAACCAAAAGAGGAGGGGGACTACAAAGTAGAAAAGGAAGAGAAATCAAAGAAGGAGGAAGAGGAGAAGGAGCAGGAGGAGAAAGAGAAGACAGTGGGATGATGAAATAAGGCCATTTTTTAATTGAAGTAAAACATTTGCCTGTATCTCTTCCTAACGCATCCAGAAATGTCCCATTGCAGAATCACTTCACTCCCAATGGATTTTTAAACTCCTCGTGGGTTCTATCTCTGCTTAGACAAAAGTTACCTGAGAAGACAGCTAGAAAAGAGTGACAAGGTCAGTGAAAACAGCTCTTCATCCTAGGGTTTCCAAGATCAGTGGGAGGAAAAAAGGAAGAAAGAGGAGAAAAAAGACGGAAGAAGTGGGAAAAGAGGAAGAAAAGATTTTAGGTTTAAGTCAGTCTTTCTAGGGGTAGGGTCTGAGAGTTTGGGAATTTGTAATCTGCAGGATTTTTTTTTTTTTTTTTTT
>NW_004955431.1:18732761-18794027 GCF_000276665.1 Chinchilla lanigera | reverse complement strand
TGCCTCAGTCTCCCCAGTGCTGGGATTATAGGCAGGTACCACCACTCCTAGCTCCCAAATGATTCTTGATGCCAGTAAGAATTTGGGAATGATCATTTTAATCCACAAAACTCAGAATTACTTTTCTCCCTCTAAAAGATAAAATTTAGTGGTGGTAGCACTTGAATCATCAGGAAAGAAAAGTGGGTGCTGCTTAGCTAGAAGCATCCTGCAGCATTACAGAATATGTATATACAAACATTGGAAAAGAAAGGAGTTTCCGGGCTGCTATGCCACGGAGTTGGTCATCATAAAAGATGGGTAATCACCCATTGAAGAATAAAAATTAGGAACCCCATCTGCCAGTAGTTTAAGAATACAATATGTGTAAGTAAACAGATGACATGCCTGAAAGCAGTGTGCATAATGGAATAGCTTTGTTAGACTATCTTAACACACCATGCTGTAGTCAATTTCTAGCACAGACTGCCTTCTGGTAGGCACATGGTTCATTACCTACAGTTTGAATATTGTAGGGTCAAGAAATACAGCTGACTTTCAATGGTACTATCATCTGATGTGGAAAAACTTTGGGATCTAGTGCCCAGCCAGGTCACCGGCTCACTCTCACAATGCAAATGCATGCCACCGGTTTTCTTTGCTGTGGGCTTAATATGCAGAAGTTTCCAGAAGATAAAAGAGGAAGGAAGTAAAGGTCATGGGAAGAGGACACCCAGCAATAATTTAAAGAAAGATAAAGCATCATTGAGTGCAACTGAAAACCTGTCATCTGAGAATACCCGAAGGCAAAAACCAACCAACAATTAACCAGCAACCAAAAGATCCCCAGGCTTTCCATTATATATCCCTTAATAATCCATGTGCTAAACTTCATTTTTTCATGGGTGGGAATAAAATAAAGAAATTCTCATTTTTTAGTTTAAAATAGGATCATTTAAGCAATTGAAATGGATTAAAACTCAAAAGAAAACAATCAATGATAGTTTGTATTTGGTACCAAGAATTAAAGTTTTTTTAAGTGATCAATAATCCACTTTGAGTAGACTTTAAAAACAATTTCATGGAGAAATGAGTTGGATAGAAAATAAATATTTTTTATTAATAAAGGTTTACATTGATAAATTAGGGATTTTTCCATTTTTACTCAATCCTGATAGGTTTTTTGTTTTTTGGTTTTTCTCCGGTACTGGGAACTGAACTCACGACCTTGCGCTTGCCAGGCAGGTGCTTTGCCGCTGAGCTAAACCCCCAGCTCCCCTGATAGGTTTTTACAAATACTACTTACCTATGGATCACACATGTTATTTGGTTTTGCATTTTGGTTTTTCTAAAGAGCTGGCAGATGAGAAAGATCTGGCTAGCAAGGGGAAAGAGAGAAAAAGCTGGTAGGGAGAGGGTGGAAAGCATGTGTAAACACCTTGCGTGAGAAAGGCCTAGAACATTTGGGTTGCTTAAGAGTACAATACGGAAGCTAGCATGAGTGGACCATGATGACTTCAGAGGCAGTGACAATACTGGCAGTGGTGCTGTCATACAGGACCTGGCTGACTGTGACAAATAAATTGGGTGCTATGCCAAGGGAAATTGAAAGCCGTTGGAGGTTCTGGGAATGATGGGATCTACCCATTCAAGGCATAAATTTTATTTCTCAAAATTTGCAATGAATAAAGTTAGAATAAGAAAATAATATAATAATCCACATTTTGTTATTGTCTTGAATTTTTGGTCAGTTGATTATTTATTGCCACTAATAAACTGATTAGATCTCACATTATCCATAAATAAATAATACAACAACTACCACACTTTGGGGATAACTAAAAATGTAACCAGAAACTAGCTGAGCCATAATAATTGCTTGATGATTGCTTACTGCATTTCAGAGCTACTAACTACATGATTTTAAGATACGCTACTTCCAGAAAATTGGACACACAGAAACCTAAAGGAAGTTGAGGAGAATTTTCAAGCTAGGCTAGACTATAATTCATCTAGCACAAAAATGACCATAGATGTTAACACTGAGGGATGTGATTGCGATGCTCTATTATTTCCAAAGGAATAAACATGCCCCTCAGACATTCACAGTGTCCTGAAATGAGTCAGTTGGACATAGCATCCAAAGAAGTGTTTCAAAGCTTTCTTGAAATCATTCACATCAACTTGTATCTCCTGGTAGGATGAGGAGTTTTTAATTTTATAAGGTATTCAGAAATTTGCTTATCTCACATTCATTTCTCTCAAATTACACCGTCAAAATACCAACTTCTCCACTCTCAATCTCTTCCCAAGCTCAGTGGCGTAGTGGTCTCTGGTTCTGTGAGGCATTGTGAGGAAAGAGAAGAACAACACGACAGGACTTCATAGTCCTAGGAGATGGGCTGATAAGGATGGGAGCGGGGAATATGAGGAAGGGAATTATCCAAACACAAATTTAAAAGAGCCATTGATTACAGCGGCTGCTATCTGGACTCCTCAGGAGAAAGGTAATAAAAATGTTATAAAAACCCAAAAGAAAACACTTTAGCATAGCCAGAAGCCCAGGTATCAAACAGCCTTGGTTGGAACTCTTGCACCTTTGAAGCACATCATTTAACCTCTGTAAGCCTCAGTTACCTCTATAAAGGGCACTGATATTTTATCTTTGCTTCCTAGGGTGATTATGAATGATAAATGAAAATCTTGCATGCTGGGAGCTTAGTGCAGAACAGGTACCATTAATGCACTAGATTGTTCACTCTGCTAGGCTCTTAGTCTACAGAAAGTCATCTCGAAGTTCCCTACAAGTTTCATCCTGAGGAATCCTGATATGGCAGTTCTGATCCTCTCTTATGAATCTGGGGAAAGGGCCATTCAGATTGCTTAAAAATTGTTAGTTCATTGCAGTTTGGCTTGTACATCCCTTCCCAAGAACATTTTGTTGACATTTCTTTTTAATTATAGTACCTTGAGCTCACACTTTCCGAAATTAGGATCACAAGGACAACTTGGGATCATAATTACTTAAGCGTGGTTTCCCTATTCTCTTGCCTACACCGAATATTTCTACTTTCTATCCTGGCCGTTATCAGAACTCAGCAAGTTCTTTTGCTGTTAATTTTTACTAGCTTGGCATTCTGCTTCTAGGAAAATCAATATGATGTACAAACTTAAGATTTTAATTCTTGATCACCTCATTGGTTCTAGCACTAATGCTTGAGAGGTCGTTAATATTTGCAACTTTCCATTCAGGGGAGGATTATCCATCCATCCCTAATCTTTGAGTTCTAAGTTCTGGCCAAGATTGATTTTATTTAGGTACTAAATCCATTAGGCTGAGCTAATTTACATGTTAGCTTTAGATGGCCGTTCTGTCTGTAACTAAGATTTGCCTTTTTGTTGTCGTTTTTTATTTTTGAGACAGGGTCTCCCTACATAGTTCAGGCTGGCCTTGAACTCACTATGTAGCCTAGGCTGGACTCAGACTTGTGGCAACCCTCCTGCCTTAGTCTCCCAACTGCTGTGATTACAGCCGTGTACCACCATGCTCGGCAGAATGGTCTTGTATACAATTAGATTTTGCTCTTGAGACCCATATTTGGGGATAACTGTGGTCTTTAGGTTAGAGAAACTATCTTCTCTGACCCTCAAGGGCATACATACCGTGTTAGCTGGTCCATTAACTCATCTCCTGCTGGGCATGGTGCCAATATGCGTACGCTGGGTCTTTGCTAGAGAGACATAAATTATAATCTTAATTGTTTCACTGTCTTTATTACCTCTGAGCTTTCTTGTTATGAATCCAGCAACAAAGCTGAAGTTGATGTACGACTTTATAAACTTCCAAGTGCCAACTCCTAAAATCACTACATTGCATGAAGATTGTCTACAAAGCTGTCTTTTTTTTTTTGTCTTTTTGAGACAGGGTCTTGCTATGCAGTTCAGGCTGGCCTTGAGCTTGCTTTGTAGCCCAGGCCTTGAACTCCCAATGATCCTCCTGCGTCAGCCTCCTGAGTGCTGGGATTACAGGCTTGCGCCAACACTCCCGGCTGCAAAACTGTCCTGTTTATATGGCTTGTTGACTTTTGAGATATTAACCCTGTGTGGATTTGAATCCAGTAAGAAGTCCATGTGCTTTCCTTGTACATAGGAACGAGGAAACTGCAAGGCCACTTCACCCACAACAAGCTGGATCTTTCTGTTGACCAGAAGAGCAAAGTGTGGCCATTTTGCATTTTAAAAGCCAAGACCAAAATCTGTAGCATTCTTGCTATTATTGTCTTATGCTGACTCCAAATTTCAATACTATACACAAAAGCCAAGTCTGCTGGATTAAAATAAATAGAGTGACGATACTCTCCCTCCTGCTTGTCTAGTCTTCTTTTTTGTACAAATGCCCATGTCATTCACCTCACCCAAGTCCACACCCATAATACCCATATATCCTGAAAGCCTTCTCAGAATTCTGGTGAACCAGTTTGTCTGTGTGTTTCTAGCACCACATCTTGACCAGCTAGCTCCTGCAGGGAGGCTGAGCTAGAGGAACACTCCCACGTTCCCCCGTATATCCTAATATCTCCCCAAATGCCATTGTACTTCAGCCTCCCTGTGTTCTGCACAACCTGGTGTAACCTGGTGTCCTACCAGTACAGAGAATGTGCTTAAACCTAGAGCAAGAAGAAGGCTTCCACACTCTATTCCATTTCAGTGGCAGCCACCCAGACCACCTGATCTTCTATGAACTTCTTAATCTTTTTTACTGATTCATCCAACAGATCTAGGGGTTAGGAGTCCTAGGTTCAAGTTCTTATTTTGCTCTTGAGGAAACTTAGGCAAGTCTTTCAACTTAAGTCTTATTCTGTGGATGAGACTGTTAAGTCAGATGGCTTTCCCCACGCTCCCTTCCTTGTATTGGGAATCTGTAGTGTTTGCTCTTCAGTAACTTTGGTACAGTTGCAGAGTTAAACATACAAACTAGAGCCGCGTTTTATCAGTTTTAGGCTGTGTGTTATGAAATGCCCAGGCAGCTGACTGCTGAAGCTCACACTTTTGATTGCAGAGCTTGAAAATAACACTGAATCTAGTTGGTAAACAAATCTGTGAGTTCTTGAGAGGCCAAATACCATCAACAGTCTTTTGCAATTTGTTGGCACAGGGACAAACATCTGCAAGTTGTAGATATTTACACAAATGAAATCCAATCCTCTAAGGGGATTATATGCATCTCACTAAAAATGAAATGTCTAGTCACCATATTGTAAATTTAATTCCAATCGGAATCTTTATTAAGCCTTTTGGGGTGGGAACACATGGGATACAAACATTTAAAAACTCAGCTGCTCTCCAGAAGCCAGACTCTAAAATGCAACAGTTTTCTTCCCAGTTGCTGAAACAGAGACTATCCTATTGGAGTTACATTTAACTAACTTCAAGTGACCCTCAAAAAACTCTCTAAGGATTTGACCTTGAAATTCTAATGTACCAAAAAAGCCAACTTTAACTAAAGGAAGTAACGCTGTGCATATGAAAATTTTGAAAGTGGTTTGCATTTCATTTTTTTTCCCCACCTAAAATCCATTTCCCAATTGAGGAAACTGAGGCTCGGGCAGGTTAACTTGCTCAAGATCACATTTTTACAACATCAAGATTCCTTTAGTTTTAACTTTAAATTCTATGGTTCTTTTAAAGTTATGAAGATTTGAAGCATAAGTGCAGATATAAATGTAAATAGATATACATGTAGGTTAATGGGCACTAAGTCCCAGTAAGAGAAGAAGAATAAATTCTGGAGATCTATTATATAGCATGGTAGCTTTTTTTCTTTTTTTTGGTCTTTTTGAGACAGGGCCTCGCTATGCAGTTCACGCTGGCCTTGAGCTCACTTTGTAGACCAGGTTGGTCTTGAACTCACAAGGATCCTCCTGCCTCAGCCTCACAAGTGCTGGGATTACAGGCATGCGCCACCACGCCCGGCCTAGCATGGTAACTATAATTAATACTAATATGTAATAGACAAAAATTTAAAGTGTTCTCATCATTAAAATGAAAAGTAGTGAGGTGATTAATATGTTAATTAGCTGGATTTAATTATTCCATAATGTCCAAATATATCAAAGCATAAAATATACACCATAAACTATGGATAGAGAGCTAGACAAATGTATTTCTCCTAATAACTTTGCATGCTTTGGAGACAAAAAGTCCTTAGAGACTTTTTTTCTGTGATTTTCCTTTCTTCCATACCCTTTCCTAGGATTTTGAGTAGTTTGCATGTATTGAGCTTTCTAAATATCAGACCCAAGTAAAATTTCAGAAAAAGCCAAGAAAACACAGCATTAAGAATAATTTTTAACAAGTCTCTCAATCCTTAAAGAATCATTTTTGGAGCTCAGCTTGCATTGGCGGGGTTTTTCAACCAAAGGCTGGCATGTGGCCTGTTCTTTTATTTCTCTCTACTGCTATCTGCTGGTAGTAGGTCTGCAATGGCAACTTCCAAAACAGGATATGCAATCACTCATGTCTCTGTAGGGCCTAAATCAGTGATTCTCAGCTCCAGCTGCATATTAGAATCATATGGGATTTTGCAACTCTGTTGATGCTCAAGTCCCACTCCCAGAGATTCTGATTCAATTTGGTCTGCGGGAGGTCATTCGTATTTTTTGAAAAGCTCACCAAAGAATTCTAATATGTAGCCAGCATTGAGAACCACTGACCTAAATAGTCAAATCTCACCAGAACATGTAATAGGAAGATTAATGTAATCAAGAAAAATCTGCATTCAATTTTGCCATATCTAGACCAGTTCTCCAATTCTTTTCATACCCATAATACAACTCATTTCGACTCAATGTGATTTTTATGGATTAAGAACAACTGAAATCAATTATTTTCTCTGTAAGCTTTCAGGATTTTCCTCATGACTAAACAGGAATCCAGCCCAAAATAAGTCAGCACTATTATTTTATCACATTTCATATTATAAGCTATGATATAAACGAATACTAAAAATAAATGCGTTATGAAAAATGTATAATTTAGAAAGAAGTAGACTTGCATTTCATATTAATGTTCTTATAAACTTAGCATTCCTTTTCCATGAGTTCCATGGTAGACTAAGAAACAGGAGGCCTGCTTACTTGTATAAGCATTTACATTGAAAAGGCAATTCATTTGAGATTGAATTCCTGTCCAGGCACGAGGAAAACAATAGTCTCAGGAAAAAATAATATAAGGTTTAAACACACACACACACACACACACACACACACACACACACACACTTCACATCACATATAGATTCTATGATTTTCATACAGTATTACAAATCAGTGGAAATAAGGGTTTGATTTTCTTGGAAGTAAGTTTAACAGATGACCCAGAAAACATCTATTAAAATTAGCAAACATTATTTCTGTGTTTCTTGGAGATATTCTATATATCTGCAGGTCAGAAAGCTTCACACCCAGGCAAACCCAAATGATATCAACCAAAATGAAAATTTCTCATCAGTCTTTGTCATTACGGGGATACTTCCTATCTTGGCAGCACGAGATGTTTCAGACTTTTTATCCTCAGCTGTATCCAAGAGGCATTGGTTCCCTGACCTGCTGAGCCCTACCCTCACCCCAGTGTTAATGAAAATACAGCTGTGAAGTTTTCACCTTAATTGTGTGATCTTTCTAGAAAACAAAACCAAAAAAAAATCACTCAAACAAAAAACCTATCTGGTATTCTTTTGTTATTGTTGCGTTTGTATATTTATGTGTTTGTTTTATGAGTCACGGAGTTGCTATATAGTTCAGGCTGGCCTTGAACTCTCTATTGACCCAGGCTGCCCTGGAATATTTGGCAATCCTCCTGCCTCAGCCTGCTGAGTGCTGGGATCACATTGTGCACCACCAGGTCTGGCTCCCACCTAGTATCTTTTAGACTTTTTCTGAGCTTTCAAAACTTTAGGAACACACAGAAAAAATTTACATTTGTGTTAAGGAGTGATATCTCACTTTAGTGGGAGAGGATTATCAGTCCCAATAGCAATTTGGATTGGGAGAGGGAAAAAAAAGCTTTTTGATAACCCACCCCTTGAAAAGATGGAGCTGAAATTTTCACTGACTTTAAAGAGATTCTTCATAAGTACAGCACCTACAAAAATTCAGGAAATGTGACAAGCATGCAGGGTGAAGTCAGTCTTACTGCCTGATTTCAACCTGATTTAAATTCTGAAAATATTGTGCAATTGTTTATTTTCATGGTTGAAGAAAGAAGTTACAAAACTAGGAAATGTGATATTGAAATCCAAAATAGCACACTAGTCCAGTCTCTCATCTTATTTTATCTAGAAGATTAAATTATTTCCCTTTGATACTGAAAAGTAAATAGCCAATCTTAAGTTCTTGAGATTAATGTCGACATCAATCATAATGTTATCGCTGAATTAGTGCACCTGGTTTTCCTTAAATAGGACTACTTACAGAGATCCAGTCTACTGGATTCCGGCATTACCAAATTGTTTGGGAGAAAAGAATCATTTTTTGAAGACCGAATTTAAAATGGAGAGGAGCTGGGCGCTAAAGAACTTACTGCAATCTAAGATTTATAGAGAGTTAGTGAGTAATTCATGAAGGTCTGACTTCATCCAGATGTTTTTCTGATCACCAACACACCCAACTGGTTTGGAAGATTCATTGTTGAATTCATTGATGTTATCCTCTTTTTGGTTGCTTTGATAAATTGCAAACTTCTGCAGGTGTTGCCTTTTCCAAATAGTGCATTTTAGCATTAAATTTCAAAGCTCTTGATAGCCAAAAGATGTTGCTAGAAAATATCTTAAGACATCCCAATGCCTTGAAGAAATGCAGTAAAATTCTGAAGTGAAAAGTATCTATGGCCTTTATAAGAGTACGCACATGCTGGGTTGCTATTTCTTGGAACAAAAACAAGTTATTCAGAAGATTGCATTTGTCAGAAACAGAAAGCCAAGATTATGCTGGAAGCAGAAACTACCATCCAGCAAGACTCAAGATTTTAGGACTAAGAGCAAATTCACAAAAAAATTCACACGCTGTCAGCAAATTCAATATATTAAAAAATTTTAGGTAATTAACTTAAAATATACTTATTTGGTCACAGCATGGTTATACTTAATTTTAATCTTAGTACACTGTTAACTTTTAAAATAAGGATATATTCAACCTACATAGTAACTAGTACACATATTATTGAGAACTTAATTTTCAATTTAGATGCCAGGCAATAAAAATTCCCTTAAAAACTGGAAGAAAATACACAGTCTCTAAAAATTTTATATGGAAAGGAGATATATTACAAAATCTATGTTGGAGTTGATGATGTCACCAAAGTGAAGGTCCAGGAAAGCAGTAATTTTTGCTTTTTTTTTTTTTTGTCCATTGCTATTAGCTCTGGTGGTTTAAATAGTACCTGGAAGATAAAAGGTGCTAGAAATAGGTTGAGTGTATGACTTTTCTTAAATAAACATAAATTGGTAGCAAGCAGGCAAGACTAAAAATGTGCAGGGTATAACAAGTTTAAACAGCGTTTAGTGCTTGTATCTTATCTCTAGTTCCAAGTAGAGGTTGATCATTAATTTGAAAGTCAGGGAGGATTTTGACTTTGATATTAATTTGTGCTTTCTAAATCTCAGCCTATATATTTGCAGTCATGCGCTCACCTGGGCAACTTGCAAAACCAGAGATAACCGCAGGTAGAAACGGTGTATTTAAATGTGTTTTTACGTCTTCAGGGGTCTTGTACATAGTGGCTATTCAATATGTATTCCCAGAGTGGCATTGGTCTAGGCAACTTAAATCGTGAGATTAGCTTTCAGTTCTTGGCAAATGTTAATCTGGGCAAGGATTGACCTAAGGACTAAACACAGAGACGTATTGTTATTCAGCCCTGCTACAGTGATTAAGTTTGCTTTATTTCTACACCTGACATGAAAAGCAGTTAACATATGGGAGAATGCGGCATAATTCCTCTCCTCCTGCCACTCATTTTCAAAGACAATGCTAGCTGCATAATTTCCCACGTGACTTTACACCGGATTTATGCTGTAGTAAGATATTTTGGTTGCTAAGCGTTGTATTACGCGGACCCTGCTTCAGCCATGATGCTTACTAGCTCAGCTTGCTCTATGCTGTCTCCATCTCAGCAGGATTTATGCCACACAGCTGGATTTCACTGGAGGCACCACGGGGAGCCGGGCACTGAAGGAGACAGTGCTATAAGTGTCCTTCCCACCTCCTCACCACACCTCTATCGGCCGGCCTTCTTCAACGCGAGTGTAGTGATTAGTATGGGACACAGATTAGTATGCCCACTTTCTTTCCCAATGGAATCTTTCTGTCTAGAGGCCATGGGATCCAGAGTTTTCCCATCTGAAGACATGTTTTTGCTGGATCTTTAATAATTGGGAACCCAAGAAAATCAACCCACTGTATAACTATAGCAACTTCCTCTGTGCTCCCCTAGTCTGTAAGTGACACTCTCCTACCACCACTGCTGGGACCCTCAACCTTGAATTTATGCTATGCTGAAAGAACTACAAAACATATATCACAAGCTATCTTCCTCTGAAGGATCCCTAAGAAGTGTGACTCTTGAAAATATTTCAGGAACTTTCATATGGCTGCTATCTATCAGAGAGAATTAAAGAAATAAATCTTCTTACTCATCAACCAGAAAACCTCGTATTCTTTCAACATGGAATAATAGACAAATTGTGAAGTGAAAAGGTTATCTAAAAGGGGAAGGAAAGATAATTTTCAAAAGGGAAGAGAAGTAGGACCTGGAAAACACCTTGAAGTTATGTTGACACCAGTAACAGCAAACAGAACCTGAAATCTGTTGACCTTGGCAAAAATGAAATGTTGCAGTGAATACCTGGAAAAGATGAACTCCAATGTGTTTGATTATTTCACCAAGATGTAAGGCAAGTTTTAGAAATTTGGGGGAGTTATCTTTAAGGTATTGGACCCCTTAACATTTTATGGGGAATAATTAGCTTTTGTAAACCGATATTCCCAGTAACTGTGGAGGTCACCTGGTTTTGCATATTCTCCATAAACTTCTGTCCAGCATATGCTATCTTTCTTGGTCAGTCAAGAGTATGCAGTCACACCTTAGTCACACAACTTAGTTACTGTGTGACCCCAGGCATTTCATCCCACTTCTCTGAGTCTAAGCTTTCCCTTCAGTAAAGTAGAAATAAACTAATCCTAACCTCATCAAAATTAACAAGAGGTTAAATGAAATAGAGGGTTTGGCCTGCTACTTGCTGTGTGGCAAACACTCAATAGACGGTAACTTTATAATCATTACATTCAGGGGTCACTTCACTCTCATGCTCACTGTAAGCTCATTTCTCTGCCTTTGGTCAATCTGCTTTTTCTCTTGTCTTTTCGTTCAATCACCTTGTCACTCATGCTTTTAGTTCTATATTAAGTTCTGTCTGTTCCAAAGGGCCTTCTTGGAGTACATTAGCTTCTAGGCCTGTTCTTTTCCTCTGAATTCCTGCATCTTACAGTTTATAGAATGGATCTGAACACTTGAATACATTCTCTTTTTCTGTGTTATACAACACTTGTTTCATGGTAATGAATTGCATCTCCCTGAATGGACTTAGAAGGATGGGTTTAGAGTTACAAGGTGTTTTAGTTACTTTTCTCTCATTGCTGAGACAAAATACCCAGCACCTCAAGTTAAAGGGGAAAACGTTTATACGGCTCACGGTTTATAGAGGTTTCAGTCCGTAATCAGCTGGCTCCAAGGCAGGGTGGCACATGGCAGAGGGGCAATCCATCATGGTGACTAAAGACAGCAAGAGCAGCAAGAGGAGGACAAAACTCTTTCTGTCCCTTATATTTTATGCAGGCTACCTGCCCTAGGGTGGGTGTAGCAATCACAGCCTTAATCCTAGCCAGAACTATGCCAACCAATCAGTAGACTGATTTAGTAATCATATGACTTTAATCCCAGCCTCACACACTCTAGATTCAGCCATCTCTGAAAAAGCCCTATGACTGCATGAGGCTTTGGGTGGACATCTAGACACAAACTGTAACACAGGGATTCCTTAAAAGATTACATTATTACATTATCTTTTGTCAAAAAAGGTAGTAGTGCTGGGTGTGGTGGGGTACATCTATAATTCCAGCACTCAGGAGGCTGAGGCAGAAGGATCACCATGAGTTTTAGGTCAGCCTGGGACACATAGTGAGTTGAAGGTCAGGTTGCACGGCATAGAAAAACCCAGTCTCAAAAAAAAAGTAGTATTCCCATTTTGCTCATGTGGTAACTGAGGGCCAATTGTGAATTTTTCAAGACCAAAGTCAAGCAGCAACTAACTGGCAGGTGAGAAAACTTCAAAGACTGCACATAGGCTTTGGAGACAGGCCAATCTAGATAAGAATCTATGACCTTCAGACTGTTACTGAACCTCTCTGAACTTTCTTTTCATGCCTATAAAATGAGGCTGGTAGAGGTTAGCTTGAAGAGTTGTTGAGAAGATTAAAAGTAATCATGTAACCAAATTCTACATAGCACAGAGCCCAGTGTTGTTGAGTAGATGCTCAAAAAATCGGACCTCTCTATTACTTTTTATGTATTCAACAATAAAAAATTGTGCTCTACAACTTCTAAGCTCCAGGCCTATTAAGCAGCACTGAATACTTACTTGATTGATAGATTCAAGAGCAAATGGGAGACTTTGGCTAGGATCAAATGTTGTTCTCTGTTACCCCTGGAGTCTCATCATGACCCATGGAGCTCTAAACTCATCAATCTACCTGTGCGATTAAAACCAAGGGGAGGCCTGGTGGACCAGCAGAGACTGTTATTGCTCTTCATAGGAAGCTTTGCCTTGTGAGACTGTGACTGCCTGTTTCATTTTAATTTGGCATGTATTCATTATTCTGAGTACTCTTAAGGATTCTTAAATATAAAAGTGACCAGAATGTGGTCTTTTTTTCCACAAAGTCCACAGATTTGTGTGAAATAGTAGTTATAGTTGATCCTCTATATTTACAAGTACCACCTGTGCAGATTCAGCCAACTGTAGATTAACAATATTTAGAAGAAAATTATGTCTGTACTTTATACATACAGAATTTTTCTTAACAGGATGCCCTAAATAATACAGTAGAACAAATATTTACATAGCATCTACATTGAATTAGGCACTATGAGTAATCTAGAAAAAAGCTAAAGTATATCTCATTTTATAACAAACACTATCTCATTATATTTAAGGGAACTGAGCATCGGTGATTTTGGTGTCCACTGCAGACCCTGAACCAATCTCCTGGGGAGATTGAGGGATGACTACATATTTACAAATAACTTTGGTAGATTTATGTGCCGCAGAGGAAACAGATACAAAATGATGTGGTAACACAGACGGGGCAATCATTTCTTCCTGGAATCGGGGGTGGATGGGGAGCAGAGAGCTGTAGAGACGGATGACGTTTGAGCTGGACCTTGTGGGTGGAATGTCTGTTGCCAAACACAGACATTCCTCATTTAACAATCAAGTTCTGTTCACGCACCTAGGTCGCTAAATGGATTGGTTGCTAAAGGAGGAATGGTATATAGTATGTACACGACAATATTGAGAACAAAGAAATGGTCAAAAAAAACTCCAACTTGATGACTTTGTTTTCATCTGCATAACTTTTACACGCAGTACTGTAATGCATAACAGAACATAAAACTACAGTACTGTGCTACACAGTACCATAAGCAGAAAAGACAGTACTGTGTAAACAAGGAATACTGTACAAACAGACATTGAGCCTCTATAAACAAGATGTAGAGAACCGTATGAAAAAAGAAGGTGGGTTGTCAGTCACAGTGGCAGGTCGTAATTCTGAACAGTGCGCCTTGGCTTGTACTCTGAAGAGTCATTAAGCAGGTAGATTGTTAACAAAGAATGCCTGTGTATAAATACTTTATTAAATGTATTCACAGCATGGTGCGTCACTTATTCTTTCATTTCTATGTCACAGAGATTTAATTAGCACATTCTAATCTGGTTTTGGTGGTATGGGTGGTCTACACTCTCAAATCCAGCAAGTCGGGAGAGAGATACGGCAGAGGAGAGGGGGATCGTGAGAATGAAAACACCCTGAGGATGGTGAGAAATACACAGATGCCTAACAACCGCCATAAGACCATGTGAATGAAGCGTCTTTCCTAAACTGAAGGAGACACTTGTACCAAGTCTATGTACGCAGTAAATAAACAATCACTGCATTAAAAATGTTCACAGCCTTGCCTAATAAATCCCCAACCCACCTCAAGCTGGATTATGTAAGCTACAAGGAATCCTGGCAGAGTCCTGTTGCAGTGTCACACACTTTGTTCAGAAGTGTTAGATATTAATTAAAGCAGAGTGGGATGACAGCATCCAGCCTGATTTGAGCTGGCAGCATCGTGCCAGCCATCTGTGATGATAAAAACCGATTTCTTCCCCAGTCTCCTTCTTTTTGGGTTGGAGCACTATGCTTCCTCCACTTAGCTCATTGCCAGGGCTTCTTGTTTCCTAGGTAGGGGACCCCCATGATTTGGTCGTTGTTCAGGTTCTTAAAAGAGTTTTTTTTTTATCTACAGTGTTAAATTGTGTGTGATTCTGTGTGGCAAGATAATGGGACTGCAAGATAGCTATGAAAAATCAAGTTTGGGTTAGCAAATTACCTTTCTTTGGAATAGAGGGAAATCCTGCTAGTTGTTAATATGCAACTACAGCAATCATGCTTTCTCAGCAGTTCCCTGAGAAAGGCATTACAGGAGTTAGAGTACTGATAATGCAGCCAGTATCAAGAGCTACTTAGATACTGACAAGCTGAGAAACAGTTACAGTGGTACCTCTGTTCATGAACTTATTTCCGGTCACAAACTGAACTGGATGAGAACCAGATCAAATTCCGCGGTTAGGTTTAATACTGACCTTATGGGGGAATTTGATTCAGTTCTCATCCAATTTGGTTTACAACCAGAATCATGCCAGGAACTGAGTTGGTGAAGCAAGGTACCACTTTACTTGTCACAGGTACATTTTTGGCATCGTTCCTCTTTCTCTGTAGGATAGCTCTGCGCATCCTGCTTTCTAGGCTGAGTGCCCTCTTGCCTTTGCTTGCCATCCTTCTACCCTACGTTACATCTCATACAGGCAGTTATACATTCGTAGAAATGAATCTTGACGTGAGACAGCTGGTTGTTGGAGTAATTTTAAGATTTGATGGTTTGCCAGTGCACTGACACACACTTGTAATCCCACTACTAAGGAGGCTGAGGTAGGAGGATTAAAAATTTTAAGCCAGCCTGAGGATTTAGCAAAAATCTGTCTCAAGATATAAGTACTGTACACTAACTGATTGCACCACTGGAGTTTCTGTCTAAAGACAGAAAGGTCTGGGGATACAGCTCAGTGGCAGAGCATTTGCATAATATGCACTAGGCCCTGGGTTCCATTAACATTCCCCCCAAAAGGTACGATGATTATAAGCATTATAACCCATAAAGAAATGAAGGGTTCTTGTTAAGCGAGTAGCCAAGTTTTTCTTACATCAGGATAGTTTTACCAGGTTCGCATGAAATAATGTTTTAGAAAAGGCTGATTAACCTTTATCCTTTATCAATTGTATATAAAGTTCATCTCCAAAGCTGAGAGAGGCCTTACTCTACTTTGGAGCTATATTTTCCTACTCTGTTTTGGAGCTGTAAAAGATGTTTTTTTTTTATTTTTATGGAGATGTAATTTATATATCATAATGTTCACCCTTTTAAAGTATACAGTTCAGTGTATTTTAGTACATGTATAGAGTTATACAACCATTGCCAGTGTTTAATTTCAGAACATTTTAATCTTCCCCCAAATAAACCCATTAGCAATCATTCCCTGTTCTCACCTCCAACTCATACCCTAGCAACCACTAATTTACTTTCAGTTTCTATGGATTTGTCTATTCTGGATATTTCATATAAATAGAATCATATAATATGTGGTCTGTTTGATTTAGCTTCTTTCACTTAGCCCAGTTTTATCCATATTGTAGCATGGATCAGTACTTCATTCCTTTTTATGGCTAAATAATATTTCATTGTATGGCTTTATCACATTTTATTTTTATCCATTCACCAGTTGATGGACATTTCTACTTTTTAGCTATTATGAAACAAAGCTGTGCTACATATTCCTTTACAAATTTAAAGCTGGCTCTGCTGGTGCACGCCTGTAACCCCAGCACTCAAGAGGCTGAGGCAGGAGGATCATTGCAAGTTCAAGACCAGCCTGGGCTACAAAGTGAGCTCAAGGCCAGCTTGAAATGCATAGTGAGACCCTGTCTTAAAAATACAAAACAAAAAACAAAAAACAAGTTTATGTATGGACATATATTTCCATTCTATATGGAAAATGATTAACCCTAAATAATTTCTATACCTCTGTCCTTAATTAGGTTATCAGCTCCCAGAGAGAATATGTTTTATGCCCTGATAATATCACCAGTACATGGCTCAGTGCCCTGAATCCACAAAGTGCTCAAATGCATCAAGAGTGACAAATGATTAAGGTGTTCTCTAGACTCTCGAGAAGTTCTTGGTGCTCTGCTTATACTGGAGTCGCTGTGCACTGGACAGCTGGCCTATTCTGAGATATCAGCAAATTCTATTCATTCTTGGAAATATGAAATACTCCCACCAATATATCCGCCACCCCCACCCCCAGTAAGCTTTTTCCAAAGCAACTTGATAGGATTAGTCTCTAAGTCTTTCATGGTTGTAACACTTAATTTGTACCTTAAAGAATTTGGGACAATCAGACTTACCTTGTGGTTTTCTGTGTATATGTTTGTATGACCCTTGCTTGATGAAAAGGTTTGCAAAGTTTAGGATTCCTTATTCCTTATCTCCAATCCAGAAGGAACAGCCTGGTGCTTTGGTCAGTGGAGAAATGCATCAATTTTCTGTTAATTTGCTTGTCAATAAAGTCAAGCAACCATCTAAAAGGAACGCTGGAAGATACACTGACTTATTGTAATAGCCTCAGTAGAATTTCCTCAGTTCCTGGGATATTAGTGTGGGTTTCTGTGGTTCTACTGGGCAAGAGGCTTGAAGATGATGTATGTTACTGAAATCAGAAATGTACGAAAAAACTATCATTCCACACATGCCATGTTTTCATATAGGAAATACACTCCATGCTTGCTTCTGTCTATATCACTGTCCTTTATTGGAGTATCCTCTTCTGCAGCTGAGTTTTACTTCCTTTTTAAGGTTGTTTTCCAATGTGTAGGCATAGCCTTGTGTTCTCCAAAACAGGTTTGTTTGGTTTGAATTCCAACTCTGTCTTGTACTAGCTTGTCATGGCTGCTGCACTTTATTTAACTTTTCTGTCCTTTGGTGTCCTATCTAAAAGTGGGGTACAGTAATAGTCTTGGTCTTGAGATAGGAGATTAGGGTGTGGCAAAGCTGGCTGGGAGTAGACATGACCTGTTAGTCACAAGATCCCAGAACACATGCACAGAACAGTTCCCAAAGCCCTGTGTCTGGACTTTTCTCATGAACTTGGGCAAGTTTTCAATAGGGTGGCTTGGACGTGATGTCAGTCCGAGGCCTGGGATCCCAGAACCACATCTTAGAACCCATAGGTAGAAGCTGTCATGGATATCCTGGAGACTGGGACAACACGTAAGAACACAGACACCATGAGGAGTGCCCTATTGTGACTTTCCTCCTAGTAGTCTGCCCTGCTGTTTCCAGGGTGCTCCTTTATTGCTTTTTTCCTTTAATGTGGTCTAAGCTTGCTCTGCAGAGCTCTCCTTCACTCTTTGCTTTTGCTTTCTCAAATAAACTTGGCCACTGCTTTTTGCCTACTTCATTTGATTCTTTGCTCAAGATGTGAAGAGTCTGGAATCCAACTCCAGAAGGAAAGGCGAGCAACCCAGAACCCGGTCACACTTAATTGGCGAGCCACACGTAGGAGGAGCTACCCGAGAACATTTGGCATAGCCAGGAGATTCCAATAACAGTCTCGCAGGGTATAGGATTCAGTGGAGCGCTGGGTAGTGTGTATGACACAGAGGTCATCTACCAAATGTGAGTCATGAGTAGCATTTTGTTCCATCAGGTTTTTTCTTTTCTGAACTCCTTTGTTGCCTCCTTTCTCTAATTTTTAGTAAGCAGTAATTTTACTCAACTTAGAGTTATGTCTCTAGTGGTCTTATCTGTTTAGAAGACACTTGAGGACCAAGATACAAGCTAGTGTCAACACCTTCACCACCACCACACCATACACTAAAGCAACTGAGCCCCAAATGAGTGTCGCAGGGTGACACTCTGAGTGTCGTTTGCTGGTGAAAGCTTTTACACTCACACTCACGGCCCATTGATTCTCACGTGCATATGACAAGCTACAGTGTTTGCCTCCCCAGCCCACAGCAAAAACAAAGGCAGTCCAGAATTCTCTGGCTTTGAGGGAAATAGTTCTCCACAGCTGGGTACTCCTTAGGAAGTAGAGGTTGTGAATCCCTAATTTGAAAATACAAAATCTTAAATTCTCCCTAATATGAAAATTTTCAAGTGCTGAAATGAAGCCACAAATTGGACATTCTATACCATGAAACTGTTTCATGCATGCAATTATTAAAAATGGAAAATTAACTTGAGGCTATGTTTATAAGATATATAGGCAACACGATGGAATTTCATGTTTAGAAATTGTGTCCCATCCCCTGAGATCTCATTCTGCATGTGCAAATACTCCAAAATGTACTCCCCCCATCTGAGATCCAAAACCTTTCTGGCTTCATGTATTTCCGATAAGCAATATTCAACCTACATTAGTGAGTGCAGTGTGTGTGGTGTGTGTGGTAAATACTTCAAGGAGTGATCAAGAACTACAGTGAATGCTTAATTTAAGAAATTATTACTGTAAAAGACACATTGCCATGAACACTCCTCAAAATATTTCCCCTCTCTTCAAACACACTTATCCTATTGTTCTTGCTGCTTTCTGAAGTAGGTCTGGAAGTCCTCTTTCATGAGTGTCGTTATGAGTTATGATCAAAAATATAGTGGCTGGTACTGCCAGATGCTGTCCAAGAGAAAGGCAGACTCATAAAAACGTTACGGTGTGTCCTCATCTATCTTGTTTACCAGGTCTGGCACTGTTCCGCTCTGGCTCTTCCCAAAAGTCAAAATAACCTTCAAAGGTAAACATTTTGAATCAGTTCAAGACTTCAAGGCAGCCATGACAAGGCAATGAAAACCACCCTGTCAGGCAGTTCAGCTCCTGAGCCCAGCGCTGTGTGAAATTTGCTTAAAAACCTGGCTTCCCAAACCATCTGGCCAGAGATGACTTGGAGAAAGGCCCTAAGATCCTATCAGAGCTGATTATTAATTCAGACATTTTAAAGAGCTTTCTCAATAAAACACATTTCTTGCATATCCTCAAGTCCAACTTGACACAGACCCCTGATCTAATACAGCTGAACCTGAAATCCTTCTCCCTGTGAGCCTGTTTATGATACTTTACATTCTTATCGTCCCAAGGGAAAGTCACTTGGCACATGGTCTAAAGAGAAAGAGGTGGGGCCGCTCATAGCGGTTCGCCAGCTTCTCAATTTATTAAAGAATAACTGTGTCTCCCTGTCGTCTTTTTACTGGCCTCTGATACGTATGCATATGCACCTACATATGGACATGTAAACATGTGGCGGTTCACTGTCTCCTCTAGAATGCCTCCCTGGAGTGCATGCTGGCATGCTGACAGTGTCAGATCAGGATGGGTGTACTTGGCCCTCCCTGCGCATTCGTTCCCTGTCTTACCTCTTACCCGCTGCTTTTCAGGCTGCACGCTGCATAGTCTGCATCCTCAGCAGAGAACACAGCCAGTGCCTACACACTCCCTCTGAGGCCCGTCCTGGAGACACGGGAACCTGCGAAGGAAGCAGGAACAGACCAGACAAGTGGCACCTCCAAACACCCCGCTGAAAAGTCTTGCAAATACAGAAAAGAGTGCTGGCCTGGAAGCCACAGGCTGGCATGGAGCTAGGGAAGCCCAGGCATCTCTGCACATTCCTGAGCTCTGGCACCTCCTCCAGCAAGACTGAAGAGGACATCATATTCAGGCCAAGAATGTGATGGTCAGGAATGACCACAGTCAATTCTCATTCCCTTCTTCCTTCCAGAAACAGGCCCAGAAGAGGGCCATCCCTCCTGGGGCATCTGGGCCGATCTTTCTGCAGTATCCAGCCCAAGTACATCTCCTTGGAATGGGGTTAGGATGAACATCAGCGGCAGCTCTGGAAGGGAAGGGTCACAAACGGTGTTTTCACTGAGGCTGGCTATGCATGGGGTTGTGGGTAACAGGGCGGAGTAAGGGTTTATCTCACCCTCTTAACTCTCTGGAAATTGTATGCTACAAGGCCTTTTTTCAGCCCTGGGCTGGGGAACTCTTGTGTCTGAGCAGGACATCTTTCAGTACTCTTAGCTGTGCCACTGAAGAGGGCCCTAAAAGTTGGGCTTTGGGACAACTGCTTTGGGTTCAATGTTTTGGACTAGCTTGGCCAAGAGCTCTCTTTGAGGCACTACCACTGTTGGGAGGGAGAAAGAATCTAGATCCAGTCCCAGTGATAAGTCCCCAGCTCTGGGAGGGGGAAGCAATGAGGAACTGGGCCCTGAGAGACAACAGCAGAAGTGACAAACACAGGTTGCTTTCTCCACTTCAGTTGTCCGGCAGCACATGACCATACCCACTCAGACGGCTACCTTTCTCCAGGTACCAGTCCTGCCACTCCCCGGACAGCAGACAGCAACAATGAACACCAGACTGCTTCCTTCAGGATTAGGGGTCTGGGTAGGGAGTGGTGGTCATTAGCTTCTTTCGGAACTGTTGAAAACTAGGCCAGCTACACTCAGGAATGCCCATGTGTGCACTTCATGCTTTGTACCCTCCCAGGGAACTAACCCTCCATGCTGTCCCACCATGATGTTTTTTTTTTTTGTTTGTTTGTTTTCCAGTACCGGGAATTGAACTCACCACCTCATGCTTGCCAGGCAGGCGCTGTGCTGCTGAGCTAAATCCCTAGCCCCTGTCCCATCATGATGCTTCACCAAAATCTGTGTTCCTTGGTCAAGCAGCATTCAGATCCCCTGGGATTGTTATGAGAATTCAGACCCTGGGCCCCACCATATCAGAATCTTAGAATCTGCCCTGAGATACCCTTTTGAGAATAACCCTCTCATGTGGGAGAAGCCCTTAGAGCAGGGTTCTCATAAAAGCACCCTGGCTGATTTTTCTGGGATTGGAGAGAGTGAGGAGCAGGCTGGCTGCTCTCCGCAGGTTGTGCTGGGAAGGGCCAGGAGTTCTGTGTTCTTGTCCCGCCTCTTCTGTGAGCCCAGTGGATGAAGCCTTTAGTCCTCGGACTTCTCTTTGCTGTAGTGGGACTGGAGGGGCCTGGCAGCTGTAGTTTGTTTCTTTATCTCATTTTAGCTTTTGTTGGCATTGCAGGAAAGCTTTCTGAGTAAACCAAAAAGAAGATCTTTGGGCTCTAGAGCCCTGTGTTTATCCACATTGTTGGTTGCCAGGTGGTTTTACCTTCATGGTTTTTTATTTCCTTTACTGAGGTGGTTTGGTTTCTCACTGATGAGGGTTTCATAAATACACATATGTGTATTTATTTCTTTTCCGTACTTGTATATATTTTTTCACTTCAAAAGCAACATATGCTCATGATAAAAAGAAAAACAAATTCAAACATTACAGAAATGCTCCTCCCCCTGGACCAATCCTGATCATACTCTCTGAATTCTTATTGACAGTCGAATGTGGGTTATTCTTAACTTTTTTTAAAAAGACAAAAAGGCATGGCAGTGAAGCAGCAGCATAACACTTGGTGGAGTGTTTAGGAGGAGGGAAATGCACAAAATTGCAATCTTACGACCTCCCCAGGAGGTAGGTGGCTCACTCTTAACCAGGGGTGGAGAGATTTTATATGCATATCTACACAAACCTCCAAAATTTATTTTTTGCAAGGATGGATCAATATTATACCTCCTATATTGCAGTTTGCTTCTTTCTTTTTTAATATATTATGCATATTACCCATAATTATATGCACCAACCTTTTTAGCATCTACCCTATTCAATTCTATGAAATAATAATTAATCCCCAAATGACATTTTCCTTATCACAAACAATGCTAAAGAGTGCCGGGAAACATTTTGGTTTTCACAGATATCACTGTGTGTTTGCATACTTCTCTAGGGTACAATTCTAGGAGTAGAAATAGTAGGTCAAACGCGGCATATAAGTGAGAATATTTTATCCTTTCCGGACAATTGAAGAAATGTGTTTGAATGTCTCTTGTGAGTGCTGAAGATATTTTTGAATCTAAGTTGAAGGTTAGTTGCTCTCCTTGGCTGGCTTCTGATTCTTGGCTCTGCTCCTAAACAGCTACAGAACTTGGAACCAAGAAGAGGGCACATCATTCACCATTGTAGGCCTTGATTTCTTCCATGTGAAATAACAACTGAGTAACATATACTTTCCAAGACCCCTTTTGCTCCAGCTTTCCCCGATTTGATTAGTGCTTTAGTGCTCTGCCTTTGGTTTCCTACTTATGAAAAACCATTTGACTCCTTGGGCCTTCCAGGGTCAGTTTATTCATGCATCAATAAACTAAGAATATTCAAACTTTGTGAAACAAGGAAATCAGCCCTGGATTTAAATCCTACAACTGCTTCAACTTCTCAAAGAGATATTAGGTCTTTAAGAAAAGAGATGTATTAAATACAAGCGGCCATCCTGCCCTTGCATTCTAGATTCTGGGGGTTGAATAGTGTGTTGGTTTGGGGGTTATTGTGCAAGGTGAAACAATATAATACAGGACACATATTTTATAAGAATATTTATAATAGTCACCTAAAGAATGGTATACAAAAGAGTGCAGGAAATATAGTCCACAAACTATAGACCAAGGAATCTTGCCAAGGGCCTGGATCCCATGACAATATCCTGCATGAGTCCAGCTGAAGACCTAGAGCTCATAACAATGCTTCCCATGAGTCCACCTGATGGCCTAGAGCCTGTAACAGTGTCTCATGCAGACTTGTTACACGGATCTGCTGTGAAGGCCCAAAGGTCAGTGGTGGAATCTAGAAAGTCTGTGTCAGCAGAATGAAGGATCTGTGCTAACAGGCTGAGGGATCTGCACTGGAGCCAGGAAGCGATGTTCAGAAGAACCAGAACTCCCCCGAAAGGTACCACAGCCATCCTCAGCAATAGTGAGGTCCTGAGCTCCTCTGATGATCAGGACAACTGAGTTCCCATCAGGAAAGCCAACGTGACAAGCTTGTCCAGGAAAATGAGCAGTGCACCATCTTCCCCTCCGGAGCTGGGAAGCGATGCTCAAAGTGAGGACCAGAGCTCCCCCAAAGTGAACCAAAGCTATTCTCAGTGCCCACGAGGTCCCAAGCTCCTTTGAGGATGAAAACAGGCAAGTTCATCAGGAAAGCCAGCATGATGAGATCCTCCAAAACAACCAACAGCTCCTTACAGCTTCCACCAGCTCACAACCGTCTTTCTCCACTCTAACAGCCTTTTAGCTCCCAACAGCCTCCTTCTTATTCTCCAGGTCTGCCTCTTATGCTGCTGGCAACAGTCAAGTGGGCCTCCCACACCCAGCACCACCCTTACTCAGTTCAGCTGGGGGTTATAAGTTGACCACCAGTTATCAATCCACTACAAATAGTCATGGGAGGTGTTTGAGCAGGCCTAGAGGTCTCACATCTCTCTGGGGAATCTTGCCTTCCTGGGATGAGGGTTTCCAACTGTTTGTTTCTTAACAAAGAAATGATTATGTGCACCATGACCTCACAGAATACACAGTCTGTATTAATTAGATGAAGGACTTACCCAATCTGTGTCTGTGCTGTTTAGGACAAAGTCTCAGATAATAAGGCCTTCCATCTTCACTGTGACCCCTGTCATTATCCCACTTGACCTTCTCAGCATCCCTGGTGCATTAGCCAGGGAGGGGATAGTTAGCCCCATTGTTAAGATGCAGATACACTGGTTTAGAGAGGTGTGTGAGCTTATTTTATATCACAAGTCTGTGAATAGCAGAGCCCAGGGCACACGAGGCTCCATCCCCCTTCTGCTGCAATAGGCCCACAGCAGGCTACTCTCCATCTCCCTTCTGGCCCTTCTTAATTGCTGGACTCCTCTTTAGTATCTTCTTCAGTTCAGATTTGTCCTCTTGAACAGGCGCATTTCCTTGATTTTTTAAGGAGCATGTACAGGACATAGCATGGAATTTCTCTGAATTTTGGATCCGGCCTATGGTGAGTTTTATTTTCTAAAATGCAAGAAAGAAAAAATAAAATGAGCGAAGATTATTTTTAGGATTCTCGGTTCTCAATCTGTCCTCCTTCACACACTGATGTTGCTTCTGAAGAAAATCCTGAAATGAACTACAGTGGGCCAGAGGAAACTGGAAGTGACTTAATGACTCATATATTCTGGTCGAAGATGGATTATTATTTTCTGGAATCCACTTAATGGCCTGAGCCTCTCGGGTAGATTGCAGAGAGCATCAATAGTACCCAGAGGGGCCCAGTAGCACCAAGAATGTAAAAGGTCTCTTGAGATGAGTGAATCAAAATAAGACCATTAGAAAGGACCAGACCCAGACAAAACTGGGAAGAAATCAAAGTTCAGTGAGTTTTCCCACAACCTAGTATATCCTTCCACTACCCCCACACACACTGCCAACACTGCCTTAAAAAAATCTTACATTCTGTCCCTTGCTGTCCTTATCCAATCCCTACCCCAACCTCCCATCTCTCTGAACTATATCCTAACAGGAAGAAAAATAGACGTGATTGGCTCATGTGCTTTAAAACATTAGGGGCCATTATTCTTCTTCCTTTGGGTCCATATCTCCCCTTTTCAACAATCTTTTTCCTTCCAAGGTCCAGGTATTTGGATTTAAAAAGGAGATATTCACTTAAAAGATTTAAAAAGGAGATATTCACTTAAAAGAAAGTCAGGAATGGAGAGAAAGAAGGAGAATCTTCTGATCTTCCATATAATCATGTTGGTGGATGCTTTATAGTTCTCAATAGCATCTAGGAGCCGTTATCAAACAGAAGGAAGAAGACAGAATGAGTACAAGAGAAATTCTGGTGTCCTCTGCTTATGCAAGAGACTTTCCTGTATGGAAAGGCAAATATGACAAGGGGGAGGCTGTGATACCTGGAAGAATTGTTGGATCTGTTCTCAGCCCAAAACTCTTTTCTTGGTCTTTTAACCAGTGCCTGGGTTTTCAGGTCAGAATATTGTTTGGTTACTTTCCGAAGGGTACAGAGATTCTCTTGACCACTTAGCCCCTGTTGCGGTTTGGAACTGGAATGTCCCTCTCCCTTAAAACCGTCTTGCACTTAGAGGTGGAGAATGGTTGGATCACGGAGCACTGTATTCACTGGTGGATTCCATCCACTGGTGGGTTCAGTGACTGAGTATGCTGTTAGGAGGTGGAGTCAGTTAAAAGAGGTGGGTCACTTGTAGGTGCTTTTCTTTATTTTTGCTTCTTGTTTGTCATGACACAAGCACCATTGTTTCTGGTGTGCCCATCTGCCATGCTGTTTCTGCCTTGGTGCCAGCTGACCAGAGGCTGAAAACATGAGCTAAAATAAACCTCTCCTCCTTTACATTGTGGGTGTTAGGTATTATGTCCCAGTGATGAAGAAAGTAACTAAGATTCTGGTACCAGAAGTGGGGTCATTGCTGTGACTATCTGACTGTGTGGTTTAGCAACCTTTGGACAGGTTCAGAGGAGTTATATGAAGAATGTATTACTAGATGAAACCATTTAAAAATAAGCCAGCCCAGAAAAGAGGATGTAAAAAAAATTAAGATGTGTTATGCACATGTGTGAACTTCCCATTATGAATGTAATCATTACATAGCCCAAACATGTACTAATAAAAATTAAGATTAAAAAAAGTAGGTCAATCCTTTGAAAATATACATATGGCTAATACCCATGTTAGGTTTAATTCTTAGAATAAGCTCATGAGGAACATAAGGGGATGTTGATTTTTGAGATGAAGAAACTAAGGTTTAAAAGAGTGAGTTTGTCCAGCATTCCATGGCCAACTGAAGTAGAGGTAGAAATAATTGTGACTAGATTGTACTCCTTATACATGCCAGTCACCGTTGTAAGCACATTAGAACATATTATTTAATTCTCCAACCTCTGGCGTTATCATTACCCTAATCTTATAGAATTAGAGGAAGCAGACAAAACCTGGTTAAAGACATTGTTTTTGCAATCCATGAGCCAAACTGATTCCACACAAGTTCTTTTGCCACAGTGAGCTGCTCTTGAGGTCCTGAACCCAGTACCTTATCTTCAGACCAAAGCTGTTGCCAAGTACTACTTTATGTGAAAGGGAAGAATTTCATTTGTATTCTGAGCACTTTTCAGAAGACTTTGATCTTGTTTCTCTTGGCGCTGATTTGCCCTGGTTCGGGCTGGTAAGTAAGACTCACCTCCTTCTGTATAGACCGGGTGAGAAACAGAGACATCTCTTCCAGGTTCTGGGGCTTCATCCCATTCACGGCCAAAACATGATCTCCGTGGGAAAATAAGCACCCCAGATGTGGAGGTCCTCCCCACTGAGACACACTGCAGTAGAAACACAACACTCAATACCCGAGTGAAAGAGAGAATTCATAGGGAGAACAGGACAGCTCTGGGGCCCACAGGGACTCTGCTCTGAGCAGGGTTGCACCACATCTAAGGCAGACTCATTTTTCCTTTCCATTTGGAGTAACATTTTTTTCTGTCACTACTGAAGTGACAGTGAAGTTAGAGCCTAACTTTTCCTTTAAAACTCTGCTCCCTGAAAACCCCCACATTCCACTTCCTTTGCTATAAATTAGACTCTCTTCTGCCTATGGACTTCTACTATGTGTCTGCTTCTAGGTAACTTACTTATCATATATTTACTTTTTAAAATTTTTTAATTTTTTTGTCTTTTTTGAGACAGGGATTCACTATGCAGTTCAGGCTGGCCTTGAGCTTACTTTGTAGCCAAGGCTGACCTCGAACTCACAATGATCCTCCTGCTTCAGCCTCCCGAGTGCAGGGATTACAGGGTGTGTGCCACCATGCCTGGCTACTTCTCATATTTTAAAATAAAATGCATATCATGTTTACTTATTTATGGGGCCATCTTTTCAACAGATTGTATGTTTACCTGGAAGTGTGGGTTTTGATTTTTTCCTTTTTATATTTTTATAACTACAAGTAAATAGAAGATGCTCAAAATGTGTTTACTGGAAATAAGCTCATAAAATTAAACCATGAGTAAATGAATGAATGAATGAAACATCTTAGTCACACAGAAGTCTACAATCTGGTCAAGTATTTATGGAGGCTGTAGTTGCGGAAAATTTGGAAAAATGAAAGGTTATGACTCCTGCCCACTTAGAATTTAGAAGGTAATGAATGTATAGCATTTATTTTACATTAAAAGGTGTTTTCTTCTAAACATGCAGTCTTCCATCAAAATAAATTACAGTCTTTGAGAGAATATAGACTGAAGCCAGCATGAAACAGGGGCAGGAGGATTGCAAGTTCAAAGCTGGACTGCACAATTTAGCAAGTCTTTGTCTCAAAATAACAAAAAGGGCTGAAGATGTAGCTCAGCGGTAGAGCACCCTTGGATTCAATTCCTAGTGTTAGATAAAAAAAGAAGACTATTTAGAATCAAATAAATAGTGATGATCTGATGTGTTTTATGTCTGAGTCCTTGACCAGAAGTTCTTTTAGCTGGTGTCTAGAAGTCTTGTGTCCTGATCAGGCTTTTTCTTTTAGATCATTGGCTCTTGTTAACCTCACTCACTTCTTTCACTCATGAAATATTCACTGGGAAGTGCATGACGCCCTTCGATATATGTGCTCCTACCCAGTCTCTCTCACTTTTGAGAAATTAGAAATGTGCTACTCACAGAACCTTGGAGTCCTCTCAGACCCACCTCCCAGTTGACTCTCTACACAGCAGTACTTTTCTTTTGCCTCAGAGCCAACAGTACAAGTCCACAGTCAGTTTTGTCAAATACAGTGTTTCGAAATAGAACGGTCTTCTTATCTTTTAATCTCGTTTATGGTCCCGAGCAGTCAAATTTCCCACCTACCATATCCGCCCTGCGGCTTCTGTGAGAGCAAGATAGTTTATGACATCAGGAGGAGAAAGGAACACGTTCAGAGTCTCCACATGGCTTTCATCAGGGATGTTACTGAGGGAGAAAACATTTGTAAAAGTCACATCAGGCAACTGTCCCTGTCTCTGAACTGCCCTCTCTGAGGAGATTTTGGCCTTCTATTTCTGAGATGATATTTTCCAGTTAAAGATTGTTTAAAACATTCAGAGAGAAATATGAATTTAAATTCCTACAAATTACTCATTAATGTCCTTCCCTGTCCCTCTTGGGATGTGGAAGTGCATGGGTGGAAAAGGAGGCAGAAGTGGATTAGATTGGTTATACAACCATCTACATCATGCCAGTTTGTATATTTCTCTGCTTGAAATGATTCTGTAGAAGAGGACATGGAAAAGAGTTAAAATTACCATAATCTTATCAAATGGTCTTGGCATCGCTTAAAACTTAAACATCCCTATAACCAAGCATCATGAGGCTTGCGTGTCCACAGTTACGCTAATGGTAAAACTCAGGTGATGCATTACTCAGATCATTGTGGTTTCAAAGTTCCAACACCTGAAAGACCAGCCAAGGGAGAACTTATAAAAATAGTAAAAACTGCCACCTTTAGCCGAGGGGCTCAATCTTTGCTCCAGCTCAGTTATTTACTGGCTTTAGCCAAAACATCAGTGACAGGGAGAAACTGGTCAGATCCTTGGCTGACTTGGAGATTTTTAGGAACGGGTTCAAAATTTGAATTCAAAGTAAAAATAGGAAGGCTGCTTTGCTCTTAGGACCCATAAAGTTGAAATTAGAGCTTTACTTGAGTAAAATAGACAATTTCACAACAGTTAGTGAGGCCGACCCCGTTTCATCATTTGTAGTCTGTGCTTCTGTATTGGCAGGTGAAAGGCATGAATCGCTTCCTGAGTTTTGATCTTGCAGGTGAGGCCCTTCATTCCGGATCTCTGGAAGAGGCTGGGATTCCTCTTGGCAATCAGCAGATACATGGGGTGTCTCGTTGAAAAAACTAGAGTATACAAAGTTAAAGCAAACCCTTTTTTTAGCATGTCTATTTACAACTTTCCACAGTGCGTATCAGATGTAAGCGGCTAACAGCCGGGTAAAAACTAACAAGGGCTTGAAGAATGTCCAACCATCAGGGTCACAGCCACAATTAGAATTAAATCCAATAAGCTTTCCTTCTAAAAATGGATACAGAACCAAAATAGCCCCTTACAGGATTTGGAAGACAGAGTGTGAGTGTGAGAGACATAAATGTAAAATAGGAAACAACTTCCCCAGACACAAAATGTCCTGAGGATGTCACAAATGGTTTTCTGTGGATGGAGAAACCATTGCCACTTTTTCTTATTTTGAGATCCCAAAATGAGCTGAACATTCCTTACTCAAGAATTTGAAAGCTGAAATGGTTCAAAAGATGAAATAAGTTCCGATATGGCACTACACATGGAAAATTCCACACCATGAATCTTTGTTTTGTGCACAAAATTACCAAAATATTATATAAAATCATCTTCAGGCTATGTGCATGAGGTATATTTGAAACATAAAACGAATTTTGTGCTCACTGAGTCACATTCCATCTCTACAGTATATTATTATGTGTATACAAACACTCCAAAATGTTAAACACTTCTGGTCTTAAGCATTTTGGAGAAGGGATATTCAACCCGTGCTGAATAATGTCTGTGGGAGTATTGCATATCAATTTCTCAACTATTAAAAATGAATTGGTAGTAATTGTAAGACTACATTAGTTAAGATCAAATTTTCAAATGCCAGTTTGACTTACAAGGATTTCATTGACATATAAACATGTTCAGTTTCCTTGGAGACCCCATCCGGACAAGCAGCTTCAGTGGATTCCCCAGGGTCACTGGCATCAATAACATTATCCAACTAAGGACAAGAGGAAGGGTCAGAAGGATGCAAATCTACCAATCAGTCAGATGTCGTCTTATGTTATTGCTCAGGGCCCTGAAACGGTAAGTACACCTACTGTTGGATGAACGGTTGTTCTCATTCAGGGAGTATCAGCCACCCTTACCTACATGAGACTGAACCAGCAAGACTTCTGATAGACTCAACAACCTCTTTTCTTTCAGGTCCCCCCGCTCTTAACACAAGTTTCCTATTGGACTAAGTTGCTTTTTATCTTTTTGTTTCATCACTAGGCACTTTAATAATATAGCCCTCTTCCTGGGTCAGTTTTAGTACAGAATCATGGAACCTGTGGCTTCAAAGACCAGACTCAATGTGGAGCTTGTCTCAGGCTACTATGCTAGCAGGTAGCCCGAGGTACTTTCAGGAATTGTGAGGGTCCTAGAAAATGCTGCCCTTGGGAGGTACTCAACCAGCCCCTTAGAACTAAGAGATGTTGATAGCAATGTTTGTCCAAAACCCTTAAGACAATTGTACCTAGTCCATCACTAAACCATAATTCTAATGCTACCTTCCAATCAAGCCAGTCTTCCCACTGCTGCCCTTCACTAATAGTGCTTTTCTAGTGTTCATATTCATGCTGCTTCCTTCATCTGGGACACCCCTTTTCTCTTCTGCCCTTTGAAATCATAGTCAGGCCTAGCTGAAGTCCCACACCTACACCATCACCTCAGCCACTACTGACAACTCTCCTAATTTCTACTGCACAGTTTTATCTGCCTTCCTAGACTCTGCATCACATAGACTATCTAGCAAATGTTGGCTTATCACTGATACTCGGTAACACCCAATTGGCTGGATGGACTATCCTAAGAGATTCTGCCCCAGGGAACACTAGTATGAAAATATTTGGGGCAGGAAAGAATTTTCTGTGATCAAATGAGCTTCGAAATATTGTGTGTTGTATGCCTCTTGGCTCTTAATAATGCATCTTGTACCAAAGGCTCTGAGAATTCTGCTGATACAAAGCTTGGTTAAATTTAAACTGGCACTTCCATAACATATTTGATCCCAGAATGTTTCTTTAAATAAACATGTCCTCATCTACTAGAAAACCCCCAGTTTAAAAAATGATGCACCTCCCCACTTGGTTTGTCTTTTTGTCTCTATTTCCTTTTTCTTAGTCCACCAAAGATATATATCTGCTGGGATGGTATAACAGAAAGACGATTCAGGTTTTCCCACTTCCCAGACTAGAAGCCACCTCTGCACCTGTGCTGAAATCAAGACCAATCACAGCCAGGCTCTTTTGTTGCTGTTGCTTTGCCATTCACATACTCTGAATTTCAGCCTGCCTGAGCTATTCAATAAATGCTGTTAAATCTCCAATGTCTTTCCTGACTCCAACGGAGAGAGAAATGCTCTCCTGTTTCTAATGCTTCCGGAGTATTTTGTTCCTCTCTGTGTAGCACTATCATATGGCAGCTGGTAATACTGTGAGCTAGGGGCTGGGGATTTAGCTCAGCGACAAAGCACCTGCCTGGCAAGCGCAAGGTCGTGAGTTCGGTCCCCGGTACCGGAGAAAAACCAAAAAAAAAAAAAAAAAAAAATACTGTGAGCTCTTAGGCATGAAAAGTGTCAGATTCATTGCTGTAGCCACCATGCCTAGGACAGTACAGTGTCTTGCACTCAGAAAGGCTTCCAACTAATAGACAGATTAATACACCCCATAAAAATCATAACTAGAGGACATTTGCTCTTTCTTTCAGTCCAGAATACAAAAGGACTCCCTAAGTCAACTGTTCTCACAAATAGTAAATGGCATAAGCTCAGAGAACATTTGTTGATGGAATGAATGACTGATGGGTGGGAGGGGTTACCTCTGAAAGAACACTTCGAGGAGTAAGGTAATGGACCTCTTCTTCAGTATCTTCAGTGACCTCTGATAAGAAAACATGTGGAAGATGAGCTTGCCCGAATCCTGGAAGACTTTTTTCCATTAAATGCTGAATAAAACAGATACAGAAGGAATTAAGGGTTTTCCTCTCCTTTCCCAAAATGAAATTCCCCCCAAGAGACAGAATTAAACCACATGCTTTCTGGAAAAGCCATAATAGATGAGTTGACAAGATCAGAGGATCTTCCAAGGTTGTATTCACAAGCCACACACCTTGAACTTGCTTCTTGAATCTGGGTCACCTCTAATATAAATACATGATCATGTCATTTAGATGTTTCTCAGCTATGTGGTGCTATGGCTCAGAGCAAGTGATTTTGTCCTGTGGGTGGCACTCTAAGTTACTAAGCTCTGCCATGGCATGCCCACTCCCAACTTTTTCCATTTATCAGCTCCTCCCATCTGAGAAGGTAATTAGCCCAGAGCCAAGCCCTGCACCTCTCCTTTTCCTGCTTGCTATTTATCTTTTGTGCTTTGCTCACATGCATCTACTGTTTGCATAGCAGTGCAATTAGGTAGTATTGATCATGTGACAGTACAAATTATAGGCTTCAAGGTGATGTAGGTTTAACCAATTAATTATTGCCTTCCCTCCCCCAAGAGATACAGGATACTCTACCAAAGAAGTTCCTTTGTGTGGTAAGGGAATTGTTACAAGTACAATGTAATCCCTCCAAGAACAATGCCTGATGGCAGGGTGTTTTCAAAACACTATCAATGTTCTCTGAGAGAGGTAATTTTTAAAAAGTAGGTATACAGATTATACTTGACTTAAGGTGGCTCGACTTGTGATTTCTTTTTACTGCATGATGGTGAAAAAGCAGTGCACACTTAATAGAAGTCATGCTTCAAATTTTGAATTTTGATCTTTTCCTGGGGCGGTGATGTGTGGGGTGACAGTCTCTCCTGATGTTGAGCTCTCAGGCAGCCCTGCAGCTCCGGGGGGAAACAGTCAGTTCTGTGCTGTAAGCTGTGTACTGTGCTGTGCTGTCAGGCTGTGGTGTGTGTAGCTGCGGTGTTTTAAATGCATCTTCAACTTAGGATATTTTCAATTTATGACGGACTAAGGCAGCTTGTAACTCCACCGTCAGTCCCTGAGCATCTGTATTTAAGTTGTGTCCATTTTCCTAGCTCCAAACTCGTTGTTATGGTTTGAATGTCCCCTCCAAAACTCAGGTTGAAATTTAATTATCATGTAACAGTCTTAACAGGTAGGGTCTTTAAGAGGTGATTAGGTCACCAGAACTCTGCTCTCCTGAATGTATTAACACTGTTATTAAGGGAATGGTTTTCTGATAAAAAGGATGAATTTAGCCTGACTTCTGTGTTGGGCCTGCCTGCTTGCCCTTCTGCAAGGTTACATACAACAAGATGGCCCTCACCAGGTGGGACCCCTCGATTTTGAACTTCGCTTCCAGAAATGTGACAATTTTTTTTTTTTTCTTTTGAAATGACCCAGTCTGTGGTAGTTCCTTACAGCAGTTACAAATGGACTGAGACACTCATGGAACCAGAAAGTGCTGAGTCAGGGTGAAGAAAGCTTCCAACTTGAACAACCACAGAGACAAAATTCAACAAGGCCAATGGTATCCTTGACTCCAACTGGTTGAAAGATCACTGACTCTGAATATTCAGTGTAAAAAGGAAATAGGACCAATAATATTATCTCTAGGGGGATAAAGGACCTCATGAGTGAAATATAAGAGACATTTGTTGAAAAGGGTTCACTTTCCTAACCCGCTTTACTACCATCATTTCTACTTCCAAATGGATAACTGAGATGAGGTGTTTGATCTGGTGAGTGTTATGTTACAGAAAGCTTTTAAAATAGACAGAGAGCTACCAACTAGATAAAATAGGAGGCTATGCCTCCTTAGACGTGCTTGGTGCCCACAGAGAGGAAACCGTCAATGGCAATGTCTCTAAGCAGTGAAATAGGATCTATGCAGGAAAACAAAACCACTGAGTCTGTTCATTACTAATATACAAAGCTGGAAATCTTACAAGTCCAAGAAAGCCGAGGCTAAAATTAGAAGTCATCGGTGTATTATATTTTACTTCCTTGAGTAGATTTTGTTAGAAATGAAGATGAAATGCATATAGCTATAATGAGAAGATTGATCAGGATGAATGAATAAAATTACCAAACTCTGCCAATGCCTAAGAAGTATAGAAAGTACAGCAGGAAATCAAGTGGTGTTTCAGAAATCTTTTTACAGTGGGATTTGTCACTGGTGTGAGAAAGGAAAGAAAGGGACCTCAGCCTAGCATACCAGATGAGTGCTGAGAACATCTAAATGGAATAAAGAAAAAAAAAAATAAATGGAAAAAAGGCACGAAGAGGTAACAGCGCAAGTAGAAAATTGAATAGATCATGATGATTAGGGCTAGGAATCATTCTTAGAATGTACTAAGCTTTAGGAAGGAGGGGAAAGTCAAATTCAGCTGCTAATGAGTAAGATTTTGAAGTGCTGGGAGACTCCCACATGTAGCGTTCAGAGACAGAACGCAGGGACTCTGATTACCATGTCTGGAAGACTGATCATTGATGAGGTGGGGCTGACAGTGTTCAATGTTCTTGAAGGACCAGAGAAAAGGCTGGGGTAGGAAGTGGGCCTTTTATCAGCCAAACAGCATCTCTCCTGTGGGCGGAGAAAGGAACTGTGTGAGCAGGGCACCTTTGATCTTGGGTCTGGAATGAAGCAACAGCCTTCTCACCTTGCTCCTGGCCTCCAGTGTCTCTTCACAGCCATGAAATATCTAGACTGCACATTGCCCAGTGTTACCTCACTTAAGCAAGGATCACTCTTATCAGCTTGTTCCTGTCCCGCTCCCAGTCCCTGAGGATCCTCAGCCTGGCCTTGAGGCCCACGCTGATTTCCTTCAATCAGCCTCTCTTCTCACTGTGTCTCCACCTGTACCCCATCTCCTCTGCTTTCATCACCCAGTTTGTGCATAAACATGCCTTCTTTTCTCCTCCTCCTTGGCTTTGCTTTTGCTGTAAGCCTGGAACATCCTAGAAAACATGAGAACAAAGTTGTCCAAGTCCCTTTTGTAAAGGTCTGCTCTAAGAAAGAAATTAACAAAGGCCCCTTAAGAAGTTAAAATTACTAGCCTTTACCCAAAAGAGGCATATTAAAGCTCAAGATAAATGAAAAACATTTTTATAGATATCAGCCTAGAGTTAGTCACTTGAAAGAAAACTTATTATGTACCTTGAATAATAATGGTGGAAAATATGATAGTCCTAGACTACGCTTAACTTTCACTCCCCCCTACCACAATAATCAGAATCTGAAGTGTCTGTATTTCAGCTCTCTTGAAAAATACAAAAGATTTTTTCCTCTTTGTTAATCATAAAAAATTAACAAGGACATACATTTCCTCACTTATTTATCCTTTGTGTGAATGTTGGTTGCTAAGGAAAAAGAAAAAGCTACCATTGTTTCTGTTGAAAGAGGGTTGTGCTCAGGTGCCCGGTATTTTATTAGTGATATACAGTCACCTCAGTATTCTGATGAGCTGCTATTACACCCCGGCAAAACGATGACAAGAAGGAGACCCATTCTTTAATCTTCTCCCTGTTGACAGGAATAAAGTTTGAGCTGGCGTGTGGCAAGTGGCACCTACACTCTTTTTGAGCCTGAGAAGTATTCTTTTATTACTGCTAGAATAGGCCGTGGGAGCAGCTTCTGGGGAAATAAGGATTTTTCCTGAGTAGCTTAAACGGCCCTCTGGTTCCTCACCACCTCCACATTTACCCAGTAGAATTCACTCTCATGCCACCTCCATGAGGAACGCTCAGGGAAATGGGAGGAGAAGTAGAAAATAATAGTTGTAATCACAGAGTTTGGGACTTTGGGCTTTAATACAGATTTCTACCGGGGTCTCAAGCAAACCTCTCACCTGTCAGCACCATTTTCATGCTATTTCTTAGAAAATGTGTGTTTTTATTAAGAATGTATTTGAATGAATTTATATAAATCCCATCTTATTTTCCATAGACTCACATGACAACTTTGAAGTGAGCTTTGTGTCTTTGGGTGGGTCTGAAATACATCAAAGTCCTCCACTCTTGGGCTTCAGCTCCCCTCCCGACCAGCGCCTCTCCCGAGCAGATACACATGTGTGAGGAATCCACTGAGCACCTTCTAGCACCAGGAAACCCTCTTAGAAACAAAAGATTCCTTCAGCAGTGAGCAGGGTCCCTCCGTGATATGGGTCTTGTACAAATGTTTGTGTATTGGGTTCTTTTACATGGAGTACCTCTGGGTGATAGTGACTATTATGAGTTGATTTTTGCTCCCCTAGAGTATGTTCCAATCCCACTCCCAGTCCTCAGAATGTGATCTGATTTGGAAATAGGGTAGATATAATTAGTCTAGGTGAGGTCATACTGGCATAGAGTTGGCTCCTAGTCCAGTATGATTGGTGTCCTCATAAAAAGGGGAAATTAGGACACAGAGGTATGCACACAGGGAGAACACCACAAACCACAGCACTACCAGATGTCAGAGGGAAGACCTTGAGCAGCCCCTTCCTCTCAGCCCCAAGAGCAAGGTTCTCTAACATCTTGATTTTGGACTCAGGCTCCAAGATAGTAAGGTTATACATTTCTGTTGTTCTAAGCCACTCAGTTTGTGGTATTTTATTAGAAGTCCTAAGAAACTATTATAGTGGGTTGTAAAATTCATTTTAACAAATAGTAAAATCTGCTGAGATGGCATATGAGTACATAGTTGCACAGTTTTTAGTCAGAGTATATTTATTATTTATCATTTTACAATGCTTTCTTAGCTGATCTGTGTTACACACAGGAGACACACAATTATTGTATTACTCACCTGTCTTCAGAAATGAGGAAATAATCCCGATTTGTGGTTCTAATGGACATCACCTGATCAGGTTGGCATTTAAACATCTTCTGCACAGATTGCATCTTCTCAGGGATCCTTACACCAACTTCAACAATGGAATTTCTGTTAGATGGAGACAGATAGCATTAACCCAATGTACACACAAAATTAGGAAGGAAACTCACTTTTGTATTAGGATTCAAAGGGGATAAAACTTACAATCTGCTCAATTTGTTTTTTAAGATTGTTCAATAATTTTAATTGTTATTATTTGAATATGTTATTATAGACAATAAATTTGGACTTTGGATCTAGTTTATCACTAACTGGAAATATGTTCCTCAATCTGAAAATTAATTCAAAGGTCCTATTTTGGTTGGATTCTTAATTCCACAAATCATCATCTTTTCCAGTTTTTTTGTTTGTTTGTTTTTACCTTATTTCTTAGAAAGAAGACAAAAAGAACAGATCTAAATATTTTTTAAAACCCATCTTGGCTTTACAAAATGGCAATTTAATCTGCTCCTCCCCTCTACAAATTAAGTGAACTAAAGTTCTTTTAACTGAATGTTTACTAACAAAAGATATATCAGTTATAACATATACTAGGAACTAAATATTTAACTGCTTTTATCCAAAATGTTTATTATTTTAGTTCCTTTTCAGCTACAAATATTATAATAGGTTTGAAACTTCTTGGTTCCTTCTGTCAACAATTTAAATTCAAATTTGCATTCAGCTTGTTAGCATGTGACTTGGAAGTATTTGTTGTTATAAAAGTGTTCTTGCTTGGATACACACCTATCAATTTCAATGGAACCTCGGTGATGATAGTCTTTGTAATAAGAAAGACTAAGTCTCTTTTCCCCATTCTTTGACAGGATAAAAAACCGCCTTTTCCAAGAGGCCTAAAAAAAATGAAAACATTTTGCATCTTAGTTAACTCTCAGATGAAAAAAAAAGACATTCAGAAATGCTCATGAAACTGGGGAGAGCTCATTAAACTGTAGTGAATACTTACTGAGGAGAAGAAAAGTGGAGGAGGTGGTGACTTGATAAAGTAATCTTGTTTATAGACTTCATTTTCATAATAAAATTTAAATTGGTTGCCTAATAAAAGAAAGTGAACAGGACTCAGTTTGTTCCCTCGTAAATATCATAAAAGAACAGTTGGAAAACACTGTTTGTCTCTGGAAAGGTTTTCTACTTATTCAGTTATTCAAAAGAACATCTACAATAGCCTAAGAAAACAAAGGACTAAGTGTGTGCTTTTTATTTGTCTACACTTGTGGCTTTCATTTAGATGATGTATAGAAGCACATTAATTCAGCTCATACATGTCTGGCTTTCCATTTCTGGAGTATGTCATAGATTGTCTAAGATGTGAACAAAGTTTTCTGTGCATTTCCATTATAGGAGTAAGATGTTTCTTGACATTTCTCTTTGGCCTAGTAAATAAAAGCAAAACCACTTTCTATTAAAAAATTAGGTGCTAAAGTGATTTTCAGGGGGGAGATGGAGTTGCTACAAAAGTTATGGAACAAGAAAGATCAATACAGCTGCCTTACTAAAAGTACTTGATACTAGAAAAATGGTCTCAACACCTGTACAGAATTCCGATTCTATTTTCACTATTCAATAAAGGTTATCTAAATCTTTAGTGAAGTCTCTCTTTTCTAAAGCTAAAGGCAAACTAGACCTATATCCTGCATGTGAAGGTAAAACTAAGCCCTTAAAATTTTTATTTTAACAAAATAATGAAAGCAATATGCAACTGTTGTACTTATTTTGGCAAATAGAAAAAAAAAAAGCTCCTATTACTCTAACACTTACAAAGAAGATGTTAATGTTTTGGGAATCTCTTTGTCCAACCATTTTGCCACCTCATCGTCAGTAGCAGATGGTTTTGTTATGCTTCCTAAGCTGAAAGGCAACATACACAGTTGTCCTCATGTGTTCAATAGTATTGATCAGCACCTGTGTGCACTGAAATTGCCTGAGTCCAGAGAAAGAACTACCAGAAAAGATTAGACAACATCATTCAGTGCTCACTTCAGAAAATTGCCTGTTCCCTCCAGCCAGCCTGGAAAAACTTATAATTTATAGGATGTTAGGTAGAGTCCCAAGAAGATCTTGCCTCAGTGTGAGGAATAATTAGCCTGAGCCTGAGGACTGTGCCAGAACCACCTAACAAATCAGGAAAGCAAGTCTGAAAAGGATCAAATTGTTCCCAAGAAACTCAGCTGCTTCCTAGAACACAACTCAAGATTTATAGTAACAACAAAAATCCAGTACCCAAAATAGTAAAATGTGCAATGTCTGGCACTCAAAGATGATCAGGCATGCAAAAAAGGGAGGAAAACATGACATATATTGAAGAGAATAACTAATGAGTCCTCATACATACATAACTGACAAAGATGTTAGAATTGGCATAAAAGGTCATAAACAGTTATTATGACTATATTTTCAAGAAATTACGTAGTGATATAAAATAAAATATATCCAAAGTGAACTTTTAGAGGTGAAAATTACAATATCTTAAAAACAATATATCACAAATGGTAGTAACAGCAGATTGAATATTCTGGAATAAAATATGCACCTGAAAGCATACGAATAAGAATTTTCAAGATAAAAAGTTACTAAAAAAATTCAAAAACATGATATAAAAAATGATAAAAAATTTAAAAACATGTATATATACATTATATATATGGGCAGTTTCAAATGACCCAGTATGTAAGTAATTGGGGTTCCTTATAGTGAGAGACAGATAAAAATATTCAAAGAAAAATTCTAAAAATATAAACCCAGAGATCCAAGCAGTTCATTAAGCCTCACACATAAAACACAAGACACATAAGGAGAAGAACCAAAGGTGCATTGCTCAAAATCACTGATAAAGATAAAAAAAAACTTAAGATCAGTCAGTGTGTGTGGCATGGGGGACATGATGCGTACGGAACATAGGTAAGGAAGCAAGATACTGATTTCTTTGTTTTTTTTTTGTTTGTTTGTTTTTTGTTTTTTTGTTATGTTTTGTTTTCCGGTACGGGGAATTGAACTCACGATGTCGCGCTTGCCAGGCAGGTGCTGTGCCGCTGAGCTTCAGCCCCAGCCCCGATACTGATTTCTTACCAAAAACAATACAAGCAAGAGTGGAACATTATACTTCTAGTACTCAAAAAATACTATCATTCAGAATGCTATATGCAGCAAAAAACAGCTTTAAAAAATGAAGGAAATTTCAAGACATTTTCAGATATGCAAATGCTGAAAGAACTTGCAACAGGAAGCTTGTGCCTGTCTTTCAGGCAGAAAAATGATACCAAATAGAAATCTGAATTTATAAACTAAATTAAGAACATTGAAATAGTAACTACAATGGTGAATATGTGAGACGTTCTTATTATTTAAAAAATCAATTGGTTATCTAAACAGAAAGAACAAAGCCTTGTGCAGATTATAATAGATGTATAAGTAAAACACATAAAGGCCAGGAAGGGAAAATGGAAATAGATTTAAAGTCCTTGCATTATTTGTAAATTGGTATAATAACACTTGAGATTAGACTGTAATATGTTTAAAATGTATATAAAACAAAAATAATGACTGAAATAATAGAGTTAAGTGTAATAACTACTAAGCCAACAAGGGAAATAACATAGAATAATTTAAAAATGCTCAATCCAGAAGGAGGTACGGGGGAAGACAAAAAGGAGGCAATTAGAAACCATAATATCATACATTTATGCCTAACCATATCACAAGTAACACTGAATGTAAGTCATCTAAATACCTCAATTAAAAGGCACAGGTTGTCAGACTGCACAAAAAAGCAAGACACAATTCTATGCTGCCCATAAGAAACATATTTTAAATATAAAGAGACAAACAATTTACAAGTGAAATATTAGAAAAAAAACATGCATGACTAGATTAACATCAATATAGATTTCAAAGCAAAGAAGATCATTTCATAACAATAAAGAGCTCAACTAATCCTAAGTGTACATAACAACCCCAAGAAAGCATAGCATAAAGGGTACACCTAATACACAGCTTCAAAACACATGAACTGCCAAGCATGATGATGCATGCCTGTAACCCTAGCACTTAGGAAGCTGAAGTAGAAAGATCACCATGTGTTCTAGACCGCAAAAAACCAACAAAAGTTTACAGTAACAAAAAAAATCCCTAATGGAATACCAGGAAAAATAGACTTATCCCTAATTACAGTCAAATAATAAATATCCCTCTTTTAATAAGTGATAGAGCAAATAAGTAAAAAAAAAAAAATCAGCAAGGATATTATAGAATTAAACAATACTACCCACCAATGTAATCTGTATCTATAGAATACTCCACTCAACAACAGTAGAATGATCACTCCTTTTGAGGGCACAGCAACATTAACAGAGATTGACCATATTTGGGGCTATAAAACAAGTCTCTTTAAGTTGAAAGGATTCAAGTAAAACAAATTATATTCTCAGAGAAAAATTTCTAATCAAACTAGAAATCGATAAAAAATTTCAAAAATATATTCCTGAAGTAAATAAGTCCTGAATCAAAGAATAAATACTAGAATAAGGTAAACAGGTTTTTGAACTGCATGAAAATTGAAAACACAATATATCAGAATTTGAGGGTGCCACTAAAGGAGTACTCAGGGAAAAACTTTATTGCACTAAATGCCTATGTTTGAAAAGCAGGGTGTCTTCATATCAATAACCTCATGTTCCACATTAAGAAACTAGAAAAAAAGGAATGAATTAAAGTTAAAGTAAATTAATGGAAAGAAATAGGTCAAAATGGAACTCAGTGAAAGAAAAAATAGAAAAACTAGAGAAAACCAGTGAACCAAAAATTAATCTCTTGAAAATCAGTTACAATAACAAACTTCTATCTAGCAAGACACATCAGGAAAAATAGAGAATATGCAAATTGCCAATATCAGGAAGAAAGAAAACACCTAACTACTGATTCTATTGATGATGCAGTAATGAACAACTTTACTTTGATAAATTTAACTATTGGAAAATTCTTTGAAATTTACCAACAAAGAATATACAACAGTGCAAAGATTTGCCAGTTTTATTTGTAATAGCTAAAGAATAGGGGCAAATATTGCAGTAGTTGTAATAGAAGCAACTTAGATGTTCATTATCAGATGAATGAATTAATAAATTGTGAAATGCTCAATAGTAATGGCATACTATTCAGGGACAAAAAGGAACAGACTACTGATACATAAAGCAACATAGATGAATCTCTCTTTTTTTTTTGGACACAAGGTCTTGCTATGTAGTACAGGCTAGTCTTGAACTCACTGTATAGGCTAGGCTGGCCTTGAACTTGCAGCAATATTCCTGCCTCTGCCTTCTGGGTGCCGGGATTACAGGCACGTGCCACCACACCTGTTCTACAACCTAGATGAGTCTCAACAGGATTGTGCTTCATAAGACTTTAGAATAAACAAAATGGTTACAGAGAGAGAGTGCAAGTCAGTGGCTGTCTGGGAGAGTGTGTACATGATAGAGTGAGAGGTAGAACAACAAAATAAGAGAGACTGGTGCATATGCTCCTTACCCTGATTTGGGTGACGGCTTTATCAAACTGTAGACCTAAAGATGTCAGCCTATTCTATGTCAATTGTACTTCAACAAAACTTTAAAAAAATCAAACAGATAAATTGGAAAAAGTTAAACACATTCCTACTAAATGACTAGCCATCCCACTCTTGAAGTACTACTTTTACAAAAAATGTAAGTACAATATGTTTATATCAGCTTTCTTTGTAGTTGGCAAAGACTGGAAATAACCTAGATGCTTGTCAATAGGTAAATGAATGAACAAATTATAGCACCACCATATAAGAGAGGACCACTTGTTAAAAGAGGCAAAGTAGGGGCTGGGGATTTAGCTCAGCGGCAAAAGCGCCTGCCTGGCAAGCGCAAGGTCGTGAGTTCGGTTCCCGGTACCGGAGAAAAACCAAAAAAAAAAAAAAAAAAAAAAAGAGGCAAAGTAGTGATATGCATAACAGCGGATGAATCTCAAATGAATTATTCTGAATGAAAAAATTAAATAAGTGCACACTCTATAATTCCACTTACACAAAACTCTAATAAGTGCAAAGAGTGACAGAATGTAGAGCAATGGGGAGTGGGACTGGGTGCTAGAACACAGAATTACAAACACTGCTAAGAAAATTTTTGAGAGTGATGGATATTGTCACTACCTTGATAGCGGTGATGGTTTCCCAGGTGAACATTTCCATCAAAACTGATCAGGTTGTAGGCTTTAACTATGTGTAGTTCATTGTATGTCGATTATAATTGCTACAATAACACTATTAAAAATATGACCTATCTAACAATCAGGTGCAGGGGTGCACCCCTGTTATCCCAGTGCTCTGGGAGACTGAAGTAGGAGGATTGCAACTCTGAACCCAGCTTGGGTAATAATGATTTATTGAGACTCTGTTTCAATATTTAAAAAAAATTTTTTTTAAAGCTTAGGGACATATCTCATTGCAGAGTGGTTCAATCTCTAGTATTGAAAAATTTAAATGAAGAGACCTCTCCAAAGTATGTGACAATGCCATGTTCACACTTAAATGCCTCAGGATCAGGGTCTGTACAAGATGGGACCACCTTTCTCATCCTCATTCTCTGCTCTTTTCCACCCTGCCTCTAACCACACTCTGCTCTGATACATCCTGCCTCTAAACTACTCTGTTGTTTTTGTTGATGTCATCCCTCCTCTTCCAATGCATTTAAAAACCCTGTACTCCTATAAGGTTCAGCCCAAATGCCTTCTCCATAAACATCTCTGCATTCCTACAACTACAGATAGGCTTTTTCTTCTTCAGATTCCAGTGCTTTTGTACTTAATTCGTGATTAAAGTACAGCCTGATTAAATGTACCAATCTTAATTTCCCCATATGGCTGTATGTATGTGTTTATTTTAAATTCCTAAGAAGACTATAAACTCCTTAAAGGCAATGGCCATTAATTCTTGTACTCTAGGAAGCATACAGACTTACAATGGTGGGTTCTTTGTAAATACTTTCAAGATGGATTGGATAAATTTTATTTCTAAGTCACCTCATCCTAGATGCCACTCCTCTAGCCACTCCCCTACAATGAGCTATGTGAATATGAGCAAAGACATTTGAATAATATACCTTGAGTTACCTCATCATAAGCCTCGATAGCAATTTATACAGTTCCTCTAAGTGAGAATACCATGCAAAATTAAGGAAATAGAACCTGTCATTGCTGGGCCTTAGTTTGTTACCAGCGCTGTTTCCAAGCAACAAATGGAACACTTGGCCCGTGAAAATCAGAAAATGGGAAATTCCTAGACAGGTCAGCTCTTACAAAATAACTAAATCCAACAATTTCTACTAGATTCTCCAAACCAAGAATCATTGTCCCAGCATGCCACCAATTATCGCACCAAAACCAACATTCATATCCTTATTAGCATGATGAAATTGATCATGTATGAGAAAAAAAGATTTTCCTTCTGAGTTCACACCCCTCAAATACCTGGACTCTTTGGAGATTTGGTTTCCATTACGGCTGTCTGTTCTCACCTATTGAAAATAAGAGTTACGTGTCAGTCTCCAAACAACAGTATATTGCATTGATGAGCCACTGGATCGTTTAGTTCAGAGTGATGAGGTGAGTTCTGGGGTGCCCCTTCTCCATTTCTTCTGTACTAGTTTCCTCCCTGCTCCTGAGGTCGCACCCCCTGACGGTAGCTACAGTAGGGAGAATGTGTCCGAACAGCTTGTGCTCACCACATCCGGGAACGTGTGGAGACCACTGAAGGAACTGTCTTCTCTGCACTTTGTTCCTATGTTGTCAGCAGCTCTGACATGAGTGCCCTGGGGTACACCAACGCCAAGGAGGGGAGATAAGAGCAGAGGCCAGGAGGCCAGGGGCAAAATACAGATAGCTGAGAGGAAGTTCAAGATAAGCCTTTGTCATGCCAAGGCCTCGCCTTCTCCAGAGGGAAGCTAATACATAAAGACCAGGGCGACCTGTGCTCCACTGCTAGCCCCAGGTGGTTGACTCTGGCAGAGGCCGACAGAGAAGTTCTTTCTCTAATGGCTCCTGGTGACTCCATTGCTGTGAGAGGACCAAGGGATGGAAGGGGAATCGGGCAAGGGTGGCAGGCAGGTGACATCTGAAAAACTAGGACTGTGTCAGGGACCACCTTTACCTTGAATGAGGAACACTGTTAACGTTGAAGACCCTGAGAAGGGAAGTGCCAGGGCAGTCCTGGTAAAACAGGGAAGAGACAGAAGAAAGAGGGCCTTTGATGATTCAGAGGGCTTTTGATGATTCAGCTGTCATGTACAGTTCCTCCCTTCCTTTTCTTCTGCACTGCATAAACTTATTCATATATATATATGTGTGTGTGTGTGTGTAAGTAGGAGGGAGCAAAGACTGAAAGTCTTAAGATTAACATGTTCTCAAAAGCACACTTTTGGTCATTAGACAGAAGCAAGTGGCAGGTGAGAGGTCTTTGAAGACCAGTGAGGAACTTTCTTAGACCTTAAAATCATACTTACCCTTCCTAGGAAAAGTTTTTTTTTTTTTTCTTTAGATACACTATATAATGACAGTAGTGCAATTTGAGCAAATTGCAACTTTACAGGGGAATGTTGAAGTTGTGTTGCCTTTGGCCCTAGCCTGATACGACGTGCACACTCCGCCCAGTGCGATTCTTAGGAAAAATGCCAAGCTAATGAGGCCAAAGGCCTTTGTTCCTGGGAAGAGCAATTCTGCCTAAGGAAAAGGAATATAACCCACTTAAATCTTGCCCATCCCCCGATAGCATGGACAAAATAAAAAATTACCCCTGAGATTTTATATCAAATTCATGAGGTTTTTTCTTCCAATTTTACTGCCTAAAGAAGAATTAGGAATAAGAGGGTTCCAGCGCATCACCCTCTGTTCACCCATGTACGTGAGACTCAGCCAACTTCCCAGAAACATTTAGCTAAGATAGTAATGGAGCTCAAAGCCCAGATACAAGGACTGTGCAGGAGAGATTAGCCACACGTGACATATTTTTAAAGCATTGTACTTACTACAAGCTGTTTGAGGGCTTTTTTGCCAACAATTCTAAAATCATTTCCTTTCTGATAAGACAATTATTTTTAAAGCTTTTCTAGTTCATAAAGGACAAGAGTAAAACCTTTATATGCGGTGTTAATTTAAGAACTTCCTAGTGGTTCAGATTTCAAACAGAGCTTGTACTTAATTTTCACCTTGCTAGTAGAACTGAGAGTGAGCTAGCTCAGAGTGAGCTAAGAAGACCCAGGATAAGGCCTTAATGTGCACATCTGTATGCATTATTTTTCTTGTGTCTCAGAGCTGTTATGTTCTGAGGTAGGTTGCTTTACAAATGAAAAACTCCATTTCAGAGAGGAAAAGTGAGGTGACTTGCACCTAAGTCCCATATTGGATCCTACACCCACCACGCTGATGCTCACAGACACTCCTGATGACAGTGATATTCCTTGTGCCCTGGATAGCAAAGTATCCTTTGAAGAGCGTCTCTGACCTTCCATCATCCATGAAGGGCTCCACTGTCACCCATGAGGGCTATTCCTCTCTCTTCTCCCCATTCACCATAAAATGAGACCGCAGATAAAGCAGTAAAATATGATGATTTTGTGAGCTGTCTGTGGGGTTTGGGTTTTGGCTTAAATCTCATGCTACTTAAGATGAGAGATGTGACTTGAATATATTACAGTAGCTCTCTATGCTTCCAATTCTTCATCTATAAAAATAATTCATCTTTAAAATAATATTACCATTTTCACAAGAATTCCATAAGCATCAAGTGAGATAATCTTTTGAAGAGCATTCAGTATGTAGTAATTTACTGAAGGAGCTAAGTAAATGCTGATTGTCAGGTGCTCTACAAGTCAGATATTCTATGATTATTTCATAATGACTATCATTTACTGAGTATGTAAGACATTCCAAGTATTTCTAAGAAGTATCGTGTAAATCCTCACAATAATACTATAAAGCTTGTATAATTTTATAATAATAAAATACACAGCTATACACAAGGAAAGAGTTACTACAAAGATTAAACAACTTGCCTTTCATCACATAACTAAAAAAGAACCAGAGCCAAATTTTAACTTGAAAGTGAGTCTCAACCACTCTGCTATTCTTTCCAAGATAGAAGAATTAAATGTTACATAGTTCTACCTGTATTTCTCATTACCCAACCCTGCCCAGAAATTTTCAATTTAGCTCTTCAATCACTTTTGGGAAACTCTTCCCATACTCATTGCTTAATCTATTTATTGTAATGTTATCTGGGACTTAATCAGTATACTACCTAGAGATTCTATTTCCCTCTGTCTGTACAGTCTTAAAAAAGTATAAAGAAAAACCATAAAATACCAAGATTGCTCAATTATGAAATTTCCAATTTTCAATTTTGCAATTGCTCAATTGCTAAAAAGCTTCCAGATCACCACAGCTTTGAGAAGTCAAATCAGTGGCACTTTATAATACTTACTGGAAGCCAAAGGTTTGCTGGTCCAGGTCTCAGGAAAGTGCTCTGTACCTAGGTCTTCTGATCTCTGCCTCTTCACTCTGACCATTGGTGCCAGGGCGTGCATTGAGTACACCCTTGTTTGAAATGTGAACCAGAAGGAAGTTCTCAAATTTGTACCCTTGGGAAAATTTTCCTTTTGCCCCAAATTCAAAAGGAAGCTGGTGCCTCAGGGGAAGTCCTGGGGTTTCAATATTCTTGTGGCTTGGCACAGAACTGCCCTTGGTGTTCCAGGTATGTAGCATCAAACAAATAAAAGCAAACAAATTAAAAAAAAAAATTCCTGCAAGACTTTGGACCATTATCACGATAACTCTTACTGAGGACAATGCCAACCTAGCCTAACTTCTGCAGGGAGTACCATAGGAAAAATTCCATTGCTTCCCACCCATTCATCTTACCAGTATTCTCTGGGAGAGCGCAGGGACGATTCCTTTGAACCAGAGGAGGAAACAAAAGCCTGGTGTTTCCAACACACTTGTATATGCCAGTGGTTTCCAGGAACAGTTGCTTATTCAACTGTGATGGAGGTGTTATCATCAACAGGCAGGTTCTGAGCACGTGATCCTGTACAAACACGTAACTTTTTTGCACCGCTAGGGATGGAATCCAGTGCTTTGCACATGCTGTGCACGTTTAGTGGTAATACTTTGCCACTAAGTTACACTCCCAGCCCCAACCCAGCAGCTCTTAAAGGTAAGGGGGTTGCATGAACATATATAGCTAAACCTGATTAGTGGTATTTGGCCAGCAAAGGGCTTTAGGTATATTTTCATTTATATTACGTATTGTAAAAAGAGAAAAGAAAATGAACTTCATCCTACAATATCATCTTTAGAAATGAAAGTATGTGATCTTTAATTTTAATCTTTATTATCCTCATTAGAGTACCTGGACTTTAATCAGCTCTACTGTGATTCACTGCAAGTTCTCTAAGCCTACTTCCTTATTGGCAAAGATTATTTCTCTGTCTTTCTCTTTCTGCATAATTTGTTCCTCTATTATACGGCAAAACTAGCTGGACTTCAGGTATGCAGAAATGATTGATTTATTGCTCACCTCCAACACAGGACAGGTTTTACTTGATTTTTTGTAATGTATTTCCTGAACATTCCTCTAGGGTCATTATTAGTATTCTGAAAACAATTTTTAGTATCTTTACATTTAGTATATAACCACATATTACTAGTTATAGCTTGTGACATTTAAAGTGGGTTGTCAATTTAATTGGATTATGAGCTGCATGGGGGTTTAGTAAAGCACGTTTCTGGGTGTGTTTATGTTGGTCAGGGAGGTATGACCTTAGGTACTATATTGGTTCCTGACCCCTTTCTCTGTGGTGCTGTTCCTAGCCACCATAAATTGAACAGCCTTGCTCTACCATACCCTTCCACCATGACATTCTTGCATTGGAGCCAACTAACCATGGACTAAACCTCTGAAACCACAAGCAAAATTAAATCAAACCTCTCCTTTAAGTTGTGGGGTTGGATTTTTGTCCCAAAGATGTGAAATCAGACCAATTCATAGCTCTAAATATTTCTTCAAAATCTTTAGCCAATCTTCCATTGCTTGGAAACTACAAAGATACAGACAGTGCATCATTATAATGCAGAGACCTAATTAAAAAGAGGAAGAAGGAAAATTAGGAAATGTAAACATAACTATAAAATGCAGGCAAAACTTTCCTTATTAATGGTCTCTGACAACAAAGCATCAGTCAAATACCTGTTGCAAGTGAGCAACCGCCTATTCATTTGAAATATCACCTGTATTAATCCATGTCTTTGCTAATTATGATTTCCTCTTTAAATGTTTAATTTTTACTTGTATGTTTGCAGTGCATAATGATTGCATTCATCATGGGAGTTTGATATGTACATAATTCATCTTAATTTTTTTACTTCCAGTTTCTCTTCCCTTAATTATGCTTTTCTATTATGAAATGATTCCTTAGTTTTCTGCTTCCTCTCAACTAAAACACAACTGAAAAGTTTTATATTACATGGAAAATCTAATATTTACTTATGAGAAATTTTTTACTTTATCTAGAATATCTCATGTATCCCAACATTTTTGTAGGATAAGTGTCACTATTACTTAATGGTAAAAGGAGGAAACTAAAATTTAGAGAGAGGAGGTAGTTTGCTAAAGCTCATGCAGTCAGGATGTGAGACTGAAATAAAACTCAGGTCTCTCTTGACCCCAAAGCTGGCATGTGTTTTTAGTGCCCTAGGCTGTGTGAGTGCTGGACTGGGACCAGTTTCCTTGGGCTTTCAGCCTGTTCTTTCACTGACTTTATGACCATTTATAGGTGTTCTGGACTTGCAACCAGAAACGAAACAAATGGTACCGACCGACAAACACCAAGACACATGGACCGCCAATTGGAATTTAGGACAAGCCTTTATTCCTGGCCAGGGACTGACTGAGAGCCTCCACGCAGGGAAGGATCAGACCAGTGCCCATCCAGGGAGGAGAGTAGCTTTTATACCCTAAAACTACATCCTGTTTGGCAAACACATGTCACATCTGTAACAATGAGGGGACTCTTTTTTTTATGGCAAGAACAGTATATTCCAAGAATCTGGGAGGGGTAGAGCATTTATGGGAAAAACAATACATTTGGGAGTCCAGGAAGGGCAGGGTGTTTACAAGCAGTTTACAACCATACATTCCAGAAATGGTAAACATGAATATCTAACCCCATGGCAGGCGTGGGAACTGGGAATTAAACTAGAACCTTTGATGTCTGTGGTGGTGGGGCTTTTACATTCCCCACTGATTTTAGGAGGGAATCAAATCCTTGATTCTGAGGGCTTTGCAATGGGGGGGGGGGAGTCCAGTTGGTCAGTGTTCAGTTGATGATGTTCTCTGAAGAGGCGATGAGCCTCTTGAAGCACTGGGTGTAGAACCTGAAGGGACTTAATGAGATCTTGGTTACGTATGGTTTCAGAATGGACACTATGGAGCTTGGGTACCAGAGGTGGGGGGGGGTCTCCCATACATAGCCTCAAAGGGGGTAATACCCTGGATGTAGGGGGTGTATCCAGCATGCAGGAGGGCAAAAAGTAGGAGACTCACCCAGTTTTCGCCAGACTCCAGAGCCATCTTGGAAACTGTGTCCTTGATGGTTTTATTTACACGTTCTACCTGTCCAGAACTTTGAGGCCGGTAGGCACAGTGGAGCTTCCAATCAACCTGTAAACACTTAGCTAAATTTTGGGTTGTCTGATCTATGAAAGCAGGACCATTATCAGACCCCATTACTAAAGGCAGACCAAATCGAGGCACAATCTCAGACAGCAATTTCTTGGTTACAATCAAAGCCGATTCAGTCCTTAAGGCCTCAGACTGTCCCGTAAAAGTATCCACTAGGACCAGTAGATATTTGTATCCATGGCGTCCAGGACCCATCTCAGTGAAATCTATCTCCCAATGTTCTCCTGGATTTTGTCCTCTCTGTCATTGTTGAGAGGGATCACCAGATGATTTGCCCTTGGGATTTACTTGAGCACAGTGGGGGCATCTTAGACTAATGTCCTTGGCTTTGGCTGTAAGATTAGGAATAAAGTAAGTTTTCCGGAGCAATTGAGCAAGTTTAGTTCCCCCTAAATGCGTGGCTTGATGAGTCTCTCGTAGTATCTGGGCCCCAAGTGTTTCTGGCAGGAGAATACGACCATCGGTGAGGATGTGCCATCCATCAGCATTAGCTTGGGATCTCAGGGTTGCTGCTAACTTTATGTCCGAATCAGAATAAACTGGGGTGTCCAGCCGAGGTGGAGGGAGAGTAACCACAGGCAATGCAGTGGACCCCACTGATTTTAGTGTGATCTGTTTGGCAGTAGAGTCTGCCAATTGGTTCCCTTGAGCTATTGGGTTGTCTTCCTTTTGGTGGGCCTTGCAATGTATTACTGCAAGCTTCTTGGGCTCCCAAATAGCCACTAGCAAGTCCAAAATTTCGGAGGCATTTTTGATGGCTTTTTCCTCCGAGGTTAACAGGCCTCTTTCTTTATAAATGGCCCCGTGGACGTGTAGAGTGGCAAAGGCATATCTATTGTCTGTATCGATATTGACAGTCTTTGGCCCATTTTAGGGCCTGAGTCAAGGCTATAAGTTCAGCCTTTTGTGTAGAGGTGTGAGCTTCTAGGGGCTCTGCCCAAATTACCTCAGTTTCAGTACCTCAGTGACTGCCCCAGACACTCTAGTACCTTTATGGAGATAGCTGCTTCCGTCTGTGAAGAGCATGGCATCCACTTGGGACAAAGGCACATTGGTCAGGTCTGGTCTGAAGTTAGTTAGTGATGGTCTGGAGAATGTCAAGGCATTCATGAGTTGGTCCATCTGGATTATCATCAGGAAGCAATGTGGCAGGGTTGAGGGAAGTTGCAGGCAGGAAACAAATTCGATCTGGATCCAGCAACAAAGCCTGACACTGGATGATCCTGGCATTTGATAACCATCTTTTGGGGGGGGCTGTTTAAAAGAGGCTCAAGGGAGTGGGAAGTAACCATATAAAGTTGCTGACCAAAAGTTAGCTTAGTTGTTTCCTTGATAAGAGTAGCAGCAGCCGCGAGGGTCCATAAGCAATTGGGCCACCCAGCAGCCGTGTGGTCTAGGTGCTTAGAAAGATAGGCCACCGCAGCACACAGAGTCCAGAGTCTGGATATGTAAAGGTAACGTCCAAGTAATTCTGCCATGGCTGTCTTGCCTAAATGGGTTTTGCTGTGTAATTCTTGAATTACGAAATGTCCCAAGTGCTCCGGCAGGAACACCTTCTCTCCGGGCAGTACCTGCCACCCATTCTTTTCTATTGCTCTCTCTGATTTGGCCCAAGCTAGCTCGGCATTGGAATACTTGGGCGGTTGTAGGAGTGGTGCCACCAAGATTCGTGCCTTCGGGCAACAAATCTCCCATAAGCAGCCCGCTTTGCTGCCAGGTCGGCGGCTCTATTACCTCTTGCTTCCGTCGTATTGCCTTTTTGATACCCAGGGCAGTGTACTACCGCCACCCGAGTGGGCCACCATACAGCCTGCAACAAGTTTAAAATTTCTTTTGAATTTTTTATATCTTTCCCTTCTGTAGTCAAGAGGCCTCTCTCCCAGTAAATAGCACCATGAACATGTAAAGTGGCAAATGCATATCGGGAATCTGTGAACACATTCAGTCGTCTGTCTTTTCCTAGTTCGAAGGCCCAAGTGAGTGCTACCAACTCAGCTTTCTGGGATGATGTCCCTGGGGGTAGAGCCCCCTGACCGGACAGTTTGTTCCATCGTCACAACAGCCACTCCTACCCTCTGAATCCCATCTATTACCATACTGCTTCCATCTGCAAACAAAGTGAGATCAGGGTTCAGAAGGGGAGTGTCCTGCAGGTCTGGTCTCGCGGAGTACACAGTCTCAGTGGTTTCTACACAGTCATGTTCTGGTGCTTCCAGTGAGGCCAGCAAGAGGGAGGCAGGATTAATAGCCTGTATAGTCTTAAGAGTTAGACGAGAGTCCTTGAGGAGTGGCCCCTTGGTACTGGGCCAGCCTGGTACCAGGAAGCCATTTCCCTCCAGGGCCATGCAGTAGGGTCTCCACTGCAAGGGGCACAAACACACCAACTTCTGTCCCAAGGTTAATTTATCAGCTTCCTTAACCAGGACAGCAGTAGCTGCGACAGCTCACAAACAGGTTGGCCATCCGGCTGCCACATAGTCCAGTCTTTTCGACAAATATGCCACTGGGCTCCTCCATGGCCCTAAAGTCTGAGTCAGAACTCCCCTTGTAATCCCTTCCCTCTTGTGTATGAACAACTGAAAGGGCTTTGTAACGTCTGGCAAAGCCAAAGCAGGAGCACTCAGCAGCTCCCTCTTTTAAGTCATCAAATGCCTTTTTCCATTCTGAGTTCCAGTCCAAGGGGAGATTATTTCCCCCTTTCAAGGCTTCATATAGGGGTTTGGCAATAGTAGCAAAGTTTGGCACCCATAGAAGGCCGTATCCCACCGTTCCCAAGAATTCTTGTAACTCTTTTCAGTTCATTGGCTCCTTCAGCCCCTGGATAGCCTGGGTCCGAGAGGCTGAGAGGGAACGGGTTCCCCCTTTCAATGTGAACCCCAGGAACTTTACAGTTTGAACACATACCTGAGCATTTTTCTTAGAGACTCGATATCCCTTATCCTGTAGTAGTTCTAATAGCCTCTTTGTCCCATCCTCACACGCCTCCTGAGTTTCTGCAGCTAGCAAAAAGTCATCTACATATTGTAGAAGGGAGACATTGGGGTTATTTTCACCAAAGGGTACCAGGTCCTTTGACAGTGCCTCCCCAAAGATGGTGGGTGAGTTCTTGAATCCTTGAGTTAATCGTGTCCACATCAGCTGGCATTTGCGTCCCCCCTCAGGATCCTCCTGTTTGAAGGCAAATAAATCCTGAGAAACAATAGACAGAGGAATACAAGAGAAAGCATCTTTCAGGTCCAACACAGTATAACATACTCAATTAGGTGGGAGCAAGCTCAACAAAGTATGAGGGTTAGGTACAGTGGGGTGTAAAGTCACAGTTAGGGCATTCACAGCCCTCAAGTCTTGGATGGGTCGATATTCATTTGGCCTTTGCTTACGAACTGGGAGGAAGTGGGTGTTCCAGGGAGACTGGCATTTTCTCAATATCCCTGCTGAAAGGAGTCTCTGAATATGGGGCTTGATGCCTTTCCTGGCTTCCATAGCCATAGGATACTGTCTCAATTGGACTGGCTTGGCATGTCAGACCAGTTCCACAATTACAGGAGGGACGTGTGCAGCCAGGTCGGTGGGGTTGTCCTCTGCCCAAACCGCAGGGAATAGTTGAGTCCATTCGGGAAGAGTCTGAGGTGTCTCAAGTTGCTCCAGGTTCACATCAGCTAGGTGATACTCTTCTTGAAGGGGAAAGGAAACGGTTAAGACATGAGCTTCCCAGGGGCTATTTACACCTGTGGCCACCATAATTCCCTCGGGGAAAAAGAGATTTGTGCACGTAGCTTTCAGAGAAGGTCTCGGCCCAGCAGAGGGAAAGGACAGTCTGGCATCAATAGGAATGAGTGACTCACTGCATGTTTTCCTAATTGTACCTGTCGTGGTTCGCAGAAAGAGTATGAGGAAGACTGACCAGTTGCTCCCTGAACTTGTATAGTCTGGTCCAGGAGGCGGATAACTGGTCGGGTCACCACAGACAGGTCAGCTTCTGTGTCAACCAGAAAATTTACAGGCTTTCCCTCAATTTTTGCTGTTAGCGTGGGTTGCCCGGGGCCGAGAAACAGGGACCCCTAGCCCCATCAATCTGACCCATCCACCACATTCACCACAAACACATCCTTTTTCTCTCTTCTCTCTTAAAACAGCCCTTTTCTTTACAATAGGCACACTGATCTAGATCCAAGTGGGGGTGGTGGCTTCCCCCTTTGGATCCAGCTTTACCTCCCTTGTCATTGTGTATCCAATCTGCACCTCCTTCTTACATGTAGCTGACATTACCTTCCTTTTTTCCTGGCTGTACTTCCATTCTGCATCCTCTCTATTGTGTAACAATTTCTGGGCAATTTCCATTAGTTCTGTCAAATTCTTTCCTGCAAATACTTCTAATCTTTGTAACTTTCTGGGTATATAAGGGGCTGACTGAGCTGCAAAGGCTAAATTGAGAGTATGGGCATGCTCAGGTGCTTCTGGATCAAATGGAGTGTACATACAGTAGGCTTCCGTGAGACGCTCGAGAAATGCTGTAGGACTCTCATTCGGTCCCTGATAGACCTCCATTACCTTATGTAAGTTAGTAGGGTGGCATGCAGCAGCCAGAAGCCTCTTATATTTCTGAAAATTCTGAAGCACGCATTTCAATACGGTTGGCTTGCTGTCGGAATTTCCCACAGCAGAAATCCCAAAAGTGATTTTGTTCGGTCCACACACCAAGCAGGATTACAAAGCTAACGTAATGCGACGCTATTGCAGTAATTACCACAGCACAGAGCAGCTGCTCAGGATCAGAATTTCTCCCAGCTTCCCAGTAAGCCACTCCCAGTGGCAGAAGACAGCTAAAACTTGCCCAGCCCACACCACTGACTCCACCATAATCTCAGAACACAAGCACATGGGGAGAAGGCGGGTGCATCAGAGCTAACAAAAAAACAAACAGTTCAAACAAACAAACAAACAAACAAAGACGAGACAATCTACAAAATCCCAGGAAAGATAATTTAGTTATTATTCCTCTGACTTGGTTTTGCCAATGCAGAGTGGAGACTGGCTTGAAACACAACAAACAAAAAGCCAAATTCTTTCCCAGCATTTGTCAGAAAGATTAACACGCCCCTCACTCAGCTCCTGCTGGGAGGGTGAAGGCCGCACTGTGCCTGCAGCATGCTGCCTCAGGCCCCTCTCCCGGCTCCCGGAGAGGGCAGAAACCAAACTGCCACCCACATCTGGGTGCTACAAGTTAGAGACCCACGTCTCCAAAAATACAAGCCCAGTCTCTACAAAAAGCCAATTAAAATCATACCTAGTCGGAGGTGTGGAACTCTGCTTTGTTCTTCATGGCCGAGACCTGCAGTCCCTAGCCTCTCTTGGATGGAAGCTGAAATCAGCTGGGGCGCCAAGCCATTCAAGAAGGGCTAGAAGGTCCGGAGGCTGGGGCCCTTCTCAAAGCGGGGGTCTGCCTGTGGAATCTCCCAAGCAAGCCCAAAACCCAAGTTTAGTGAGAACAAACCAGAGTTTAATTTGAGGCTAGCCACCCTCACTTCCTTTGCCAATCTGGAAGTGGGGCACTCAAGTTCACAAAACGTTCGCAGTTTGCAGGAAAAACTGGCTCACCATAGCTGGTAGCTCTCTGTTTGAAATCAGAAAAGTGATTTAGTACACATTGAAGTGGCATAAGCGACATAGAAGCAGACTGACCCATTTAGACAAACAAACAAGAACAGACAACGGAAAGACAACAGCAAAATAAACCAAAACCAAACCAAAGTCTCTCGGGCACTTAAAGGCATGTCTGCCGCCTGAGAATTCCACACGGGGTGCCCCACAAACAAATAAACAAACTCTTACCAGTAAGAAGACAAACGGCTCTGAGTCAAATAGAAAGAATTTAGTCTTTACCCTATGCAGAGGGCCGGTTGAGACCAAGGCACATCTTCTAGGGGAGCCCCCTGACAGGTGGCTGCTGGGGGTAAAGTGATCCAGCTCGGTAGTGCCCCTATAGGGCATCTCGGTGGGACCTCCAAATGTTCTGGACTTGCAACCAGAAACAAAACAAATGGTACCGACCGACAAACACCAAGACACATGGACCACCAATTGGAATTTAGGACAAGCCTTTATTCCTGGCCAGGGACTGACTGAGAGCCTCCATGCAGGGAAGGATCAGACCAGTGCCCATCCAGGGGCGAGAGTAGCTTTTATACCCTAAAACCGCATCCTGTTTGGCAAACACATGTCACATCTCTAACAATGAGGGGGCTCTCTTTTTTTTATGGCAGGAACAGTACACTCCAAGAATCCGGGAAGGGTAGAGCATTTACGGGAAGAACAATACATTTTGGGAGTCCAGGAAGGGCAGGGTGTTTGCAACCAGTTTACAAACATACATTCCAGAAATGGTAAACATGAAGATCTAACCTCACGGCAGGGGTGGGAACTGGGAATTAAACTAGAACCTTTGATGTCTGTGGTGGTGGGGCTTTTACAATAGGTTGCTAAATTTCTGGGCCTCGTGATCCCATTTCTGTCCCTTTCTTGAATAGCTCTAAAATATATTTAGCACAGATTGTGATTATGCCCTTGAACCAAAGCTAATGACTTATCCATCTATAGGCTGCCCTATGGCATGTTATATGTTCTTTGTCCATGTGGATAGTGACTGGGTCCTTGTGAATGCCACCAGTGAAGGAATGACACCAAGAACATTGCTTCAGGGTAGTCTTGCTGTACCTCCTCTTTGGAACAAAGAATCCAAAGGAAACAAGGAGAAAACTATATGCGCACCATATACACACACATAATAATTACTAGGCTGTGTTAAATAGTATCCCAAAATCCATTTCCTAGCCCTTGTTTGTTTGGTGATAGTATGAATCATCTTACATTGTAAAGAGATAGAAACAAATAATATAAAACATGTACATGATTTTATATGATTTTCATCTATTGCTGTATTTAGAAATTGCTCTATAGTTATTACTTTTGACTGCAAGTAGAAAAAAGTAATTATAGTAGTTTATTGCTTATTCATTTTATATCATGCAATAAGTCAGAAGTGAAGCACTTCCAGAGTTAGTTTGATAACTTCCTCTCCTTTGTCTGAACATTGCTTCTCAGTGATTACTTCCTTCCCACAGACAAGGCCTCAGATTCTCTTAGAACAGTGAGTATGTATTTTTTGTTTGGCTTTTTCTGCCTCAGTTGGCTGCCATTTTCATCATTTTCTCACAAGACAACATCTCAAGTCACAGGACAAGTTGGGGGGAAATGAGTGTCTGCTTTATGTCCCTTCTACTTCAGGGAGGAAAATTTTTTCTACAAAACCTGGAGAACACTTCCCCTCCTCTCTGATTTGGTGGTCATGTCATCTTAAGATTAGTCATTAACCAAGAGGAAATGAGGTCTTACTGACCAATCATGACCCTTTCCTTTGCTATGTCATTCAGGCAGACAGAGATGGGCTGTTGTGTGGTCTGGCCTCTGCTTTCTGTCCAAGATCATGTCCAGGAACTCTATCTCTTGGCTTCTGCCTTCCAGCACCTTGACCTTTTTCCATTCTGGTCCTGCACTCTGACTCACTCTTCTCCCACCTGTTCCCTGGCTAACTCCAACTCCTCTGCCTTGAGCATCACTTCTCAGTGATCTCATCTCTCCCAAGGGCAAAGCCTCAGATGTGCTTAGGGTACATTACTTTGTGCTGTGCTAACTTTGGGGTACATTTTGCCATTTGTAATTCTCCATGCATTTGCCTGATTATTTCATTAATGTCTGTTTCTTCCTCCACAAAACTGTATAATCCATGAAGATTAGTACTATGTCTGATTCTGCTAATCATCAAATCCCTAGTAGTTGGCTTAAATGCTTATACCACTTGATTTATTTATTGTGTGCCTACTAATGCCAGGTGTTATTTTATGGATGCATACATAAATAAAAAGATAAGAGCTCATAATTGGGGCAGGAAGACCCAGAGACAATGAACTGTAAAACTCCAATGGGAATCCCATCCACTGCACTGTCCTATCCAATCCCAGGGTCACACCTTTGGCCTTGTAATTGCTCATCCTTGCATGACCTTTGATAGCTTTAGTTCTGCAATCCTATTTTCCAATGGCAACTTCCCTTCATTCTACCATTTCTATCTCCTCATTTCAATTAAACCTGTTCTTCAGCCTCTTTAAGATTTCAGGATTCCTGACCCTTCTCATTCTTTCCATGTCTGTTGGGCTCAGTGTTCAGTGATCTGTCTAGCTGAAACCACCATTTCCTCAACCCCTGTGGGGTAAGGCTTTTCAGAGGTCCGTTTATACTGGGGAGCCTTTATTACTTGGGACCCACTGGGGCAAAGAAAGAAAATGTGTCCAGATTCTGATGAGAACTGTACCCATTGGACAAGTCCCATACTACAGCAGAAGAGGCTGTAAGAAGGGTCCATGGCCAGCATGAAGTGTGTCGGGGGTGGGGAGTATGGGAGAGGATGGGGAGAACTAGCAAAGGAGATTAAAAAGCAACAGTCAGAGGACTATGGGAAGAGCCACAAGCGTGTGACATTAGCAGGAGAAGCAGGTGGTTGGGGAGGAGGGTGAGGTCACCTATGTCCAGTGGCTAAAGGATGAGATGAAGACCAGGAGGTGACCAATGCATTTGGCAATGTAGAACTCACTGTGGCTTCAGCAAGAACTGCTCTGTGGAGGGGTATGGAGTGGGTCTGTAAGAGAAAGGATCCATCTGTTTGCCAAGGGCCCTCAAGGCAGAGGAGAGTGGAGCGCAGTGGAGGGTAGCTGTGGAACAACAAATAGAAAAGACCCGGAAGGGTGAGGAATATTAAGGCTGGGGAATATTAAGGCTCTTGGAACTGTTGGGAATTCATCAGACTGCTCTTCCAAAGAGGGAGGAAGAAGAGATCCAGGGAAGTTAGGGAGGAGGCGGGATTTCTGCTAGTCTTTGGGGCTGGTGCGAACAACAACCATCTCCACCATCTTTCTACTTCCCAGCTGCTCCTGAACCCACGTGACTCTTGGATAATGGACACACTCCAGACCCTAAGGCTGGGCTGGCCCCAGCCATTGGTTCAGCAGCAAAAGGAATCTTAGGATTTGTGCCCGGGATGCTGGGGCAAAAGCTCCTTCTCTTCCTCTGGGCAGCGCAGTGTGTGGGTAAGAAAGCACTTTCTTTCCAAGATGGGTGTCAAGTCTGCTCATGAAGATGACACTGGGAAGGACAAGGCTGAAAGAATCACAGCTACAGACAACAGTCTTGATGATTTGGCCAGTTTTGAATAAGACTGTGATTACATTCCATTCTTCCTCTGCACTTTCCCCCTCTGAGAAATTGGAAAGTTCGTGATCGCTTGATTCATTTCATTTTTTATTATGCTTTTGTTCATCAGGCGGACATGGATTTATTAGTACTTCTAGCCAGTCATGCACATAGCAAAGTGGGCTTCAGAGAAAGGATTAAAAAAGAAGGTAACTCAGGATGTCCCTCTATTTACCAGCATGGAGTCAGAATTCCTGGATGTGTCACTATGCTCTGTGATCTTAGGGAAATCACATAGCCTCTCTACGCTTGAGTTTACTCACCTTTAAAATGGGCATAATGATATTACATTCTTGATAGACTTGTCATGAAGATCAAATGAGCTGATATTCATAAAGAGCTTGACATGTACTAAACTTTACAAAGGTTTGTCCGGTAAATGAAGGGCATTGTCACTACTGAACCCCACTTCTCACAAGAATGACTGAAGACTCCTAAAGTCTGCTGTTGTGATGAGTCTGAAGAGGGACAGTGGGGCCAGGAGCCTGGGCACATGGGCAGCCTCTAGAAATGGAAGAGGCAAAGAAATGGATTCTTCTCTAGATCCCACAGAAGGAGCCAGAGCTGCAGATGCTTGGATTTTTAACAGCTGATATCCCAAACTCAGAGAGTAAATTTGTATTGTTCTAAATCACTAAACTTTTTGGTAATTTGCTACATCTGAAATTGTAAACTAATACAGGTAGGATGAATATTAAATAGACTAGTGGAAAATACCTAGTGAGTATCTCAAACTTGTATGAAGCAGAAACTTTGATTTTCACCATTTTTACCTCACCCAACAAACCTATTTCCAATCTCAGGAAATAGCACCTTTTCATCTGTCTGTTTGGGCCATCAACCTGGGAGTCATCCTGGATTTCTAAACCTTCTTTCTGCAAATCCTGCTGGCTCTACCTCCAAGATAAGGCCCAAACTTAGAAAGTGGAAATTGTTTTATGGGTGTATACTTATCCCCAAACTCAATGAGCTGTTTGAATTAAATATGTAAGCTTTTAAAATATCAGTCAGGCTTCAAAAAAGCTATCAATCAAGAAGAAGAACAAGGAAGAGGAGAAGGAGAAGGAGAAGGAGAAGAGGAAGAAGAGGAAGAAGAAGAGGAAGAAGAGGAAGAGGAGGAAGAGGAAGAGGAGGAAGAGGAGGAGGAGGAGGAGGAGGAGGAGGAGGAGGAAGAAGAAGAAGAAGAAGAAGAAGAAGAAGAAGAAGAAG